>NC_143134.1:102462272-102765303 GCF_059928025.1 Delphinapterus leucas | reverse complement strand
TGTGGAGTGGTATCTCATTGCAGATTTGATTTTCATTTATCTAGTGAATAATGGTATTGAGTATGTATAATCATTTCTACTGGAGTCTAGACAATGTGATGACTACATTGTTGAGTGTCTGGGTTTTGTTGCCTTCCTTTAATCAACATTGGATTTTATTCTGGAAAGCAATTACTTTAGTTCTAGATCTTGATCCTTTTAAGGCATTTTGACACTTCAGGTAGCCTTCACTCTACCTTTCCTAAGGTGTAGCCTTCTGTGGATTCTAATGAATGCCCTGAGTGTCCAGTGAGGCTTCTCCACTTTGATTGGTCAGACCAAAAGGTTTCTTAACACTATGAGAGTTCTGGTAGTTGTTCAACTTACAGCTCCACATAACTTTTTTTCCTATAGTGGTTGCTCTTGTATGTTCTCATCCTATAAATACACAGCTTATTATTTGACCGAATATTCAAGGTGATTCCCATGAAGATTTATGGAGCAATTGATCTAGGCACCTCGTTCCTTTCTGGTGCTCCAAAGTTCTAGCCACTTTGGCGCCCCTGAACGCTGACCTTTGTAACCTCAGCTTATTGAGACTGCTGTGCTCTGCTTGGATTCTTCCTCCTGGAGTCAATGTCTGGTAAATATCTCCAGGTAGAAAGCTGGGGTAATCATTGGATTCAACTCACTTGTTTTCCTTCTTTCAGGAGTCATGATCCTGTGCTGCCAATCGTATGGTGTCTAGAAATAGTTGTTTTATAAATTTTGTCCAGTTTTCTAGTTGTTTACTGTAGGAAGGTTAGTCTGGTATCAGTTATTCTATCATGCCCAGAAGTGGAAATGTAAAGGGTTTTTAAGGCACTATCTCTCTCTCTTTTTTTTTTTACTGTATAATTAGTTGTTTTAATTTCCATTTCTTATCTTCAGCTTGTTCTTTAAGTTAACTTTAGTTCTTATATTATATATTTTAAATACATCTTTATTGGAGTATAATTGCTTCACAATGCTGTGTTAGTTTCTGTTGCACAACAAAGCAAATCAGCCATATGCATACATATATCCCCATATCCCCTCCCTCTTGAGCCTCCCTCCCACCCTCCCTATCCCACCCCTCTAGGTGGTCGCAAAGCACTGAGCTGATCTCCCTGTGCTATGCAGCTGCTTCCTACTAGCTATCTATTTTACATTTGGTAGTGTATATATGTTGATGCTATTCTCTCACATCACCCCAGCTTCCCCCTCCCCTGCCATGTCCTCAAGTCCATTTTCTACGTCTACGTCTTTATTCCTGCCCTGCCACTAGGTTCATCAGTACCATTTTTTTTTTTTTTTAGATTACATACATATGCATTAGCATACAGTATTTGTTTTTCTCTTTCTGACTTACTTCACACTGTACGACAGACTCTAGATCCATCCACCTCACTGCAAATAACTCAATTTCGTTTCTTTTTATGTCTGAGTGATATTCCATTGTATATATGTACTACATCTTCTTTATCCATTCATCTGTCAATGGACATTTAGGTTACTTCCATGTCCCGGCTATTGTAAATAGTGCTGCAATGAATATTGTGGTACACGTGTCTTTTTTAATTATGGTTTTCTCAAGGTATATGCCCAGTAGTGGGATGGCTGGGTCATATGGTAATTGTATTTTTAGTCTTTTAAGGAACCTCCATACTGTTCTCCATAGTGGTTGTATCAGTTTACATTCCCACCAACAGTGCAGGAGGGTTCACCACACCCTCTCAGCATTTATTGTTTCTAGATTTTTTGATAATGGTCATTCTGAACGGTGTGAGGTGACACCTCATTGTAGTTTTGATTTGCATTTCTCTAATGATTAGTGATGTTGAGCATCTTTTCATGTGCCTCTTGGCCATCTGTATGTCTGCTTTGGTGAAATGTCTCTTTAGGTCTTCCACCCATTTTTCAATTGGGTTATTTATTGAGCTCCCTGAGCTGTTTGTATATTATGGAGATAAATCCTTTTTCCGTTGTTTCATTTGCAAATATTTTCTCCCATTCTGAGTGTTGTGTTTTCCTCTTGTTTATGGTTTCCTTTGCTGTGCAAAAGCTTTTAAGTTTCATTAGGTCCCATTTGTTTATTTTTGTTTTTATTTTCATTACTCTAGGAGGTGGGTAAAAAAGATCTTGCTGTGGCTTATGTCAAAGATTGTTTTTCCTATGTTTTCCTCTAAGAGTTTATAGTGTCTGGTCTTCCATTTAGGTCTTTAATCCGTTTGGAGTTTATTTTTATGTATGGTGTTAGATTTCATTCTTTTACATGTAGCTGTCCAGTTTTCCCAGCACCACTTATTAAAGAGGCTGTCTTTTCTCCATTGTATGTTCTTGCCTCCTTAGTTGTAAAGTAGGTGACTACATGTGCATGGGTTTATCTCTGGGCTTTCTATCCTGTACCATTGATCTACATTTCTGTGTTTGTGCCAGTACCATACTATCTTCATTACTGTAGCTTTGTAGTATAGTTTGAAGCTGAGGAGGCTGATTCCTCCAGTTACGGTTTCCTTTCTCAAGATTGCTTTGGCTATTCGGGGTCTTTTGTGTTTCCATACGAATTGTAAAATATTTTGTTCTAATTCTGTGAAGAATGCCATTGGTAGATTGTCAGGGATTGCATTGAATCTGTAGATTGCTTCGGGTAGTATAGTCATTTTCACAATATTGATTCTTCCAATCCAAGAACATGGGTATATTTCTCCATCTGTTTATGTCATCTTTGACATAAACACTTTCTTTCATCAGTGTTTTACAGTTTTCTGAGTACAAGTCTTTCTCCTCCTTAGGTAGGTTTATTCCTAGGTATTTCATTCTTTGTGTTGTGATGGTAAATAGGATTGTTTCCTTAATTTCTCTTTCTGATTTTTCGTTGTTAGTGTACAGGAATGCCAGAGATTTCTGTGCATTAATTTTGTATCCTGCAACCTTACCAAATTCACTGATTAGTTCTAGTAGTTTTCTGGTGGCATCTTTAGGGTGTATCTAGTATCATGTCATCTGCAAACAGCGACAGTTTTACTTCTTCTTTTCCAATTTGTATTCCTTGTATTTCTTTTTCTTCTCTGATTGCCATGGCTAGGAATTCCAAAACTATGTTGAATAAGAGTGGCCAGACTGGACATCCTTGTCTTGTTCCTGATCTTAGTGGAAATGCTTTCAGTTTTTCACCATTGAGTATGATGTTTGCTGTGGGTTTGTCACATATGGCCTTTATTATGTTGAGGTAGGTTCCTTCTATGCCCATTTTCTGGAGAGCTTTTATCATAAATGGGTGTTGAATTTTGTCAACAGCTTTTTCTGCATCTGTTGAAATTATCATATGGTTTTTATTCCTTAATTTGTTAATATGGTGTATCACATTGATTGATTTGCATATATTGAAGAATCCTTGCATCCCTGGGATAAATCCCACTTGATCATGGTGTATGATCCTTTTACTATCTTGTTGGATTCTGTTTGCTAGTATTTTGTTCAGGATTTTTTCATCTATGTTCATCAGTGATATTGGTCTATAATTTTCTTTTTTTTGTGATATCTTTGTCTGGTTTTGGTATCAGGGTGATGGTGGCTTTGTAGAATGAATTTGGGAGTCTTCCTCCCTCTGCAATTTTTTGAAAGAGTTTGAGAAGGATCGGTGTTAGCTCTTCTTTAAATGTTTGATAGAATTTGCCTTTGAAGCCATCTGATCCTGGACTTTTGTTTGTTGGAAGATTTAAAATTACAGTTTCAGTTTCATTACTTGTGATAGGTCTGTTTAAATTTTCTAATTCTTCCTGGTTTAGTCTTGGAAAATTGTACCTTTCCAAGAATTTGTCCATTTCTTCGTGGTTGTCCATTTTATTGGCATATAGTTGTTTGTAGTAGCCTCTTAAAATCCTTTGTATTTCTGTGGTGTCAGTTGTGATTTCTCCTTTTTCATTTCTAATTTAATCGATTTGCATCCTCTCCCTTTTTTTCTTGATGAGTCTGGCTAAGGGTTTATCAGTTTTGTTTATCTTCTCAAAGAACCAGCCTTTAGTTTTATTGATCTTTGCTATTGTTTTCTTCGTTTCTATTTCATTTATTTCTGCTCTGATGTTTATGATTTCTTTCCTTCTACTGACTTTGGGTTTTCTTTGTTCTTCTTTCACTAGTTGCTTTAGGTGTAGGGTTAGATTGTTTATTTGAGATTTTTCTTGTTTCTTGAAGTGAGACTGAATTGCTATAAACTTTCCTCTTAGAACTGCTTTTGCTGTGTTGTATAGGTTTTGGGTTGTCGTGTTTTCATTGTCATTTGTTTCTATGTATTTTTTTATTTCTTCTTTGATTTCTTCAGTGATCTCTTGGTTATTTAGTAGTGCACTGTTTAGCCTCCATGTATTTGTGTTTTTTACAGTTTTTTTTCCTGTAACTAATTCCCAATCTCATAGTGTTGTGGTCAGAAAAGATGCTTGATATGATTTCAATTTTCTTAAATTTTCTGAGGCTTGATTTGTGACCGAAGATGTGATCTATCCTGGAGAATGTTCTATGTGTACCTGAGAAGAAAGTGTATTCTGCCACTTTCAGGTAGAATGTTCTATAAATATCAGTTAAATCTATCTGGTCTATTGTGTCATTTAAAGCTTCTGTTTCCTTATTTATTTTCTGTTTAGATGATCTGTCCATTGGTGTAAGTAGGGTGTTAAAGTTCCCTACTATTATTGTGTTACTGTTGATTTCCCCTTTCACGGTTGTTAGCATTTGCCTTATGTATTGAGGTGCTCCTCTGTTGCATGCATACACATTTATAATTGTTGTATCTTCCTCTTGGATTGATCCCTTGATCATTGTGTAGTGTCCTTCCTTATTTCTTGTAACAGTCTTTATTTTAAAGTCTATTTTGTCTGATATGAGAATTGCTATTCCAGCTTTCTTTTGATTTCCATTTGCATGGAATATCTTTTTCCATCCCTTCACTTTCAGTCTATATGTGTTCCTAGGTCTGAAGTAGATCCCTTGTACACAGCATATATATGGGTCTTGTTTTTGTATCCATTTAGCCAGTCTGTGTCTTTTGGTTGGGACATTTAATCCATTTACATTCAAGGTTATTATCGATATGTATGTTCCTATTACCATTTTCTTAATTGTTTTGGGTTTGTTTTTGTGGGTCTTTTTCTTCTCTTGTGTTTCCCGCCTAGAGAAGTTTCTTTAGCATTTGTTGTAAAGCTGGTTTGGTGGTGCTGAGTTCTCTTAGCTTTTGCTTGTCTGAAAAGCTGAGTTCTCTTAGCTTTTGCTTGTCTGAAAAGCTTTTGATTTCTCCATCAAATCTGAATGAGATCCTTGCTGGGTAAAGTAATCTTGGTTGTAGGTTTTTCTCTTTCATCACTTTAAGTATATCCTGCCACTGCCTTCTGGCTGCAGAGTTTCTGATGAAAAATCAGCTGATAACCTTATGGGGATTCCTTTGTATGTTTTTTCCATTGCTGCTTTTAACAACTTTTCTTTGAATTTAATTTTTGTTAGTTTGATTAATATGTGTCTTGGTGTGTTTCCCCTAGGGTTTATCCTGTATGGGACTCTCTGCACTTCCTGGACTTGGGTGACTATTTCCTTTCCCATGTTAGGGAAGTTTTCCACTATAATCTCTTCAAATATTTTCTCAGATCCTTTCTTTTTCTCTTCTTCTGGGACTGCTATAATTCAAATGTTGGTGCATTTAGTGCTGTCCCTGAGGTCTCTGAGATTGTCTTCAATTCTTTTCATTCCTTTTTCTTTATTCTGCTCCTTGGCAGTTATCTCTACCATTTTGTTTTCCAGCTCACTTATTCGTTCTTCTGCCTCAGTTATTCTGTAATTGATTCCTTCTAGTGTATTTTTCATATCAGTTATTGTGTTTTTCATCTCTGTTTGTGTGTTCTTTAGTTCTTCTAGATCTTTGTTAAATATTTCTTGTATTTTCTCAATCCATGCCTCCATTCTATTTGCATGATTCTGGATCATCTTTACTATCATTACTCTGAACTCTTTTTCAGATAGATTGCCTATTTCCTCTTCATTTATTTGGTCTTGTAGGTTTTTACCTTGCTCCTTCATCTGTGACATATTTTTTTACTGTCTCTCTTTTTTTTTTTTTTTTTTTTAATGGGTGGGATTGTGTTCCTGTTTTACTGGTTGTTTGGCCTGAGGAGTCCAACACTGGAGTTTGTAAGCTGTCGGGTAGAGCTGCATCTTGATGCTGAGATGAGGACCTCCGTGAGACCTCACTCAGATGAATATTCCCTGGGGTCTGAGGTTCTCTATTAGTCCAGTGGTTCGGACTCGGAGCTCCCACTGCAGGAGTTTTGGCCCGACCCCTGGCTCGTGAACCAAGATCCCACAAGCTGCACAGGGTAGCAAAAAAAGAAAAGGAGAACAATAACAAAGAGTAAAAAATAAAATTAGACTAGGAAAGTAACAGATATATTAGAAAGAATATAAAAATAAAAGTAGAGCTGAAACAACAAATGGAAGGTAAAAAAGAACCACAATAGTAAAAAAGAGAAGGAAAGAGCTTCCCTGGTGGCGCAGTGGTTGAGAGTCCGCCTGCCGATGCAGGGAACACAGGTTCATGCCCCGGTCTGGGAAGATCCCACATGCTGCAGAGCGGCTGGGCCCATGAGCCGTGGCCGCTGAGCCTGCGTGTCCGGAGCCTGCGCTCCGCAACGGGAGAGGCCACAGCAGTGAGAGGCCCGCGTACCGCAAAAAAAGGAAAAAAAGAAAAGGGAAAAAAACAAAAATAAAGGAGGAAAAGGCCTTGGCTGTGGAGGGTGGGGCCTAGGCAGGGGTGGGGTCTGGGTGGCGGGTGGGGCCTATGCTTAGGACCCACAGGGCTGGAAAAGACACTGGTGAGTGTGGGGCGTGGGGCTTAGGCTCAACAGAGTGGGGGACCCCACTTGGGAGCCCAGCAGGTTTCCTTGCCCAAGTGGGCGGGGCAGACGCCCTCCACTCTTCTCCTGCTCCTGCATTCTGTAGGGCCCCTCCTGCCTGCCTCTCTTGTTCTCCCCCCACCCTCCCTCCTACGCCCCCAGGACCATTGTGGCCCAGACGGGGCCTCTGAGGGTGTAGGACCCGGCAGACTTCCCCTGCCTATTTGGCAGGTGAAACGCTCAGTGCATTCCCCCCAGTTTGAGCCCCCAAGGGTCCCTCCAGGCGTGGGAACCCCTCTCCCCTCTCAGCCACCCCTCAGGGGCACTGGTCCTGTCTGTCCTCCACTTCTCCTCCCCCCGTCAGTCCCCCCACATCCTACCAGTTCACTTGGGGCTTCCTCCTGTCTCCTTGGGCATTGAGGGTCCCCCACCAGCGTCCAGCAGGTGTCCTAGTTATGGGGAGACACGAACTCCACGTCTTCCCATGCCGCCATCTTGACTCCACGCCTAAGGTACTATCTCTTAAGAACTAGAAAACTTCTTACCCAATGCTCCAGTTCATCTGCAAACCTCCAGTGCCTTTCATTGGTCAGCGGGGGTTATTAAATTTGCTTATTTCTGAACCAATCTCTTTGGTTATCAGATTATGCTACTTATAAATCAATCCCTATGACAAGGTGGATTGTAGTCCCTGATTTTCTTAGTTCAATCAAGACTAATCTTTCAAACTGAAGGTGCAGTCAGGTGACCTAAAATTTCTAAACTCCATGGGGGAGAGGTGGCTTCCTGAATGAAAAGTATGGATAATGCTAGGATGACAGAAGGGGGGATTAAATTCTGGTAACTAACCAGAATTAGGTAACATACATTCACTACATCCATTTTATAAATGGGAAGTGGAAGGACAGAGAGGTTAGGCGACCTGAGCAACATCCCAGATACGGTGAGTGACTGAATTAGGACTGATCCATCTAACTCCAAAGGCAATGATGATGGCAGAGCAATGTATTCAAATAGACTTTTAAAATTATAAAATACTTTCATACATCTTCTTTCGTTTTAATTCTTCCATCAATTTAATGGGTTGAGCAAGGTAGATATTGGCCCCATTTTACAGATGAGGAAACTGTATCTCAGAGATATAAAAGTGACTGATTCAAGAATATATGATTTGTGCAGAACTGGGATTAGAACCCAAACCCTCCCGCTCTTTCCATGGAATATGATCTTTCCAAAATTCCTTTAGTTATTTAGCCCAGTTCCTCCCTTCTCCCCCTTCTCTTACCTGTTAAAGAGAATAGATTCCAGAACTTCATTGTGAACCATTTGGTTTTTGTTTCTTAATTTTACAGCTGAGTTCCTTTCACTGGGAGTCGAAAACCACATAACGAAAGATAAAATAATGTGTTTGCTTTATTCCTTTTCTTGGTGAAAGGTCTTGGCTCATGGGATAAATTCACTTTGTTTGGCAACTTGAGATAATCAGAAATTGATTACTTGAATCATTTAAATCTCTTTTTCATTTAAATCTTTTCATACAGAATTAAAGATGGTCATAGGTCAGAGACTACAGGACAAGATTTCAATGCATGCTTTTTCGAAAAGTAAAGAAAATAATTAGAAGACAGTATCTTGGAAAGAACAAGGGCTTTGGAGACTGGGAGACATGAATTAAATCCCATCTCATCTACTTAGTTACTTAAGGATTTTTAAGCCTCAGTTTTCTCTTACAAAGTGAGGATAATAATAAGTACTTGGAAGGGTCATTTTAAGAACTAAATGAAATACGGAAGGTTCCTACTGTAGCACCATCGCATAGTTAATTCTCAATGGCAGCTATTATGTTTATTACCTTAATGCTATGGAAAATTCTGGAGCTTGCTCTGAGAGCAGTGTACTAACATTTTTATCTTTGTCAGATCCTTTCTCCTAGGCTCATTAAAATGTATCAGTAGGATAATCAGGGTCCAAAGTCTTAGAAAAACTGGTTAGGCTAAGATAGTTACTTTCCCTTAGCCTGAAAACCATAGTAGCCTTGATTCCTTGAGTTTAGAGCAGTGGTTAAGGGGACAGGCCCTGGAGCCAGAATGTCTGAGTTACTCCCTGCCCATGGGACCCTGAATATCAGTGTAAGCTCCAATTTCAACATCTATAAAATGAGGATGATGATAATAAATGTGTCTACTTGCAGGCTTAGTTTAAAATGAAATGAGACCATCTCTCTAAAATACTAAGAACTCAAACAGTGCTGCTCAAATTGGAGAAGGACCTGGAATGAAGTGGGGAGTGAAGACATTTCCTGGTTCTCCATGAACTCTGCATTTAACTCCCAGAATGTAGGTTTCCCAACCACACGGAACTGTTTATTAGCTTCCCCTGAATACCTATATCATCGTTTTTTCCTGTTATTTTTAAAATCTCTCGAGAGCTGGACTATCTCTCTCTGGAGGCTGAACTACAGAACAGGTCGCTGGAGTCGTCATAGCAGGCAGACTGATTGTGGATGGGGCTGTGGACACCCAAAAAGAGGATGAGAAAAGTTATGGAGTTAGAAGATGCTGCCAGCACAGGAGGGCGAAGGGCATGGAATGGGGGCCAGAAGGAACTTGGGGGAAATAGTATTCAGTGCAATGGTGAGGAGCAAAGGTTTGAAGAAGCTGAGAAGGTAACTCTGGGTTTTAGGGGAGGAATTACACCATATTTCTAGGTCTGAGAATGGAGAAGTACATAAAGAGACTTGAGGAGGTCAGATAATATATTCAGCTAGTGGCTGCCCGACGTGATGCCAAGTAGGAAACAGAAGAGTCCCAGAAGGGTCCACCACCCAGATATCTCAGAGGGGAACTCCACTCATTAGGCAGTTCTTATAGGCCAGTCAATGTCACACATATGTCACCTCAGTTAATCCTCAAAGCAACTCTGTGGGGCAGACACTATTATCGAATCCATTTTGAATTAGATATCAGTAGCTTTCCCAAGGTCATGTGACTAGTCAATGTTAGGACTACTCATGTTCTGTCATTCAGTTTAACATAGTTACTTTGCCTTCTGAAAAACCTGGGGAATAAATCCACTGGAGATGACAACAAATTTATGTAAGCAGAAGTTAGGTAGATTAGATGCTAAACACCGGTTCACTAAGAGACTAAATGCGGCTGACAAAGAGAAATGGAGAAAGTAAATCTGGTACAATGAGAACAGCTATTGATAAACTAGGAATTATATGCACTGTAAATGCCAGCTTGGAAACAATTTAAAATTATTTGATTGTTCAAATGAGAATTACATGCATTAATTTTTTTTTTTTTTTTTTTTTTTTTTTTTGCGGTACGCAGGCCTCTCACTGCTGTGGCCTCTCCCATTGCGGAGCACAGGCTCCAGATGCACAGGCTCAGTGGCCATGGCTCACCAGCCCAGCCACTCCACGGCATGTGGGATCTTCCCGGACCGGGACACGAACCCGTGTCCCCTGCATCGGCAGGTGGACTCTCAACCACTGCGCCACCAGGGAAGCCCTAAAATACTTTTGAATATAAAACTTACCCTTCCCTCCACCCTCCCCTCCCCGCAATAAGAGAGTACTTCCTACTATATCTGGATCCTTAGGAATCTAGGCTTAAGGAGTTTTCCTAGAACTCTTAGGGAAACCATATGGTTCGAGGAGCGCTTCTTGGAATTTTCCACCAAACCCCAAGAAGCTCCTGCTGATCACATATGGTGGCTTCTGTGAGCTTAATCTCTTCCCTCCATTTTAACCAAGAGCACACCAATGCTATTTTAAAATCCATCCAGATATCTAGATTGCCTAGGAATCAACTCCTACCTCAACAAATCCAGCCCAACGAGAGAGATCTGGGCCAGGGCCTTCAGATCCCCTGCCTCCATGTGCTCTAGGAAGTTGGGGGGCAATCCCCTACCTCTAAGACTTGCCTTTTTATTGACTCCTCCTCTAAATGACTGCTGGCCTGACAAAGTGACCTCAGAATTGGCTTGAGGGCAGCAGAATGTCTTCCCAAGAGCAGGATTCAGTCCTCAAAGTCATCACCCTCTGTCATCACACTCTAAACAAGAGACTGCATAGGTCTTTCTGAGGATTTCTGGAGACCATTGGGATGGGCATTTTTCATCTGATCTCACAAAATTCTTATCAATGAGGTCAATTTTGCCTCTTTACTTTCCTAGAAGCCATGGGCCATGTACTATCAGCTCTCTTTTCAAAGTTACCCTACGCCTTGGGAATTCCCCAGCAGTCCAGTTGTTAGGACTCTGCACTTTCACTGCCGAGGGTGTGGGTTCAATCCCTGGTCAGGGAACTAAGATCCCGCAAGCTGTGCGGTGTGGCAAAAAAAAAAAAAAAGAAAAAAAAGTTACCATATTGCGTACCTCTCAACTAAGTTCGTATTTTCCATTTCTATAGCATCTGCCCTTTGCCTGGATCAGTTCCTAGAAAATTCCTCTAATGAAATTATATGTTTCTTTAGCTTTTCGATGTCTCTGCATAAATGTTTAAACCAACAGGTAACTTACCTGCTCTCTTAGAGTAGAAAGTTCCCACTGAGTTGGGTTCCAGAGCCACACCATTCATTTCAGGATGCACAGTACTCCTTTTTCAGTCACCCCTTTCTACCAGGCATTCCCAAATAGGTTTTTCCTGTTATTGATAGCTCTGGGCATTCTCTGGAGTTCTTCTCACTTCTTCCTTGGACAAGCGTGTTAATTATCATAATATTTCACCCTCTGCCAGGGTGTTAGTGCAAGGGGAAGAATGGGGTAGAAAGAGTGCTGTAGTTCCTGAGTAGTGGGGTATTATTGGTCACATTCTTGAATAACTTTTTCCCTGATATCTAACTCATCTGAAGCTGGAAAATATCCAGACAGCTAGCTACCCCCCAAGTCTCCTACCAGTAGGATTTGATCGTCCTGATTTGCCTTTGTGGAGCAGTATTTCACCAGTTTTTCTATTCTGAGAGAATAGAATTGAGAATGAGAAAGTTGGGACCTTATTCCCTGCAGCAAAAGAGTTTTGTGGAAGCACGTTGAAGATATATTTAGGTCTGGGTTCATTCTCATGTGTGATTTAGCATTTCTTTTTTCCAGGAAATAGGATGCCCTTATACTAAGAAGAGTGGCTTGTATAACGCACTCTAAAAATTTGAGACTCTAGTATTGAGATTATGAGTGTGCAGAGTGCTGAGGTGGTTTCTTTTGCTCGCTGACCAGTCTCTGTGGGCAGGGTTTGGACTGCGATCCCTGGTAGGGCAAGAAGAGGAAGTGAGTAAGAGAAAAAGCTGATGAGGAGAGAGAAATAGTGCCAGGTTCCAGATTTCCTTTCTTTCCTTTCTTCAGCTCAGGGTGGGAGGGAAATAATAATTTTTTAAAATTTATTTATTTATTTTTGGCTGTGTTGGGTCTTCGTTTCTGTGCGAGGGCTTTCTCTGGTTGTGGCGAGCGGGGGCCACTCTTCATCGCGGTGCGCGGGCCTCTCACTATCGCGGCCTCTCTTGTTGCAGAGCACAGGCTCCAGACGCGCAGGCTCAGTAGTTGTGGCTCACGGGCCTAGTTGCTCCGCGGCATGTGGGATCTTCCCGGACCAGGGCTCGAACCCGTGTCCCCTGCACTGGCAGGCAGATTCTCAACCACTGCACCACCAGGGAAGCCCAAGGGAAATAATAATTTTAAAAGTCTACAAATGTTATTCCCTTAGGGTAATAGAGATGGAATCTTTAAAAGTAAGTAAAAATAACCTAAAATAGACATCTTTGGGGGAATTTCATTTGTCGAAAGTACAGAGATAGTTGCAGGACTTCTTTTCCATCCTACCTGGAGTATTCCTTTCCTGCCTTCTCCCCCACCTGCCAATTCTTTTAACCCACCTTCTAATAACCACTTATTAGAAGGTGGGTTTTGTATTTGAACAATTTGACTTCAAAGTAAAATTGTTCAAATACAAAACCAAAAATAGGACCAGCAGCAGCAGCATCACTAACATCACATTTGAGAAAGATGCCTGTTTTCACACATTCTCTGAGTTTGGGGAAAAAAGAGGAATATAAAATTGTGGAGAAATAGATGTCTTGGTATGAGAATAACCTTAACAGGGGAAAAAAGGTCACAACCTCCAGGATTTGCCACTCGAGGAGAAGGA
The DNA here is from genome assembly GCF_059928025.1 of Delphinapterus leucas. NCBI lineage: Eukaryota > Metazoa > Chordata > Mammalia > Artiodactyla > Monodontidae > Delphinapterus > Delphinapterus leucas. The sequence continues at coordinate 102,752,283 of NC_143134.1, read as the reverse complement.
AGTCTTCTGCTGTCTTCATCTCAGGGTCTGGCTCCCCTTCCCAGGCGAGGCTTGGCTAAAGTTATTTCCCTCTGAGAGGCTGCTGAGGGAAGGGGATCCCACAGTTGGGGAGCTTGACTCCTAGCTCAAATGTCAGTTCAAAGCTCCCAGCAGTTCTTTGCTTTGTGTGTGCATGTGGGGGACATTCCTTTGTTAGGGAAAGACCACCACAAATACCTCATTTGGGATTGGAGAGCTGGGAGACCATGTGGTTTCCAGGGACAAAAATCCTCTGCTATTCCTATAAAAGGTTGACTTCATTGTGGGCAGAGTTGGATCTTTGCAGATTTTATTTCCTTTTGGAAAGTGCTGCTTTTCTAAATATGACTTAGACTGCACTGATATTAAAAATTATTTGTTTTTCTTATGAAGTGTGTGTATGTGTATGTTTTCACAGTTATCCACAGGCAATATATACATAGTATAATATAATATATATTAGATATTTTATACATTGATTTGTATATAGTATATGTTATACATCACTATATATGGTAATTATATGTTGTATATATAAAATATACAATACACTATATGTTATACAACATTTTAATATATAACATGTTATATATGACATTATAAATATACACATTATAATATATAATGTATTACATATAACATTATAATATATATATAACATTATATATAACATAATTATATATAATATAATATAATTATCTGTGACATTATGATATATATAACATATAGTATATTGTATATTTTCACTTGAATACAAGTTGGTAATGAAAATCAATTGTCAATTATGTCATTGAGGGGTCAGGAAATTACTACACTTATTTTAACTTACTCTGAAAAGACGTTTAATGAAGGTTGAAATTTCAAGAGCTCTTAGCATACAAAAAAGCATCAGAACTTGGCAAATGGTATTGGAGGGGAGGGCATAACCTGATAGGCATCAAAGATGGGAATGTGGGAACACTGGAATAAGAGGGTAGCAAGAAATTTTGCTTGAAAGAAGTGAAGATGTTAAAAGGAAGAGTTGTCTGGTGAGAACCAAAAGTGGGGAATTCAGCAGACAGTGCCTTGATATGTGTGCAGTGAGCTATGTGATTTGCATAAATGAATAGGTCTGAAGCTTGGAATTTACAATAGAATTTGTATTTTAAAGCTAGAAGGAAATTTGGAAGGAAAAAGAACCTTTCTCAAGCAGTATCTATACACTGAGCATAATGCTTTCATGCATGTATTCTTAGGGGAGGCAATAGCTTTGAAACTAGACAAAGATTCAAATCTCTGCTCTGCTACTTTTTTGCTTTGTGACCCTGGGCAAATTAACCTGTCCGAGCTCCAGTTTCTTCATGAGAAAACCTTTCTTTGCAAGGGTTTTGTGTGAAATATAAAAAGTTTAAGAAGTGCATGAAATATTGTATCTACTCTGTGAATGTTAATTTTTGTATCCCTTCAATAATTTAGAACACTGAGTCTAGAGATTAGGTGCTGTCTTTGAAAATGAGATTTGGCCAAATTTCGGTTTCCTTTCTCCTAGTCTGATTCCCCCCGACCCCCATTACACTTTGTCACCACTCGAGTTTGAATGACCTCTACTAGGCAACCTGGACATATCTGGTTATGCCAGGCCACTAGGCAGTTTCTAGGAAGGCAACTCTTCCTTTCTGTTTCCTGGAAAAGCCCTCAAAGTAGCACTATTGTAGAGACAGCAAGGCAAAAAGACAATAAACTGTCCCCAGAGGTACAGAGTTTAGTTCAGTGGTTGCGTTAAAGACAGAAGTGTGAGATACTGTACAGTTGTAAATGGCAGGCACTGAGCAGATCTGAGTGGAACAGTGAAGGCATTTATTGAGGAAAAAGTATTTCTTGGTGAGCCCCTGGGATGGGGAGGCTAAGCCTTTGGGTTATTATGGATATGAGATGAAAGCTATGTTTCACCTTAGAGATAATATTTCCTCCATCATTTCCTGGCATAATTATCTGGACATTAACAAGACACGTGATTGAACTTTGAACTCACCGATTGGAATTCACAGGGAGCAGAAGTTCCAAAAAGTCTGTGAGGTCGTTGTCCGCTCTTACCTAAGCACACTGAGGCTCCAGTGTTCTCTTAGTCACTCTGGATAGATTTAAAAGGGCATCGGCCCAAGCTCCTTCTCTTTCCCCATTTGTTTTTTATGGCAAAATGTACAAGGATGATCATGTCTGTATACTGTACAAGTTCAAGAGCCATGTGACTTGTGGTTTTCTGAGCTTCACCGGTAGCTCTTTCCAATGTGTAATATCCACCCTGCTCCTCGGAGTAAACCCTTGGAGCAGATATGCAGATGTGTTGATGTGTAGACATGAGACATAGTACCCTCTACCGGGACTGTGGTCCTGGTGGACAGACGGGAAACAGACACGCTGAGTGGTTTGTTCTCAGACAGTAACTGGAAAGATTGATGTCATTTTATAGTCCATATTTCACAATAAGGCACTAAGCCTGGCTTTCTATCCTCTCAGAACTGAACCATGTGCCTAAGCCTTAAAAAGGAAAACTAAAAGCAGAACATGAAGAATATGTTCCATTATAAGCTCAGGAGGGAGGTGAAAAGTTTAAACAAATGAAAAACAGAATAATTGTCAATGGTTGGCTATCGTGAGTCAACATATTGATGCACTCAACCATGAACCAACTGCGAACTGTCTTTTGGGGGCAGAAGAATATACTACATGTTAGAAGGTAGATGTTTAGTTATTTTTCCTTAGCATGATAAAATGCAGGCTTTCGACCTTCTACCAGCTCCTGTGTGCTATGGGGAAAGAACCTTAATAAAGAGTGAAAGAACAGACCCCCACCACAGGGGCATGAGCTGGTAAAATCAGAGGAGGGAAAAGACCATATTATTTAGGATAAACAAGAAGGGGAGAGCAATTTAATTGGTTCCTGATGTCCCACATAACACGGGCCAGAGCTCTTAAAACCTAGTGGCTTATTTTTATTTGTGAATAGATTTTTTTTTTTTAAATGGGTTTTCCATCTGTGTTGGTGGAATTCCAGTCAAGAAACTTCCATCCTGGCTGCTTTGATCTTGTGCTCACCTTTGAAAGACATAAAAAGGTCTTCTTTTTCCTTTATGTAAAAGTACTTCCAGCCAATATTTAATACGAAAGTATGAAAGAGATGTTTATCAGACTTGGGACAGGCATATTGAAGCTATTCAGGGGTTGGGGCTTTCTTTCCCTGTTTTGTCTTTTTCCCATACACACAGGTTTTTTTTTTAATCTATCAGTCTAGGTCCCTGGCCTATACATCCTCTTGTGAGTTTGCACAGCAGAGGGAGGTGTCAATTAATAAAGTTGTTATAAAAGTAAGTGAGAAGAATGGGAATTCAAGGCGGGAGTGTCGCTGTGTAAGGGAGAAATGTGCATTAATTCAATTGCAAAACCTCTGACTGACAGTGGGTGTGATTATTTCAGAGAGCTGACAATTTCAGTACTGTCTGTTTGCCAGATCTTGATGTGAAGTCCAGACTTACAGGCGGTATTTGGAAGATAATTCTCCGTGGGTGCCGCTGTTACTTTTTCCCCCTTCCTATCTCTAGGAAAGCTATCTGTCTATAAATTATTTAAATTCGGCAAATCAAATAGGTCTCTTTGTGAACTTTTGCAAATAAAACAGAATGTGTTATTTTAAAAACCAACTGATCATGATAAAATAGATCTTTTTTCAGGTGAAAGAAGTTATATAGTTTTTGGACATAAAGCCTGGTCATCTGAGACGATTCTAGAGCCAACTAACATTTTTCAGTCCACTTTCCACGTAATGTTTTTTATAAACGGTGATACTCACCAGTTAACTTACATATAATTACCCTTGTTTCTTATGCAAAGTAAACATGGTTATAGCATTTGTGTTTCTCCTAACATTTAAAGCAAAACACTCCATGAGACAGAAATGTCTCCACTTTAAGGAAAATGGGGGTTTGCAAAACAAGTCAGAGCAGAATAATTATTTGCACAATGAAAAAATTAATTATTTGAACCCCAGATTACTACAAAATTCCCTTAAATATAGTTTAAATATATTTTTATTAACCATAATTTAATTAAATGCACCTTTTCAATAACATTGATTGCAATAAAGAACAGTAAATCTCTAAACAGTTTTAGCTTTTTGTTTTTAATAAAACAACCACCACAGACTTTGCCTGTGTTACCCACTTCTGCAGCCAACAGGCTTTGAAGAGATTGCTTCATTTTCTGCTCACACAGACCTCTAAAACCACGTGGAAGAATTAATAAGCCTTTTTACACAAGGGCTGTAGGATGGAAACTTTCTCAAAAATAAGCAGTGAAATTGTGGTGAAGGATAAAGGAGACAGGACAATGTCAGCTTTAAAATAGCCATTTATCACACATTCCAGATGATGGAGCAGAAATGCTGGAGCAACAGGTCAGCTGTTTTCATGCTTCTCCCTGAATCAGAGAGCGGGTACTTTATGGATCCCAGCTGTGCTTATTTTGGGGTTTCCTGGCTCTTTACCATTTTCTAGGTTGTAGTCTACGTGTCCAAAGCTCCAGGGAGATTTTGGTCCAGCAGCTCTTGCCAAAGTTAGTTTTCTTTTCTCTTCCTTTCTTTTCTTTTTTCTTTTCTTCTCTTTCCTTCTTTTCTTTTCGTTTTTTAAAATTTTATAAAGAGTAGCAGATACTTGTAATGTTCCAGATACTGCCATGATGTCCTTAAATGCCAGGTCAAAGTCAGGACTGGGCAGGAGAGTCAGAGGAAAACAGAGAGAGAGAGAGAGAGAGAATGAATGAATAAATGAGAAAAAAAGGGAGGAAGAAAGACTAGAGACCAGAAAGTGAGGCCAGGGTGTTCCATTAATTTCCCAAGAAGGAAGAAAGGAACCAAAGAATCAGGAATTCAGAGGACTGAAGGCCTTATCTATTTTTTACTTCTTAAGTTTTAGTGCATATCATAATCATCTGGGAAGCTCGTAAAATGAAGAATCCCAAGACTCGCTGACAGTTTCTGATTTATCTGGGGCTCAGGAATCTGCATTTTAACAAGAAACAACTTAATAGTCTTAATAATGTTGAAGGGCAGTAGCTCCCAGGTATTGGAGCCTGCGGAAGTTGCCTGAAGCGGCTCTGCAGGCACATAATGAAGTCACAAAAGCAGAAAGAAGAATGAATATTTGAGAGGGAACTAAGGAAACACGGTCAGAGGAGTGTGTTAGGAGCAAAACAAAAGTGACCTCACGAGGAGAGGGGGAGAAAGAGGGTTAAAAGAGGAAGTGAGTACCTATAGAGATTCTTTTTACCTTCTAACATCCAGATTTGCCTGATGAGATGAAATAGAAGACAGGAGAAGGAGAAGACATAGAAGATGGCCAAGTTGCTGTGAAAGCATTAATTAAATTAGCCAAAACTTAGGGCTGAATTCCTTGATCACTTGATAAGTCCTCTGTCCCAATACTTCTCTTTGAGATATTTATTACACAAGAGGGAAATCATAAGAAAGTACTATGAGAAATAAATGACTGATTGAATTCATTTCCCTTATTCCCAGAAGTTCTACTGAGGTGCCTGCCTTTTATTAGAGAGGAAGACGGAATTTCAAAATAGCTGAAGAAAATCGGATCCAGGAGAGAGAGGATCAAAAGTTGCCAATGGAAAGATGGAAGGCTGTTATTCCCCACCTCAGCAAAGAAAACTTCAAAATGTCAAAGTTCAAGTGTCCATTTTAAGCGTATGGAGTTCAAAAATGATATCTGGTTAGCCAGTGATGATTACAAAATTTCTTTGTATGAGGGACTTGCAGGCAGTAAGAGGTTTGGAAGGGAGCCAGAGCTGGGTTTGTATAGCGCTTTACGTAAGTTTGAGAAAGTCAACTGTTCACCTCAAAGAATAAGGGGTGATGGAGATTATTGGGGGTAGGGTAGGGGGGTGGCTGAAACCATTCCAGTCTCTTTTTTTTGGCGTACGGAGAACGAGACTGCTGCTCCCTGAGGCAGACTCACATAAAGTCTCACTAAAATAACTGTGGAACCACAGAGAAAATGAAAACATGGCTCTTAAATAGACTGATAAGCAGTTGCCTGCATTCTGGAGGGGACTTGGCTGACTACAAAGACCTTGAAATAACCTATGCACACCTTACCACCTGGGAGGAAGCAAGGTGGGCGTTTTCCCCCCACTGCAGCCGACACTCAGCGGCCTGCCTGTCCGCCCGACGCCCTTGGGCCACCCACGTGAAGGCACATGGGAATGTCTTGCTCCCCTGCAAGGCGCACACAGGGGTGGGGAGCCGTCTCTCCAAACACCTTCCTCTGCTGGTGCTGCGTTATAGCCCTCACACATCATACATCGTTGACCCTCGCATTGAGCAAGACTAGATAGGGCTTCCCTAGACCCAGGGAAGCCGTCCACTAGCTCCACGGTCCTCAGTTTCCCTGATACGTTTTCTGGATGTTTTTTACTGACCCCTGTATGCTAAGAGGAGGAAAGTGAGATCCCCAGGATCCGACTTCATCCTTCTTTTTCTCCAAACTCCAATAGAAAAAGAAAGGATGGACTTCTATTCCTTCCTGCATAAGCAGGAAGCATGGCCTTTGTAGCATGGCCTTCCAAAGCATGGCCTTTGTTTTCTGATTTCTCCCGACTTAATACTTGTAGCGGAACTCTACGATCAAGTTAATGATTATGAAAGTGAGATCTCAAAGAACTGAGAAAATCCTTTTCTCTCTGGGCAAAGCCATTTGACAGAAGCTGAACACTGACCTTTCCATCTCCTGCATTCCTGCTGTTAAGAGTCCTAATTACCCCTGACCATCATCCAAGTCACAGGGCTACTCAAAAAGGACAAACTACATTAGATTATTTCAAAAGTATTGTTCATCTAACACAACTATTTCTCCAGTTTATCATTTTAAAAGTGTTGTTTGTTTCTATTTAGAGGCATTGTAAATTGCTATAAAATTCCCTTATTGAGTAAACTGAGTGAACTGCCCTCTCAGGACTGTTGCATTTACCTTCCCTTTTACCTGGGAGGCTTACCTCCCCCCCTTCCTCCTCCCCTTATCTGCTTTCCTCAGGTCTCTGTTTACGTGCCATCTTTACAAAAGGTCTTTCCTGACCATTGGATCCGAAGTAAGTGCTCCCCTAATTACTTTGCATTCACTTTTCTCTAATCCTCTTCATAGCACTTATTGCTGCCCGACACATTACCTGCCTTTTGGTTGATTTTCTGTCTCCTCCCATTGGAATGTAAGCTCCTTGAGGGATAGCTATATTTTGTTCACTGTTGTGTCTCCACGGTCTAAAATGGGACTTTTCTGCACTTACTAAGATGTATTTTGTTTTCTCCTTTGACCTCATTTTGGGATGACTTATGAATGAAATTACAAGTCACTTTTAAATTCCTAGAAATAATTTTATGTGGTTATTTTGAACTTTTATAATACTGCCATCTATTTTAAAATGTTGCTTCTGGAATACTTTTATCTATAGTTGTTAGTCAAATTGATTTGTACTTCCTTTTACTATCTCAGAATCTTCTTGTGCTTCCAATAATTTTTGCTCTACATAGTTGACGCGATATTGTTTGACACGCCAAGTTTCGTTACTACAACTTTTTGAAAAATTATACCATCGGTTCTTCTGAACTGTCCATTTTCATCTCGTTTCATTTTTTTCATTGACTATTACTTATTCTGATCTTAATAATGCCATTATTGAGTTTTTAGACTAGCATTTGCCTAGTATTTTCCTATTCTGCTTATTTTCAAACTTATATTTTCTTTTAGGTCTGCTTCTTTTATTTATTTTAAATTTATTTATCTTATTTATTCTTTTTTTTTTTTTTTTTTGGCTGCATTGGGTCTTTGTTGCCTCACGTGGGCTTTCTCTAGTTGAGGTGAGTGGGGGCTACTCTTCATTGTGGTGTGAGTTTCTCATTGTGGTGGCTTCTCTTGTTGCAGTTGTGGAGCATGGGCTCTAGGCCCGTGGGCTTCGGTAGTTGTGGCACGCAGGCTCAGTAGTTGTGGCTTGCGGGCTCTAGAGCGCAGGCTCAGTAGTTGTGGTGCACGGGCTTAGTTGCTCCGCGGCATGTGAGATCTTCCCGGCCCAGGGCTCAAACCCGTCTCCCCTGCATTGGCAGGTGGATTCTTAACCACTGAGCCACCAGGGAAGCCCTAGGTCTGCTTCTTTTAAACAGCAGATAATTGTTATTTTATTCAAACACTGAAGCTTTAAAAAAACTTTTAAAACTTTTTTCATCAATACCTGTACCCACATGTGTTCTTTGGTTATTTAGAAACAATTCTCAGATATCATATTTTATATTTAACACTTCAATATATATCTCTAAAAAGAAAATAACTTTAAAAACATAACCACAATACTATTATCACACCTAAACATTAATAATAGTTTCTTAATATCATCAAATACCCAGTCACAATCCAAATTTCCCAATTTTAAAACAAAATGTATTTGTTTGGATCAGGATCCAACAAATGTCCATACATTGCTATTGGTCAATATGTCTCTTAAGCTCTGTTTAATCTGAAGTTCCACTTGTGCCTCTGTATTTTTTCCTTACTCCTCTACCCTTTGTCAAATCTCTCACCTAAAACTGTCCCAAGTTGAGCTGTCAGGAGAGAGCCCTTGGATGGGACTACTGTATATAAAATAGGTAAGCAACAAGGATATACTGTATGACACAGGGAATTATACTTACTATCTTATACTGACCTATAATGGAGGATAATCTGCAAAAATACTGAATCACTATGCTGTGCACCTAAAACTAACATAATATTGTAACTCAACTATACTTCAATTAAAAAAAAGAAAAAGAAAGAGAGAGCCCCTGGACTTCACAATGAACAGTATTCTTCACTGCTACCCTCCCACTTATTTTACATTTCTCAGGATTCATCAATATGCTGGACCGAGTCTGGTGCAGGTCATCTTTTCCTGCTGCTTCTGCTATGTCTATAGCTTCACAGTGGTTTCACTAGACAATATGTACAAGCAGTGAGAATCATATACAGTCATTTATGTGAACTCTCTGAAAATCCTCACCTTCCTCCTTTCTCCTGGTATAGACTGGGGCTGGGGAAAACGGTGCTATTAGTGGCTAGGGACTGCTGTGTCATCTCTCATTACACCATGTAAGTCTGTTCCTACTTGTTAGTGTTTCTCTTTAGAAAGCACACACTTGGAATCTCCTTATTTTCAGCTACCAGCCTTAGTAACCCATTTTTGTAAAACTGGAAAAGTTTTCTTCAACACCCTATTAGATACGTATAACGTTTGATTTTCCATATCTCTCTTTTACATTCTTTATCTTCTCTATTAAAAATTCCACTTCTTTGCTTTTTACTGGGTATTGATAATGATAGCTAACATTTGTTAAGTATTTTATGTATCAGACATTTAGATTTTGCATAAATTAATCATTTAATCCTTATGGCACTCCAGTGAAGGAGGCACTCTTTAGCTCAATGTTACAGATGAGGACTTGAAACCTAGAATCAATACTTAGAAAAGATAACTAAAGTAGCACAAGATGAAATACCTGAAAAGGAGTGGAGCTACAATTTGAGTACAGGTCGTCTAACTACAAAGTCTAGGATCCCACCACAACACTATACTGTGGTTACACTCTGTTCTAGGAGAAGTCTAGCAGTGGATCTAACCCATTAATTTGATTTCCATAAATGTCCATTCTGCCACTTGTCAGTTTTACTTTTAGTTGTTTAGTTATTTATTTACTTGCAATCATATTTTTAAATCTATAAGAATTCATTCTTGCTTTCAATGACTACTTTCTAATACCATCTAATGGAAACCCGTTTTAATTTTATCTATGCATTATCCTTTAAATCTCATGGGGAGTATCAGTTACAATTCTTTTGAAGTTCTATTTAGTTTTCCCCCATGACTACTGTTAATGAAGGTCATTTTCTCTGACTCTTCAGAAGAGAACCTGTCTTCTGGTGGCAGATTCTCTTCTTTCATCTAGTTATTTTTTGCTGTCTACTCACTTATGAGTGAAGGGTTACAACAATCAGCACCAGTGGCCAACGTGGATTTCCTTAGCAATCTTGCTGGATTGTGTTGAGCATCCCTTGGTAGTCCTCTTCCCTTCCAGCCTTGTGGAGGGCAGGTAGGTGTAAGGATCTTGGATAAGCTGAGTCAGCTGGTCTGGGTCAGAAAACTTTCTTTTTTCCAGATGTGTCAGCTAGAAGCAGACCTGAGGAACAATCTCAGAGCCACCCCTTTAGGGAGTTCTTGGGGGCCAAAGCCCTACTCAACTTCACTTGTCTCAAATGAAGTTCAGGTTGAATGATATGCCAGCGGTCTGTACATGGGCCACTCAGGGTGGCTTTCAACATCCTGTGGTTTGCTCTCTGGTGGCTGACCTGATCCTCAACCTGCCACTCACACAGCCTTTGCTCATGGGATCCCAGGGACATTGATGGATGGTTCGAAACGTCGTTGCCAGTGGGAAGCAGGAGGGGTTACAATGACTAAGCATGAGTGAGGTTTTATTGATATACTGAGCTGTCCCCCCCACCTCCCATGTGGTTTTGTGGTGGAAACTTCCACTGAGTAGAATTTTTGACTTCACTCTACTTCAGAAGCCTGCTACAAAGAATTGTCCATTTTATTTATTTGTGCCATCCTCACCAAACGAAGTCTGGAGATAAACACCAGAATTGGCCACTGTCTACAACTTTATATTCATTTATATTCATTACTGTGGTGTAATGGTTCATCACAGTATCGATTAACCATTATACCACAGTGTTATACCAGTTTACTCAGGGAGGGGAGAGGGCATCTAACCCAAAGGTAGCCAGTCCTACAAGAAAGCCTGGAACGAAACAGTTTTGTCCAAACAGGGACAAGCTGGACCAGTCAGATTCTCACTCTCAAGAATTCAAATGGGGAAATACGGTGAGATTCAGGCACTGGCAGGAAGAACAGAATATAAAAGGGTGTAGAGAGAGATCTTGAGGTACTTTAGGGACCAGGATCAAGTTAAAGTTATGAAGAAGCAGAAAACATTTCATTTACATCAAAGACATACATCAAAGGGTGATGAATTCAGTTGATAGTATGAGAAGAAAAAAGACACAGAAAGAACACAGATTGAGATAGCAATGGAGTCACACTAAAGGCATGCTTTACAGTGAGTATCTATCAACCTGCTTCTCTCAGAGATCAGTTACAGTCTCCATGAGATCACACAGAGCAGCAGAGTGCCCCTGGACAATGTATGACAATTACATCCTTTGACTTTTGGGGGAAGATGATTCGGTTCTTAATAATCAGACCATGCACATTTCGGAAATTGAGAAAATAGAAAAGTGTCAGATATTTTATGGGAAAAAATTTATCAACTTTTTTTTTTCCCCTCTACTTTATACATTTAAAATTCCAATGAGAGAGAGAGCATTTTGTTCTGGAACATTCAGTGAGAGCCACTAGCAGAGTAGGTGAAGTCTTCCTGATGATTAAGAATGACACAGACATACCCTTTACAAAATTCAAGCAGGCAAGTCTTTCAGAAATGGATCAAAATGAAGTTCTGTATAATAGCTGAGGGGCTTCTCTCTTAACTTTTGAGCAGAGATGTTTTCTCAATATTGTTTGATAAAAGTTTCAGCATGGTTGTCAGAGGAGAAAGCAATAAGGTGATGGCTGCAATAGCCTATAGAACCTAAAGAGAGACAAAAAGACCCTGAGCAGATGGAGTGTAACTAAGGAGACATTGTGGAATGGAAACTATCTGTTATGAAAAAGTGGAGAAGGCTATGGTGAAAGATTCAGAAAATAGGAATATTAGAATAGATGCTAAGGTGCTATAGGAAAAAAGAGCCCTAAAATACAGGGGCTTGACTAACATAGTAATGTATTTCTCGGTCAAGAAACAGTCTAGTGGTGAGTGGTCCAGATTGGTGGGAGAGCTTTCCAGTCTTCAGTTAATCATTCAGGAACATTGTTTCTTCCATCTTGCTGCTTCTGCAGTCCCTAGGGTGTTGTTCTCATTAATCATTTGAAATTAGATCAAGCTAGAAGGAGAAAGTACAGAGATGGAGGGCAGGCAATTTCCTTTTAAGCAAATGGTATAGAAGTCGCATACATTTCTTCCACTCACACTCTTCCACTTCCACTGGTGAGAACAAATCACCTATCACTGATCATAACTAGTTGCAAAGTAGGCTGGGTAGTGGAGGCGCTAGCTGAACATCCATGTGCCAGGTAAAATTCCACTATTAAGGAAGAAGAAAAGAAAGGATTTCTGGTAACCGCTAGCAGCATGCCACACCAAGATCATCCCTACTAGGGAGTAAATCTCTTGAAAAGTTTGGAAACCCAGGTCAATAATGTCTTTCTCTGAGAGCCCAAAGCCATCTTTGTGGGTTACGAGTCAAGAGGCAAGTCTGTGAAGTCTGGCACAACAGTGCCAATGGAGCCTTTTAGTTACCACCATAAAACTTCAACTATTGTTGAAATCGTTTTCTGTTTGCTTCATCCCCAAAGATTCTGTGTGAAAGTCCAGAATATTTTCTTTGCTTTTCTAAAAGGCACAATCTAGACCCTCTCTTTTAATGCCCTGAAAGATTAGCTCTGCTCGGGGATATCCTCAAATCTCAGCCTTTTGTTTTTCTCCAGAGCCTTCTTCAAGTGCTCCATTGTTTTTCCTCACAAAGGAACACAAGGCAAACTCTCCAAAGGGGCCAAGGACTCTTAGTTCTCTCCTTCTGTCAGGACTTCTTAGGTAGCTCAAAAAGCTTAAATAAATACTGGAATTTATTGGCTTATGTAACTTAAAAGCTCAAGGGACAGACTATAGGTACACCTTGATCCAGGGGTTCAAATTATGTCATCAGGATATTATCTCATTCCCTCTATGTCTCTCAATGCTACTTTTCTGAGTGTTGGTTTCCTCCTTTGGCAAGTTCTCATTCATGTTGGCTTCCAACATTTCAGGCTTTAAGTTTCATAGCTCTGCTTGTAGCAGGAAAAGAGAATATACTCCTTTCTCCTCAGCTGAAGCAAAAGTACCCAAGATTGTACATCAGTGGCTCTGATAGGATCACTGGCTCATGTTTGAATTAATCAATGTGACTGTGGAATTGAATGCTTTGAATGGTCAGCACCACATCATAGGAGAAAGCTAAGTCAACACAAATCAGTAGAAAGGAATATCAGGGTGCTGTTAGCAGAAGGGAGCATGGATCCTGGGCAACAAAACAACAACAGATGTCCACTGCCCATTCATTTGCCTATGAAGTTGACAAATCCAAACTGGTCTTAGGATGACTCTTAAATACTTGCCTTTGAATAAAGATACTCTAAAGCCCTTTAAACTACTTAGTTTCCCTGAGTCTTCTTCTTGCAGTCATACTCCAAGTGTTTGTCATTATCATGTCCTCATGGTCTTTAACCCTGAGGGCAGGCATATGCCTTCCTACAAGGACCTACTGATCATGAGTTACGTCACAGTAATTGCCATTTTGCAATTATAATTTCTTAAGGTTTTCATTTTGCAGTCCACTTCCATTTTCTGTAACTTCATGCTGTACTTTATTTCTTTTTTTAAAAAAATTATTTATTATTTATTTTTGGCTGTGTTGGGTCTTTGTTGCTGTGTGCAGGCTTTCTCTAGTTGCGGTGAGTGGGGGATACTCTTCGTTGTGGTGTGTGGGCTTCTCATTGCGGTGGCTTCTCTTTGTTGCAGAGCATGGGCCCTAGGTGTGTGGGCTTCAGTAGTTGTGGCACACGGCTCAGTAGTTGTGGCTCACAGACTCTAGAGCGCAGGCTCAGTAGTTGTGGCACACGGGCTTAGTTGCTCCGCGGCATGTGGGATCTTCCTGGACCAGGGCTCGAACCCGTGTACCCTGCACTGACAGGCGGATTCTTAACCGCTGTGCCACCAGGGAAGTCCCTGTACTTTATTTCTAATGAAATGGATTACTTAAAAAAACTTCATGTCCCATTTAATATAATGAGGGACACCAAAACTAAAGCATCCATAGCAAGAGTAATTTGTAAAGGATTTCAGGAAAGAAAACCTCCTTTATTTCTTAAACAGAATAATAGATCTCTCCAAGATACAATGGAGACTGGTCCTACTGATAGTTGGTTATATACCCTGCCATAGTCTCTAAGGCTTGGAATAGATAAGACGTTTGCCACAGTAATATCAAGATCTTGTTCATATTAATGAGGACTAACCAGGGAGCAGGGAATCCAGTTTTACCATTGTTCTCTTGGAACAAGCTAGATTCATTGGGACTTAAACAATGTAGTGTAGGGTGAGGTAGTTAAGACCATAGACTCTGAGACATTTTCCCCAGGATTGAAATTCTACATCTACTACTCACTGCCTGTTTGACCTTAGGTGAGTTACTTGACTTCGCTATTCCTTAGTTTCTTCAACTGCAAAGTAGAAATAATAATAGTATTGACCTCACAGAGTTGATGTGATGCTTCTATGAGTTAATATGTATAAAATGTTTAGAATAGTGTGAGAACTATGAAAATAAAGTAAGAGCCATATAAATGCATAGTAAGAACTTTGTTAGCTATTATTAATTTTTCATGAATATTCATGTATAAATATGTAAATAAACAAAGTGAGGGAAGTATTCAGTAGCAAGTTCCTTGAAGAAACAACTGAAGCACAAAACCCACATTTTCTTTTTATGAATCCCACTTAAATTATCCACATCTGAGTAAGAAAGTGGGAATGACATACTAATGGAAAAACAGGCTAACCTAGTTTCACATTTGAGAGGTGGAATAATTTATGGGAAGGCTCTCAAGGCTTCTAAATGCTGCAATCAAATCACTATATGGAGAAAGCTACAAAATCAAATTCCAAACAATGAAAACATTAGTTTCTTAATGGAACAGTTCCAACCATCTGGCATTCATATGTTTGCAGGGAGGCTATTGTGCAGACATAATGACCCAATCCCACCTCTAGGCAAGAAGCTTTCATGAAGGAAGTTTACCCTGGCCATTTGTGGCTGGTTAATATTACCAGAAGAGGTTTTATGGTGTTTTTTGTTTGTTTTTTTGTTTAAGTGTTCCACTGTTAATGTTTCAAATTCAAACTTTTTTTTCAAGAGAACACAGAAAGAAGGAACTTCAAATATATTTGTAGAGTGCAAAAGAGTGGGTAGGAGATTTCAGCATCTCAGAAATAAGCTTTTTCTTGAAGGCAATTTTTAAAAAGAGGTGCCCTGTTGCATAGGTTGGATTCAGTCTTGATGATAATCTATTATCTCTTCTAAACAGATTTAAATTAAATGTTAGATAATCTTCTCATCATACTTTAACAACCGATTTTGAATGAAACTTGGAACACAGAAAATAATGACATTTCATTTTTCTTTGAATGAACTGTCAATTTTGTTAGCATATTATCTTTTCTCTCTACTATGGAACTTGACCTACTGTTGAAGGTTCATTCATTCACTTAAGATTAATAATCCAACAAGTATTTACTAAGCCTCTACTAAGTGCTAGGTACTGCATGAGGCATACCTATTCAATAGAGTGTAAAAAGATGAGTTTTTAAGAAATGAAAACAGGTGTGTTATGAAAAGGGCAGCTTGATATAAAATGTTAACAGCATGAGAGATTTTTAAAAAGACAAAAGGAAGAACTGGAAAACAATTTAACATTCAATGTAAATAAAAGCCACATTGGAGTGATTAGAAAGAAAAATATGCTATGGATAATAGAATCAATCATGTGGGTTTCACACTTTATAAGGTCTCTTAGGATGCAGGGCAAAAGATTAAAAAAAGGGCAAAGAGATAAAAATGACAAGAGAGGAACTGAATGGAGAACAGAGAACAAAGAGCCAGTATATTGACGAGGCTGATCCTGAAGGAGACAGAACAAATGAAGCAAAGCCACAATTACATATATAGTAGAAGAAAACTTTCCTGAGCTTATTGTATAAATTTATAAAATGAATTATAAATTTATTATATAAAGACCTATTTCTGTAGATTTGTAGTTTCTAGGTTATTACATAATTTACTTTTTATTTTTTTGAAGAGAATAGAAAACATTCAAAGATACACAAAGACTAAATATATACTACCCATAAAGCCTTGTCGAGAAATGTAAACATTAGTCCAAGTGCCTGAGGTGTATACCAAGTTGAGAACATTTAAAAATTATTATTAAAATTTTTTATTAAAAAGAAAGAATAAAATAAATTCATTAAGCATTCAGCACCAGAAACTAAGGAGATTTACAAAATAAACCCAAGGAAGTCAGTAGGAAGGATTTAACTATGAACAAAACAACTAATAAGATACACAGCAGAAAATGAATAGCATTGATAAATCCATCCTAGATCGGTTTCTTTTTTTCATAAAGGTCAAAAAAAAATCCTTAGCAAAGCAAATCATTGAAACAAAGCAAAACAAAACAAAAAACACGTAACCTACAGTACTAGGTTAAACAAAGGGGTGAAGACCATAACAATTCCAGTTCAAGCAATTTGAAAATATCAACAAAAAGACTATTATATGACGATCATTGAAAGATAAATAGAAAGCTAAATAGGATAGAAACTGTGGAAGATACTTGTGCAGGTTGGGTTCTATGTAGATGCCGAGGCTGAGGTAGGAGAACAAAGAAAGGGTTTATCGGGGAGTAACATCTATGAAAAGAAAAGGTGGAGAAGGATAGGACAGGGGGAGCTACCAGACCATGATACAGACCCAATAAAGTCTTCACTAGCCCAATACTGACCTTGGGAGCAAAGATGGTTCATTAGAGAAGTCCCTCATTAGACAGAAATGGCTAGGTCCTTGTACCCCCCACGCCCCCACCGCTCAGTCATTGGCCATGGTTGACCATGAGAAGAGTGTAATCTTGGCTATCACTTTGCTCATTCATTGGCTCAAGGGATGCCCTAAGAAGAATGTGGCGTCACCTTAAATTGCTGAAGCCATGGACCATCTGCTAACCACACCCTTTGCAGCAGGCTTGTGAGTTCTTTCTTGGAATGGATTTGAATGGCACATATCCATGTCTGCTGAGCAGGCTCAGCCTTCCTGCTTGTGGAGATGATCAGGAATTCCACCTCTTCCCTCTCCTTTACCAGTTGGAAGAATTACGGAAGGGGGAGGATCGTGTGCATTCAAGTTCATCTTGGAATATATTACGATACTCAGTGTAATTTATACTTGCCAAAACCTGTCCTTAATGGGTCAGATGCATGACCTGTTAGTCTAAATTTCTACAAGTCAGTTCAGATCTCTCTCTGGGAAAAAGTCCAGTTATTGTTATTGCTGTTTATCTTTTATCAACTTAAGGTCCCAGAAATGGCTTTTAGATAACTTTTCAGAGATACTTTTTTCTAGATATTTTCTCAGTAATTGGAGATTAATTAACCTCATCAGCAAATTCTGTCCAGGCTCAATTGCTATACTTCCTTCCTTCTGATCACTGTGCGTCTTCCCAGGGGTTTTAGAGTATCCCGTGTTACTGTCTCAAACCCCCTATAGTCCCTCTGTACTCTGCAAATTAGTAGTGACTTCTGTGAGGTCACCTCTTGTCTGCAGAGCAATCCTCCGAAGGTTGTGGCCATATTTTATATCAAATTCGTTCCTGTTCTAGGGTTTGTGATCTTTGCATGGCACAGATACAAGGTGGCCAGGGGTCCTTAGCAATCATGGATAAGAACTCCATATTTATTGGGTGTTATAAGCTGAATTGTGTCTCCCCCAAACTCTTTTTGAAGAACTTAAACCTCAGCACCTCAGAACGTGACTGTATTTGGAGTCAGGGCCTTTAAAGGGGTGATTGAGGTAAAATGAGGTCATAGGGGTGGACCCTAGACCAACAGGACTATCCTCATAAGAACAGATTAGGGCACAGACGAACACAGACTGAGGGGAGGCCGAGTAAAGACATCTGGAGAAAACCACCATCTGCAGGACTAGGACAGAAGCCTCAGAAGAAAGAACCCTTGATCTTGGACTTCTAGCCTCTAGATCAGTGGGAAAATGAATTTCTGTTTTTTAAACCACCCAGTCTGTAGTACTTTGTTATTGGCAGCCCTACCAAACTAATACAGTGGGTATCAATCTCAGCCAATAAACTTAGATATTCAAGAAGGGTTTTTCTATGTTTCAGATTAAATTCTTTTCTGGATCTCCCATTCCTCATGGTTGGTGGGAAAACATGAGCTCAGTTCTTTTGCAGTTTTCTTCTTTTCTTAGGGAATTATAGTTACACACCCCTATCTAGGTCAGTTACTCTTCCCGAGTTTTATGTAATGGCAACGTGTTGGAGGGGCTTCTCTAGCATCGGTCTGCAGAGGTTGCCTCTGAGACTTCCTTTGTTCAAGTCCACTGCTGATATGTTACCTGTGAGACATGACCATCTGTGACTAAGCTATGCCATGTTCCATCTACCTAAACACATCTTGCAGTCTTTTCTTCTAAGGCAGCTTGCTTTCTCTCCAGCAGAATTGCTGGGAAGCAGGACAGAGGTGCCCTCTGTTCTTGGGATACACAGTCTTCTCTCTGTTGCTCTCACATTCCAAGTATACTTTTTTTCCTTCAGGTCTATGCATACTGTTTATGCCTGTAAATCCCCTTCTCCTAAGAGCTTAGGTTTTCTATAAAGAGTTTGGCTCTTCTGTTTTCTGTTTTGTCATATACTTTCCAGAGCAATGAGCACAGAACATACGGCTATTCAACAATGAGAGAAGGAAAGTGGAAATACAGGGAGAAGAAAACATGGAAAAAAAATCTCAAAATATAGTTTGGTCATGTAATTATTATATCCCACTAAAGCCAGAAGACACATACTATTGATTATATAAATATATTTTATGGTTATATAGAATTAGAATCCTAGCCATGGAAAGTCACAGGCTTTTTACATAGGAATAATCTACTGACTTGCTTATTATTAAAAAAACAGTTTTTATTGAAGTATGGTTGATTTACAATGTTGTGTTAGATTCTGGTGTACAGCAAAGTGGTCCAGTTATGCATGTATATATATTCTTTTTCATTATAGGTTATTATAAGATATTGAATATAGCTCCCTGTGCTATGCAATAGGAACTTGTTGTTTATCCTGACCTGCTTATTATAGTTAATTTTTCTTAGGACATGTGTGGAGTGTATCTTGGTTTTATATAGGAGTACAGTCATTCCCTGCTCTTAAGTGTTGTAGTGTTTAATATGTTCAATCAAAACAGCAGCCCTCAGAGGATGTGATGGCTGAATATTATTCCATAATAGTTTGTCTTAGAAATATCATTGTATGGATAGATCCAGATAATGACACTTGTGTTTTGAAACATACTATTCAGGTGTAATTTACAAATAATAAGTTACACCAATCTTAAATGTTCAGTTCACTGAGTTTGGACACATACATACACCCATGTTACCACAACACAAAGCAAGATATAGGATAGTTCCCTTACCCCAGGAAGTTCCCTTGTGTGCCTTTTCTATCAGTCCCCATTCCCTATGCAATCATTGTTCTAACGTCATAGATAAGTGTTGCCTGTTCTGGAACGTCACAGAAATGAAATCATATAGTATGCACTGCTTTGGATCTAATTCTGTTCAGCATATTTTTGAGGTTCATCCGTACTGCTGTGTATATCAGGAGTTTGTTCCCGGTATTGCTGAGCAGTCTTCCATTCACGTCCATTATTGTTTTTTAACCTGTGGAATTTACTCTGCTTCTGGCAAGAGTAAATGTTGTCAGAGAAATGAGGGGGATTGGCAGAGGCATTCAGTTCAATGTGACCAGTAGAGTTTGTACAAAGGTGTAACACGCCCACTTCTGGCAAATGCCCACTCTAGAGGGCAGGTCATCAGAATCTCTACTTTTCTCAGATCAATCCACAATCTAGGCTATAGGGTGTCATTGAACCCCTGATTACATTCAAAGTGTGTATGAATATATATATATATATATATATATATATATATATATATATATATATACATTAGTTAAGCCAAGGTAACTGAGAGATTCCCCAAGTTTAGTGGCTCAAAGAACAAAAAATTTCTTTTTCACATAAATGTCCAGAGAGATGCTCACGTCAGTAGAGAGGCTCTCCTTCATGTGGACAGGAGCGTCCTTCAAGCGTCAGGAGTCACGGCTGCCTGTCATCTTCCATCCGTGGCTTCCAAGGTTGGTGTGGGTATTGCCATCCCATCAACAGAAGGGACAAAGAACCTGAGGGAGCACACCTGAGAGGAGTTTTTGGTAGTCCCACAATCAGCAGAAATCACTTATGCTCGAGTTATACTGGAGACACCTCAGTTACGTGGCCTCGATTAATCGCAGGAGAGGCTGGGAAATCTAATCTAGCTGGTGCCCCAAAAGGAGAGAATGGATATTGCAGTTGCTTCTGCTACAATATGTATATCCTACGTTTACCTATAAAGCAGTTTCATAGCTTTGATTCAGTTCTGAAGGGGGTCCACATCCAAAAATGTTTCAGAGCCTTCTGTTAAGGGACCACTACCCCACTGCTTCTTCCACCTTGCTCTAGGAGGTATAATAGGCTATCAAGTCAAAACAACAGAAATGACATAAGATACACATGACTTGGGAAAACCCCTGTCCCACTTTTGCCCAGAGTGGCACAGTACTGCACATATTCCTTGGAACACTCATTGCAGGTCTTGAGGCAGACATCACATCAACTACTAGAACTCACAAGAATCCAGCATATTAGACTCGGCCATAGTTTATTTGAAAGAAAAGAGCAGACGCCTTTATGGTTTGTACTTTTTGCACCGTTTGTAAGAAATTCTTCTCTACCCTGAAAAGATGAAGATATTCTAAAAATCTGGAAGTTTTACTTTAGGTCTTCACATCATTGGGAACTTATGTTTGTTTACAGTGTGAGGTAGGTATCCCATGTTGTTTTGGAAATATATTTAGAGAACGCTAAAGAGAACTACAGAGAACATCTTTGATGTACTATTTTACATGGGCTTATCTCATTTATGTGTGGTTCTGTTTCTGAACCTGCCATTCTCTTTCATGAGATTATTTACCAGTCTCTGCACCAATCCTACATTGTTTCAGTTGGTGAAGCTTTAGAATATTTTGATACCTGGAGTGACAATTTTCCCTCCTTATGCTTCTTCAGAATTGTCTTAGTTATTCTTGGCCTCTTCCACTCCCACATGACTTGTAGAATCACTTTGTTAAGGTCTATGAAAAACCCTATTACAATTTGGAGTAGATTGCACTCTGTTTATGGAGTCCTCTCGTCCATGAACATGATATTATCTATCCATTTATTGAGGCCTCTTCATGTACTTCAATAAATTTTTATAATTTTCTACATATAGTAAATACAGATACTATACCTTTCTTTTAATTTTTATTCAAGTTATAATAAAAATTTGTTGCTACATAAGTGAGACCTTCAAACATTTATTATTTATAATGGGCTGTGGCTTCATTGTACATTGATCTTTTATTCAACAATGTTGCTAAACTCTCTTCTTTGTTCTAATATTTTATTAGATTTGCTTGAATTTTCTCAGAAGACAATTATATCATCTACAAATCACTTTTTTCTTCTTTTCCACACCTTATATCTTCCAATTTCTGTGTGTGTGTGTGCATGTGTATGTGTTATTATCTTGGCAAGGTGCTTTATTACAATGTGGAATAGAAATGGTAAAGTGATCCTCGTTTTCTTTCTTACTTTAAAAGGAAAATGTTTAATGAATTAACATTAAGAATAATGCCTCTAGAATTAGGTTGTTGGTAGCAACTCTATCATGTTCAGGAAATTCCTCCCTTTTCTAGTTTGTTGAGATTAAGAAAAATGAGTGGCAAATTTCTTTACATTTTCTAATATGAAGCCATTCTTACATTATGGTATCAGCCATATGTGATGTATTTTTGTGATGTATTTGTGCTTGTGATGTATTTTTTAAAAACACATTGCTGAACTTGGTTTGATTATATGTAAGAATAAAATTTTTTATTCCTTTTGAGATTGGTCTAGAATTTTCCTTTCTATTTTTTTTTTGTTTGTTTTTTGTTTTGTTTTTTTTGCGGTACGTGGGCCTCTCACTGTTGTGGCCTCTCCCGTTGCGGAGCACAGGCTCCGGACGCGCAGGGTCAGTGGCCATGGCTCACGGGCCCAGCCGCTCCCCGGCATGTGGGATCTTCCCGGACCGGGGCACAAACCCGTGTCCCCTGCATCGGCAGGTGGACTCCCAACCACTGCGCCACCAGGGAGGCCCTTCCTTTCTATTTTAATGTCTGATCTTGGCATCAAGATTTTATTAGCTCATAAAATAATTGGGGTGCTTTCCTTCTTTTTCTCTGAAATCATTTGAATAGAGATTACCTATGAAGATTTGGTAAATCTTTGCCACCAAATTTTTGACCCTTTTTGTAGGTAGATTTAGAAATATGAATTTAATTTATTCAATAGTTACAAATATATTCATGTTTTTAATTTGTTTGACTCAATAACGTTTTGTAATTTGCATCTTATTAGAAAGTATCTATTTCAGCTAAGTTTTAAAAATGTTCACAACATTCTGTTAGTATTAGAAAAAAGTCTCGAAACTATAATTATAATTTCATTCATAGTCTTGTTTCTTTTCTCTCTTTCCTCAGTATCAGTCTTACTAGAAATTTACCAATTTTATTATTGTTTTATAGAACTTTTTGTTTTGTGACCCTTTCTATGAGTTTTTGGATATTTAGGTCTATTTTTAGCTCTAAAATTATACATATAACACACATATATTTTTTTTCTTCATTTTCTTCCCCCCTCCCCTTCTGTTTTAGATCAAAGGCTTTTTATTTGGGTGAGGGAAACTACAGGAAAAGGATTTGCTCACCCTTGATCTACTTCAGACACTACCCAGATTATTCATGCAGAAATAGCTGATAAGAAAAAGGTGAGCAAATAGTCAGTGTACTTAGGGCTTTCATTTCATTGTAGTCTGGTCCTCATACAGGGCTGCTGCCCACACAATCCCATCTTCTACTCTCTGTTCCTAGAGTCTCTTTATGTCACTTCTACCCTGAAGAGTGTTATTTTATTTTATGCTATTTTAGTTTTACTACATTGGGCTGACCTCACCCACCTCTGCCACTGGCCTTTTAAAATAGACGCGTTTCCTAAGGAGAATGATTTCTTTCTAGTCAAGGGGAAAAACAGCAGCGAGGCATAAATACCCCATTTTAACAAGGAAGAAACCTCTGCCTGAGAGGCACCTGAAAAATTTTCCCAAGCAGGCTGAATTCTCTCAGGGTATTGTTTCACCGGAATACATTCTCTGCATCAGTCTCTACATTAACAGACTGGAGGGAAAGTTTCCAACAGATCTTTTTGCTGATAGGTTTGACTGCTCTCTAGTAGAAAATTTCAAAGGCTTTTTGCCAGACGGAAGGGAATGTGGGAAGGCAGAGGGAACTGGCATGACCAGCAAACCCTTCTGAACAAATAACAGAGCCAAAAGTAGTGACAGCCAATGTTCCAATCCTAAATGCTCTGCACATTATAGTCCTTGGACCACTAGATAACAGCAATAATCTGACAAAGTCTACAGTTATCAAGATATTAATGTAAACTGTACTTGAAATACTCCTCATTCAAATTCTCTTCATTTTGCTGAAAATATTTTTTCTCACGTTTGACAGCACCAGCTATCTTTGGGCCTCTGGCTCTGGTGAAGTCATTTGAAGAAACAGATCTAGAGAAACATTGCTTGGCAGAGGATAAGAGAGAAAGGTTAGGACAGAAAGCATTAAGATGACTATCCAAGAAATGGAATCAGTTTGATAGGCAAGAGGGCCACAGACAGATAAAAACATTAAAGAAAGTATATCGAGCTATCTTTCTGCATCTCTATTGAAATAACATCACCTACTGTTGGGTTTGAAGAAGCCTGCTCAAAGATATTATCTTACTTTATTAAAGGCAACCTGGAACCTGATAAAATAGACTTTATTAGTATTATTATCCCATTTTACAGATGAGAAAACTGGCTCGTTTGGAACACAATACTAGTTTTGATGGATTAATCTCTGTGCTGAACTGGATTCTGTATTGGATTTCATTTTCTCTCTCCTTTTACACTGGGCATACAGCCTGCAGTTGATTTTGAAGTTATTAAACAAAAACTGGGTGAAGAGCAGTCTCATTCAGACAGGTCCGCATGTGTCAGGGAGACAGGTCTGTCCAGGCTGACCTTGTACTTTGCTCTCCAATTCATTCTAGGCCATGGTAGGACAAATAAAGAGGAAAGAAAGTTTTTTTAAAGCAAATAACTTGGAACTCTTGAATACATGTCACGTCTTGCGTGGACAGAACTCCTCATTTGATGTTAGAAAGGATCACAGAGTAGTTAAGGCAGTTAATATATAGTCAAAGCAGAAGCAGCCATATTCCTTAATATGGTAAGAGGTAAAATCAGTATCCTGGGAAAACATTCAAGCTGAGTGGTAGGCAAGAAACTCATTTGCACTTTGTCTTTGATTTATGAGGAAGGGTGAAAGATTGAAATAATTAATTTGTAAATTAATTATTTGATACTATTTATTGCTATAGTTAATATAATAATTATTTTAAATAAAATTTTAAAATATTCTTTTTACTAGATATAGAAGTTTTGGTATTGAGAAACCCAACAGTAAATACAAAGAGCGTGTAGTAGAAAGAAGACAGGAAAATGAGCTAAGTGATTTTTCTGAGGTGGGTAGAGCTATGGTGCAAAACAAAAGTCCCTTTCAGTATAGTCTTTCTTTTCTTACCAATATATGCTTTTTATTATATTTAGATTATATAGTGGACATTTTCCTATTTGTCCTGGTATCTTTCTTTAGAGTTTAAGATCAGCTCTCATTATTTTTGCGATAAGAGTTTTTATATGCATTTCTGCATGCTGTAAATGAACATATTAGCACCGTGCATGTATTAAAATTTCTATTTTTTCACATTTTAATGGATTATTATAAAATAAATGATAAATTGGTAGGAAAGGAGAGGAAGCAGAGTTCTTTAAGGCTGATTTTTTAACAAAGGGGATTTGCTACATTGTTTGAAAAAGGAAACAGCTTGAGAGTAATGGATGAGCAGTCAGGGTTTAGCTTTGAGCGCCCTGTGAAAACCGCAAGACGAACTCAATCAAGGTTCGAAACAGTCACTTGCGGGCGACGGTCACGTTCTCTTCGAGGCAGACCTCACTGGAAGCTTAAGACGTTTCCATCCCCACCAAGAATTCTTCCCCTCCCCGCCCTGTGCGGTTTCCGGTGACCTCTCATTTCTGCGAAGCCCAAGGTTACCGAGTGACTGCCACCAACGCAGCCCTCCCTCCTGGTTCTGCGTTTCTTTCTTATATGTACTTGTATCAGTCCTGCCAAGTTCCCTGACATACTGCTGTCGTAGACCCCACGTGCCGTTTAGAGTTTGCCCAGTTTTTACTTGTAAGCTGCTACTTTTGTTGTGTCGCGGCTTTAGCAGTGGAGCTAGAGGCAGCGAATTGCCAACACTCCAGGAAGCCAAGGGTGGGAGGTGGGTAGGGGGTGGCGCGGCTGGAGAGCCCCCGGTGGACCGGGTGTTGTTCCAGAACCTGGGCGAATCTCTGTGCCCGCCACTTTCCCGAGAACCATCCCCAGGCCTTAGTCCTGCGCCGCTCCCAACCACACCTCCAGGTGTGTATTCCCCGCCCTTAATTACTCTTCTAAAATTGATAGTTTGCACTTGCAAAGTTACACTGGGAAAGCGGAAGAGAAATTTATAATCATGGATATGGAGAACTAGGGGAACACAGTCACGCTTGCTTTGGTCTGCAGAGCCAGGCAATCGAAAACTCAGAAATGGAAACGTGTGCACCTTTCCGGCAGCAAAATTGACTCTGCGTTCTTTGCAGCCTCGACTTGAAGGCTGCACTGGGAGAAACTCCGTGCCTCCGGGAAAGTTTGGAAACGGAACTACGAGAGAGGCCAGACATCGGGGATTTTGCGGGCCCTGCGATGTCTTCCAGAGCTTTTCAAGTGGGGAGAGAAGAGCGACGAAATGAAAATGCAACGTGTAGGAGAGGCCGCCCGAGCCCCGCAAGTTGTCGGTCGCAGAGGTGAGCGCGGGAGCGGGTGGGGATGGAGATCCGGAGCTGGAGGCCGTGGGTCTCCAGACGCGGGTGGGTCCGATCCGGGTGGGGGGCGGTGGGAAGATGATGAATGGGAGGCTTGGGCTACCCTCCGCCCCCGCCGGCGGGGCGTCCGGCAACTGGATGGGGGAGGAGGAGCACAGAGGGTAGGGGCTCTGGGGGCGGCGCGCCAGGTAAGGGAATGAGCCAGGGGGAGGGAGTCGGGGGGGGGGTGGGAGTTGCTGACTTGTGCTACGTGGAGCCTGCAGAAAAGAAAGAAGGCGGAGGAAGAAGGGGGCAGGCGTCCGCCCTGCTCCCGCGGCCCTCCCTCGGCGCCCCCCTCCCCCGCCGCCCTGCCAGCGCGCCAAAGCCGGAGCAGTCGGGGCCGAGCGGCGGCTGACGCTCCCGGAGCCGCGACGCCCCTGTCCCCCAGCGGAGCCTGCCGGGATCTCGGGCGGCCTGGGCCGCGGCGCCGCCGAGCCCTCCCCGGCCTCCCGGCCGCGCGCGCGGGACCCCGGCGGGGTGGGCGCAGGGGGCGGCCCCGCTCCGGGCGACGGCCGAGGGGCGGGCGGAGGGCCGGGCTCGGCGGGCCGCGGGGCGGGGGCTGCGGGGATTGACCGCGCAGCCTGAAGCCAGCCCGGGGGCGGCGGGAGCCGGACGCGCGGCGGCGACGGGCGCAGGTAAAGGGACTGGCGCGGCGCGGGGTGGCGCGAGGGGACGGTGCCTTCTGAGCGCGGAGCCAGCTTTCGCCGGGTCCCTTCCGCCGCCAAACGGCGCGCTGTCCTGCGGCAGACGGGCTTTGTGGCTGTGTGTGTGTGTGTGTGTCTGTGTGTGTACGCGCGCGCCTGTGCCGGGTGTGGGTGGGTGTGCGTGCTCGCGGGCCGACCTGCAGGAGGCGAGGCGCTCCTGGCCTCCCCTGCCAACCAGTTGATCGAGCCCCGGGAGGGAAGTGGCCGCAGCCGCCCGGGCCGCCGGCCCTCCCGTCCCCCAACCGGGTCAGCGCTCCCCGGGGCCCACGCTGTGCCCCGTGCCAGCGGCCGGGACCCGCCCAAGTGACACGTAGGTGGTCTCCGGTTACCTGGGTCTGGGTGGGGGCCCGAGCTGGCAGGCGGGAGGCGCTCAACATTACCTCCAAGGCGCGTCCCGGTGGACGTGGACCGCCGGGGGTCCCCGCGACCCGCAGCGCCGACCTTCCGCACCACTTGCTTCTCACCGGCCACGCAGCGGTCTCTCCCCGCCTGAGGACTTTAAACTTAAGTTTCTGTCCGGACGTCTAACAAACACGTTTATCAAGTAACTGGGGAATCTAAGGCAAGGGAGGGACCTGGCTTTGAGTTGGTGGTTTTGAAATAGACGGGCTCGTTGTGTGTGTGTGCGCGCGCGCGTGTGCGCAGGACTAGTTTGTTGTGAATGGATTTACCATTTATTCTTGTTTTTCTTTGCTGCCATTTGGACTTTGATGTGTAAGAATGACGGTATCCAGGACTTGTTGCTGCCTTCAGTCTGGGGCCTGAGATTGCTGCTTTCTGCTGCTACTTCTCTTTTTGTTGTTGTTGAAATCTATGGAGGTTTCCTAAATGTGGGTTTCCAGTGAGCGCTGGCTTGTTAAAGTTTCACTATGAACGCGTTGTCTCCCATTGGAATAGATACATATTTACAAACATGAATCTTGAAAACAGGTGACTGCAGTTATGAGAGCAAAATCCTCTATTCCTTCGGGCTTTAGCAGTCCGTGATTTTCACCTATTTGCATTGAGTGTTTGCCCAGCCTAAACATAACTGTGAAGCAGGAGGTCTGTTATTCAAAGCTTGCAATTCGGGTTAGAGGGAGACCGTGCTGGTTTAAAACTAAGTTCATTTTCCTAAGAAACTATTCCCTTGTCAAATAAGAGTAGTAAGCCCCAAGGAAAAAGAGTGTGTACTGAAATTATGGTTATTTGGACCGAATTAAATTGCATTAACACACACATGCATAATGTCATCCATTTGTTTCTGCCCTTGATTCTCCAATTCTGGGGAGGCCGGAGCATATTTGCCCCAAAAGCAAAATTGTGAATAACGATCAGCATTATTAAGACTGCATTTTTCTTGATACCATTTAATTTGAGGATAAAGAAGCCAAGTAGCCAGAGAAAGAGGTAGTGTGTGGCAGGAAGGCCGGGCTGAGGGGCCAGGCAGGAGGACTGGGTTATCATAATCTGATCCCACAGACACACCACGTCCCCTAGTGGTGCGACTTTAGCCGGTTAGGTCAGCTGGTCCTCCTTCTTGGTGTAGTCATCTGGAAAATGGAGGGGTTTGATCATCTCTGCTGTTCCTTCCAGCTCCCCCCACATAACTACAAACAGGAGGGTGGTTATCCCATGCTAGAACAGTAGGGAGAGAGTAGAGGGAAGTGTCAACTGTTAGTCTGGGAGGTAAGGGGGAGGGCAGGAAGGCCAGGAGGGTTGAGGAAAAGCAGCAGTGGGAGATGCCTGGAGGGGGAAGAACCTGGAGCTGGGAGTCGGTTCTCCCCTGTTTTTTCTTTCCTCCTGCACAAGGACATCAATAATACCACCCTACCCCACCCCAGTCAGTCTTCCATTACCCATATTATTTAAAGTGGGTGAGCTACTTAACCTTAAAATTGACTTGGAGTCTGTAGTCTGACCTGGCCGACTTCCCATTTGCATCGTTGTCTCTCGAGATGAGCTGCAGCTCAGTGCTGAGGGCACTCAGTGGATCTCAGAAATCTCTGTGAGTGATGGGAAAAGTTACCAGACATGGGAATGTAAGTGGCAGCCCTTTCAACACCTGAGTTTGAAACGTCTGTTTTTATTTGAAGCTAATCTTTTCCGAAAAGTAATTTGATTTAAAAAAAGATTCTACCACAGACTTCTCAAGGTTTTACTGAATCTGTTCTGACTGTTAGACCTACTGGAAAATTCAAAGCAAGTAAAACTCTCACTTGCTAAGTCTTTTTGATACATAGTGACAGTCAGTCTGAAGTTCATGATTTTTAGGCAGGAGAATCTTATTTCAAATGCTTAGTAAGGAAAGTTGCAACCTGAGTGGAATATACTGTATCATTTTCACTGGGACGCTCAAAGTGTCCAAATAACAAGACCTGAGATTTAGTTTGAGGTCACGATTTTAATATCTGTGCTTGATGTGTGGCCTGTCTCCCTTTTCTTTAATTTTTTTTTTTGGTACCTATATGCATACACACTTGAGGAACATGGTGTATTTTAAAAGTGAAGTGTGATGTAATAAAACTTGGTTTAAAATTTGAAAGCTTGCTCTGGCCTTGCTCACTCAGCATCTTATTTGGTTTCTAATGTTTACATACCACGCTATGTTCCAAATCCCTGTAGTGTTATTTAGCTATCTCATGGAGAGCTATTATGGATGCCTTAGAAAGTTGGGAGAAAAGGAGGAAATTTTAATTGGATAAGCAGTTACTGCATTCCTTCGACGGTGGCAGATACAAGGATGAGAAAAAGGAGGCTCTAGAAAGAGCTGCAGTACAGAGGGAAAAGATGCAGCTAACTTCAATATATAGCAGCTGGGTTGCATAACTAGGCGGCAGCTGTAGAATCTAAGAAACTTGGCATGCCAGGCAATGGAAAATTAAATTCTGTCTCTGGGGAAGACTTCACAAAAGGGACTTGAAGGATGAAAATGATGTGTCTCTTAAAAGATGAATGGTGGGGAGTGAGCTATGTAGTTGGAGTCCGGAGGAATGGAGGCTGGAAAGATACAAGGCGATAAATTGTGGGGACCTTGGCTGTTATTTTAAGGAATTGTACTACCTAGGGACAGGGAGGGGGAAGTACGGTTTAACCCCACAATGCAGGAAGGCACTGAGTCACAAATACTGGGCATAGAGGGCTGAAATGATTGAGAGGTGCCTGGGCCCTGATTCCATCACATACCCTCGTAACTCATGCCGAGTGAGTTTCAGGGCGCTGCTGCCAGCTTATCCAGATTATAGAAAGGTTACAGAATAAAGAATATGCAGTTTCTTCTCCCGTATTGCCCCCAAATTGATAGTGGCCTTTTGAGAAATATAATTTAGTGAAAATTAATGATGTTATTGTGTTACATCTGGACGTTGCGAGGCCCTTGAAGCATGTGGGTTAAAATTGCTCTCCAGGCTCAGAGCTGACCAAGAAAGCATTTTGTTTTGTTTTTGTTTAGGGAAGGGCCTGCTAGTTAATGCTAATTGAAACGTGAATCTCACGGCAACCGACATTCTTGACTGTGTGTATGTTATACATAGTATTTCACAGTGGTTGAATATTTGCAGCACAGAAGAGAATTATTATTAGTTTAGAAATGGGGTTAACGCCCTTGTAAAAGGTAAGGAGGTGATGTTGGGGAGAAGGGAGAAGCACCCTTGGTGTTGCAGTGAGGGCTGACACAACCACGAAGATCCTTTAAGTTCAACCTCCACTAGAAGTAGCTTGCCCAGTGCTGTAGATGAATACTTCTCTGAGAACCTCCTTTCTGGTCGTCTGCCTCTTTTGTTGTTGTTGTTCTTTCCCCTAACTCTCCAGAGCGAAGGTGTATAGCTCATTATCTCTCAGACAGGAAGAATCTCTGTGGGCTCCATTTGGGAGAGACTTCCAGCAACTCTGGAGGTTTCCTCTCACGCGATACGTCTGTGTCAAAGGTGGGAGTGGGTGGCCTTTCAGCTGCACGTCAAAGGTGCAGCTGATATGAATAAGTCTTCTAACTGCCTTCGAACCTGGAGGTGCTGGGCTAATAAGGAAACAGTTGATGAAAGGAGATTGGGTCAGCTGCTTTTTACTGTCTTCTGAATACAATTTGAGTGAATGATCCTCCCAGCAGTTTGTTTTATCTTCTGCAAGGGAACTTGGGTTTGGCACGTTTAATCAATTAATTAAATTAGTTAAGTTGAAGTGACTCAAAGTTTTTTGGTTTTTTTAGGAGGGGGGAGGGAGAGTGCTGGTTTTGGTGATTTTATTTAAATTCCCTGGCTTTTTTTTTTTTTTCAGCAGGTTGGTATGATTTCAAAGTAATGTTGTTGTTACTATTATTGACCTGGGGGTGTGGGGCAAAGAAAATTGTCTCAATCCTTGGATGTTGGCTCCTGTCATCTGATCAGTACTGTAGAAACGTCAACTTTGAAGCTCATGTAACATTCAAATTTCTTTCAGAAATGAGAGGACTGTTTTACTACATGTGTGGATTTAGGCTATAATTTATTTGATTTTTGTGGTACTGTTTTTAAAAAAAAGTGGTGTAAGGACAGGGCAGACTCTTAACTTTAGTCCAGTGCTAAAACAAATAACGTGTAAGCCTGAATGAGGTAGATCAGGTTGTGTTTGTTTTATTTAATATGGAGATAAAGGAAAGGGATTTCAGAACCAGCCTCCTTCTCTGAAAGAGAGAAAGTTGGACTAATAAAAAACCTGGTTATGGATCTCTTTGGGGTGGGATTTCCAAGGTTGAAACTGTTGTTAAAGGAACTCTTGTTCATCATGGCCATTGTGTGTGCCTTGGCTTCTTAAGGTTTAGGATTCACTGTACAGAGAGGGCTACTGTGAACCATTCCTTTTTAGCAAGTTTTCTTTTTTCCCATTTTCGTAAATCTCAGAACAATAGACTGGATTCGATTTCATGTAAGTCTGCTATACTCAACTTTCTTCCTCTATGTTTAAGCGGTTCTTCTTGACCAATCCCCAAGCTGCCTTCATTCTGAAACTTGGCCCTAACAGAAGGATACTCCTGGCTCTTTGGAAGGAGCAATGATTTGGTGGCAGAGGAAACAAGTTCTGTTCTACCCCTAGCAGCACTGAACTGACCGTCTGCTATAACGCAAGCATTGTGCTAGGTGCTAGATGGAGGCAGAGAGGGGGGATGAATAAGGCAGGATTCCTACCCTCCAGCAGGAGCGGAGCTTACAGCATATTAACAGATGATGATCGCAATTCAGTGTAACAGGTGTGATGAGGGAGATAAGCTCAGGGCACTGTGGGAGCACCAAGCAGGGGCACCTGACCCTCAGGGGCATGGGTTGGGGGTGAGGGTGAGGGAAGGCTCCTAGGAGATTAAGATCTGGGAGGGACCTAGGAGATAAAACAAGAAACACAGAAGAGAAAAAGGTAATCAAGATAGAGGGAATCAAGGGGCTTTTAATTTCCAGTGTTGTTATTGCTGAATGAGTCGAAGTTCCATTTTTTTTTTTTTGCGGTATGCGGGCCTCTCACTGTTGTGGCCTCTCCCGTTGCGGAGCACATGAACCCGTGTCCCCTGCATCGGCAGGCGGACTCTCAACCACTGCGCCACCAGGGAAGCCCAATTCTTTTTATATCTATAAAATAAGAATAGGCACTGATATTATCTAGTTGCTAATTCTAGTTTTCGTTTACTTGTTCCTTAATCTTTAATTTGTTCATTTATTCCAGATGCAGTAGATATTTGTTGCACACCTACTAGGTACTCTGGAACAGGAGGAAACAAGACACAGAAGGTCCCCTCTCTCGAGGAGCTTGCATTCTATCATATTATGTTCATGACTGAAGTTCTTTTGAAACATCTTCAGATATGGAGCATGTTTGTTGAGTTTCAACTTTAGGAATGTTTTCTTCAAACTAGGCCCAGTGTTTTCAGGTCAGTTAGCTTTTCTTAACAAGATGAGAAGAGATGGATCCTGGTATTCTCATTTTCGTTTTATAAACTTGAAACATTTTTGCCCAGATTTACCTCTTAGTTGTCAAGTCTAGAGATAGATGTAACTGTGTCTTATCTGTAGCCCTGGCTTGCTTCCTTCTCATTTCAGATATTCTTACTTTTGATGCAGTTTGTGTTTGAGGTTCTATATTCAGTTGATGACTTGCTTCCTAGAATAATCCAAACCTAGCCTTGGTGGGAAGTCAGACCTATTTTGAGGTCATGCCACAGTGAACTCTGCTTGGTTAATGCATTTTACTTATCCTGTGTAAGTCACTCGGCTATGAACACAGTACAAAGTGTTCTCACCAGAAGATAGCTGCATTCATTTATAGAAAGATGGGGGTTTTGTAATGATTCAAATGATACAGATGTGTCTAAAGTAAATGTAATATCCCTCTGCTCTTTCTAGCTTACCCATCTGATGTAACCAACCCCTCTGTCATGAATTTGTTACGTAGCCTTCCATAATTGTACTTCTGCTTATACAAACCTAATGTTTGTGTTTATATATATTGATGCATGTGGGGTATGTGTCTGTGCGTGCATGTGCTCTCTCTTGCCTCTTTTTGTTTTGGAGAGGCTGTGATTGAGATTGCCACCATGGGCCAGACGTTTGAGGTCCCAGGAGCCTGCATGGCTCTTCCTGAATCGGTGCAGCGTGCTATGAGGAATTCCCTGGCGGTCCAGTGGTTAGGACTCCATGCTTTCATTGCAGGGGGCACGGGTTCAGTCCCTGGTCAGAGAACTAAGATCCCACAAGCCGTGTGGCCCAGCCAAAAAAAAAAAAAAAAAACCAAAAACAAACACAAAAAAGGGTTCTTGTCCCAGAGATGGGAAGGTTGGGCTATTATGAATGGGAAAGAAGAAAACGATTTCCAGCTGCGTGACAACCAAGACAACAAATATCATTGCCCCAGAATGTTATTTCCACCAGGACTCTGCTTCATCCGGGTCTCTGGTGAGGGAAGGCGGGGCATTTAGAAGCACGTGGTGGGTATCTGCGAACCTTTCGTTAGGTGCAAAGCAGGGCAGCTGGGGAGCGCCTGTCAACTGCTTCTAGAGCAGAGCATATGGGGGGGTTACTCATTATAGGCAGGTTTTGTTATGGGAGCATTAAATGAGGCCCCCCTAGCAGTCGGCAATCAGCAGGTGATAAGGATGGAGAGTTTTTAACCCAGGGAGCAGCACAGCTGAAACAGAATTGCCTTTTGTTAAGGGGCTGCTTTGCCATCTTGGACTATGATTTGTTGGGAGAGGGATTATTGTCATGTCGAGAAAAGGAGGAATTCATTCTGTACGTGGTATTTATTATAATTCCACAGAGAACTGCTTGCTTTACTTTCTGAGTAGACACAGAGACCCAGAGGTTCAAAGGCTAGGGCAGGATGACTTGGCTTTTCCAAATTCAGTAGGATCTGTGCTCTCCTCCCTTTATCTGAGACCCTGTCAGTTCAGTTTCATGCAGCTAAAATCTCTGCACGCTTATGAGATTCAGTCCCTGTGCTTGGCTGAGGACACTACAGTAAAAAAAAATTAAAAAACCAAGAAAGGATGGTTCCCTGCTCTCAACCAGCTTCTAGACATGGAGAGGCATGGATACAAATGCCTGAGATCACGCAGACAGTGATAAATATTGTAAACCGAGGTTTAAACAAAGTGCCATCTGAATATCTGAGGATGGAGAGAGTAACTCTACCTTGGAGTCGAGGAAACATTTGCAGGGGGTTTCTGGCCTCAATGGGCAAGTGGGCTGAGAAGCTCATTCCGTGCAGAGGAGTCATATCGAAGGCCCGGGAGCTGCATGTGAGTGATGGGTTACAATTTGTGGCTGAGTGGTGGTCTGCTTTGGGTCAGTCTTTTTTTTTTTTTTTTTTTTAATTAGTTAATTAACTTTTGGCTGCGTTGGGTCTGTTGCTGTGCGCGAGCTTTCTCTAGTAGCAGCAAGGAGGGGCTACTTTTCATTGCAGTGCGCAGGCTTCTCATTGCGGTGGCTTCTCTTGTTGCAGAGCACGGGCTCTAGGTGTGTGGGCTTCAGTAGTTGTGCCTCGCGGGCTCTAGAGCACAGGCTCAGTAGTTGTGGCGCATGGGCTTAGTTGCTCCACGGCATGTGGGATCTTCCCGGACCAGGGCTCGTACCCGTGTCCCTTGCATTGGCAGGCGGATTCTTAACCACTGCGCCACCAGGGAAGCCCTTTGGGTCAGCCCTCCCAGCCTCCCAGCCTAGAAGGATGCAGGGAACTTCTGGGGACAAAAAAGGGCACGTCGATGCCATTAGCAGAGAGCAGGGGCATGAGGCTATGAGGATTATGTCAGTGAGGCATGCTGGTTTTAGACATGTCTAAAGCTAAGGAGGCAGAGATTTTCAGCTGGTAGCTGGAAATTTGAGCTTGCAACTTAGCCGAGAAGCTAAAGTGTGGCAGTATTCAGGAGTACTTGTTATATGTCAGAGTAAATACCAGTGAAATTGATGTGATAAGGTGGAGAGAAGTTTTAGAGTGAGAAAAGTGATATATACTCAGTGGGTTTTTAAAAATTATTAAAAAAATTCCTCCCAGCTTTATTGAAGTGTAATTGACAAAACTAAGA
Source organism: Delphinapterus leucas (assembly GCF_059928025.1). Taxonomy (NCBI): domain Eukaryota; kingdom Metazoa; phylum Chordata; class Mammalia; order Artiodactyla; family Monodontidae; genus Delphinapterus; species Delphinapterus leucas. The sequence goes on along the minus strand of NC_143134.1, from coordinate 102,716,854 downwards.
TATTTAAAGTGTACAATGTGATGATTTGATATCCGAACACATTGTGAAAGGATCCTCTCCCATTGATATAAGTACTAGGTGTCCTAACAAGGACAGTAAGTCATATTTTGGTTCTTCAGGTACTTTTTCTATCCAGCAGGTGCTTAAAATAATTTTGTAGGTTGTCAAACATTCAGTGAACATCCACTATGGCTTCTCTGATGAGGTGGTCCTGGTATGATACAAAGGAGATGGAGTTTCAGTTTGATGTTCCTTTGAGATGAATAAAAGCTTCCAAAACAATCCGTTCAGGCAAAGGAAAAAAACATCCTGAAAAGAATTGGAAGATTCTTGGTGATTTGGGGCCTGAGTGGAGTTGCAAATATAGTTTTAGTTTACTGCTGTACTAACAGCATTGAGTGTCATATTACTGTCACCACTGTAGTAAAAGACAAGCTGAAAAACTTCTCAGCCTAAAGCCCAGACTTTGAGAAACCCCAGCAAGTTTGCCATGGGGGTTTATAAACTCTGCTCAAGTAAATTTAAGCTTTAATTGCTTGATGAAGGTTAAAAATAACATACAGTAGAACTTTGCTCTTTACCTGGTTACAAAAAGATCTTTTCCAATTAAAAATGTATTTTCATTTCAGGAAATTATATTGGCATGCCTTCTTGCAGTAAGATAGAGCAAACATAATCTGTTCTCAGCCTTTTTCTCTCTAAGCCATTATGATTCTTTAAAATTATACTCATTTCCATTTGAAAGTTGTAAAAACAGTACATGCTCATTTTGGAATTTGGCAAGTCCAGGAGACTCATCCATAGTTCCACTGCTCAGGGATAACTTCCTTATTCCAATTTGGGATAACTCTTGCAGTTTTTAAAATATTTGATCTTACTGAATATTTATAGCATTTTGCTTTGTATCATAAGTACACATGGTATTAAAATCTTTTACGTTAATTTCCCATTGACCACATGATAGTCACAGTATTTAATATGTATCATATTTAATCATTTCCTATCTCTGTTTGCGTCTTTATTCTTTTAAGAGTTTTTGCTTCTCTGCCCATCTTTAGGTACTCATGTTCCCAGAGTTCTATCCTTACTTTAAACAAGCACTGTGTATGGACTTACCTACAGAGTAGACTGTGGTTTCTAGCCCTTTGCCATCGACTGTACCCTCTTGCTGGAATGCTCTGTTTCCAGGCGTCCATATGGTTGCTTTGTCATCATTTTCACATCTTAACTCAAATGTCACCTCTTAGTGTGGCCTTCTCTACTGATCACTACATTTAACATTGTATAACCCTTCCCATTTACCGAGCTTGCCTGTTATTTTCTTCTCCGTTGCATTTATATTGTTTTTACTTCTTTGATGAGTGAAAGTATTAATTAAAAAAAAATTCCTGTTTTATTTACTGCCGTTTTCCCAGTGTAATACCCTTAGGGTAATACCTTGCACGTAGAACTCAAATATTTTGAATTAAAAATTTGTTTGAACTGAAATTTTCTGAATAAAAGAATCAATATATTTACCATCTCCACATATTATAGTAAATAAGACACAGTCTCGACTGCATGAGATTTACAATCTAGTGAAGGAGACAGCCTCTGAACAAGTAACTCCAAGTTACTTGGAATTAGGGAGGAAAGCAGGGTCTCCTGGAAGTGTCATGGGGATTGACCTTGTCTGCGAGGGTGAGGAAAGTATCTCTGAGAAAGTGGCATTTATGTGGGGGCTTGAAAGGTGAGTTCAAATAGGTTAGTGAAACTGGGAGGTGAGAATAGAAGAGGAGGGAGACATTGATTAAAGAAAAAGATGGGCTGATTTGATGGGGAAAAAAATCAAGAAAATAGACAAAACTCTGGTTCTCACTTCTTGAGTTGATATTAGGTCATTTGTTTTCAATGAAGGAGTAGACATGGATCAACTTTGTTGTCATCTTTGACGTACATGACCTCATTTTCAATGATTTTGAAATAATGAGCAGTATTTTATTTTAAATTTTGAGTCAGTCATTATTGAGGGAGGAGGAATTTTCATATAAAAGTCTGAAGGTGGCAGTTAAAAAAATGAAGATAGCTTAACTTCTATGTTTTGTGCTGATACAATCACTAAAAATTTAAAACAGTACAGGGAAAGTAAATATTTTTGTTAATACCTGACTTTATTGGGAATGCAGCTAGCGGCTCAGTATGACTTGGCTGAATATTGCTTTATTGTTTACATAGAAACTTTTGCATAAATTATCGGTTTTATTTATCATGGTAATTAAGTGAGGTTTGTACAATTTTTACTTATTGTCTATTAGGGATTTCTGTGTCCTGAGGATTGAAAAGAGCATGGTTTCTACAGGTGACAAGTGCAGATATGTTTATTAACTCAGCCACTATAGTAATATTATTCATATCCTCTATGTCCTGATTCTGTACTTGAGCTGTCACAGACTGATAATAATGGTCCTTTAGTCTCTTTCTACAAATGGGCTTTTGTCAGTTTCTTTATAGCAATTTCTATGTGTTACCATAATATTAAATGCATAAAGATTACTGTTAGGCCTTTATTTTGTTTATCAATATAAAATAACCCTTTATGCGTTTGGCACTGCATGCTGCTATTTTCCTGATATTAATCCCAGTGTTTTCTTCTTTTCTTTGTCTGAAATAATTTCACTCATCCTTTTGATTTTAAACTTTTGGTGTCTGTCATTTTGTTTCATATATTTTTGCTTATAAGCAACATTTAATTGGATTTTAACATACCTCTCAAAGGGAAACTTATTCCTTTAATATTTATTGTTATGGCCAATATGTTTGACCTTAATTCTTTAAGTTTTTTTTTCTGAGAGGTACTGTGAAAAGCACTGGTTTACTTCTTCCCACCAGTATCTAGCTGCGTGGCCTCAGATAAATTACATAATGTCTCTAGGACTACAGTTTTTATTTGTAAAGGAACATGCATACATAGATTTTCAATCAATCCTTTAAAAGTGCCTTGTACACTGAACAAATTAGCTGACATTATTATTGTCATTGTTGATGGATTGAGTCATATGAAATTGTTATTTGATTGCTTTTGACCTATAAAAATAGCAGTTTCCTACGGTTCAATCTAATATACTTTCTGGACTTTATTTTCTGTCTTTTTCTATGTATCATTTGTTTCATATACATAAACTATTTTTAAATGGCCAAATCTAGTTTCCACTTTACTAGTGATTATCTTTGTTTTCCAAATACATTCATGATTCTGTGTTTCTCTGGTTTCCAAAGTCAAAGAACTGAATGACTTTTGATCCCACTCCTCTGCACAGCAGAGAATTTAGAATGCCTTTATTTTTTTTGCCGCTTCTCAATTTCCATCATATTTATATATATACACTGTATATATATTTCAGCGTATAGCTTAAATTTTAAGTGTAGACTTTAGACTTTTGTATTCTAGTTTGTAATAAAATCTGCAGCAGTATTTTGTGTGTGTCTCTAGTTAGTTTTGACCCTCATTTGCACTTGGGGTCCCCTTGCTTATGCTAGTTTGAAAGGTGCCTCCCATGTAGTTGGGGTATGTCCTCATCTTTATTGGGCCAGTTGTATCTTCTGCGTTCCTGAGTTCGACTCAGAATTTTTTCTGCATTCATCAGAGCATCTGACCTGTTGAATTTCTAAAGGTGCAGTGTGAGTCTTTCAGATTCATGTGGTTCAAGAATTTTCTTTTTACCTATCCTTCACAGAGTTAGTGGAAATAATGCCGAGATTTTGGCTTTGCCCTGCCTCTTTCTAGTACTGCTGCCAGTTTTGCCATTTTCTGCACATTTTTGAGCAGTTTGGTGGGAAGTGGGGAGGAGTTGTATTGGGACATTCAGTTCAGTGGCTTTCCAACTTTTTGGACCATGACCCATAGTTAGAAAGGGTCATATATATATGAAGAAAATGACAGTTTCATGCAGCTTACTACATATAATAAGCATGATCCCCCCACATTTCTGTTATAATCTGTTCGTTTTCATTTAAAAGAAGTGTTGGTCATAATTTAGAAGTTTTGAAAACACTGATTTGGCTGTGAAGGGTGGTTTGAAAAACACTGATCTAGTTTGTTGCTGTTCTGTGTGGAATTAGGGTTATTCATTATTCTACAGGTCTTTATTATATACACAGTACCAGTTCTTATGCTAATAGTTGGACTAGAGTGGGGAATAAAGCAGTGATCATCACTGGGGGCATGAAACAGAGTCCAGTGAGAAGGAGGATATTGACCAAATGAGCACCCAAATATATATGGACAAACGTGATGAGTGTTACGAGGGAAAAGCACAGGGAGTTTCAGAAGAAATTAAATGGGGAACCTCATCTGACTTTGGGGTGATTCAGGATTTCCCTCAGGAAGTGACATTTGATTAGATCTGCAGAATGAGAAGGGGTTAACTCAGTGAAGGGTCGTGTGCGGGATTGTAGAGTCATGGAAGAACTGAGTAAAGTAAGCAAAATAAAGTACTGGAAGTGAACGACAGATGGAAGGCAGACCTTTTTGTTTGATGAGTTGGCATTTTTGTGACACTTAGTGGGCCTTCCTGTTTGTGGCTTTTTTTTTTTAAGTCAAAGAGGAATAGAAAGAATATTTTGGGGGAGGTGGGTGCCAGTGTGTTTGAAGCAGTTTTGTATTATAGCAGTTTTGTGTATTGGTAAATAATAATAGCATTTGTTGCAGGTATGCTCTGCACTAGAAACTGTACAAAGCTCTGTGTGGATGTAGAGAAGTAGTTTTGGTTGGATTAAAAAAAAATCCTACGTAGTGTAATTACCAATCTAGTAACTATGCATAATTTGTGAGAAAGTAGAGCACTGAAGTTAAGTTTTAGTAAGTGGAGATCTGATGACTGAATGAACATTTCATAGCTTCTTAGTGATTTTTTAAATAATGGTTTGGAATTATTGCTGTGTTAGGATTTTTATTTTTTATTTCCTTATTTTGTCATGACAGGGCTTTAGGGTTCATTCCCCTGCCCCCTTTTTAAAGCTGGGTGAAGAGTTCTAAAATATTTTAAATTGGATATCCATAAATTAAGTGGACCGATTGAGACTAAGTAAGACAGGCGACCATAATTCAAGTACCAGTTTCCCCACCGCTGTCCATGGGGCCTTTGACAGGACCCACCCTTTCCAGGCCTCAAGGTCCTTGTCTTGAAATAGAAGATTCAGAATAATGTGCACAAATCATTCTCTCCATCGTGTTATGCAGTGACTTCATGCTTTTTATTTTCAACTTTGCTCTGGCTGTTTCACCTTCAAAGAACTGACGTTCTTGTGCCACTGAGTTAATTTGGTCTGACAAGCTCAAGCTAAACATGGGAGAACTCCAAGTATTTGCATCCTTACTTGTATCGTAAAGGGAGGCTCAGGTGGTACAAACATCTTGACATTGGACACCAGCACTGATACTTCTGGAAACATGAAGAAGACTTTCCTGCGCAAATTCTTGAGACTTTAACATCATAGTTTGTAGTTTGCCCACACTTGAAATTACATTGGTTTTTAACCTTTCAGATTCAGTGAGGGTGGAAAAAAATCATTATCTTAGGTTTATATGCTGGATGCTTGCTTTAGGGGAAATGTGTAGTATCTAAATTGTTATACATAATCCACATTTTATAAAAACCCATTGAACAGTAATGATGTTATATCAAAGAAATTTAAAGGGCTAAGGAATCCCATGGAAGACTAATTCAGTTATAATGACTATTCCAAGTTTAAGGAATATTGGACAAGGATTGGGTTTTCTGTGAAAGGGAATGAAAAGTACTTGGCAACTCAGCTCTTCTTACCAGTGTGTTAAATCAGTTGATTAAAATACATTAGTTTTGGTAATTTCAAAATAATTTTCAGTCTCCCAATTTCACTTGCAAGTACTTTATTTCACTTGTTCTTACTTTTGAGGAAAATGTATTTGAGGAAACAAAAGATAAGATTCATGCTTTTTCTTTTTGAGCACTACCTAATTCCTCATTCATAATAAATATTTATTCAGGAAGCCCAAGTAACTGTGGGTATTTTACTTAGTTTGTTTTGGTATTGCTTCATCAGCTTATATGCCTTTATTTGCTGTTGACTATCTTCTCCTTAAGCTGATACTATGTGGAAACCTGGCCAGGACCTCAGGCTCCCTGTCTGGGACAAGGCAGAGGCAGGTCACACAGGCAGTGTTTGGGATCAGGTTGGGCATAGGTCCAGGCACGTAATGGGTATGGATGTTGCTCAAGGCTGGTTCTAAGAAGTAGGTTGGATCAGAAGGGGTTGGAGTCATGGGGTTAGGTTAGGTTCGAGGCTGACAGAGTCAGGAAGATGCACAGAGTGTTCTCATGCACCACCTAGTATTTTTTTTTCTTTTTTGCGGTACGCGGGCCTCTCTCTGTTGTGGCCTCTCCCGTTGCGGAGCACAGGCTCCGGACGCGCAGGCTCAGCGGCCGTGGCTCACAGGCGCAGGCGCTCCGCAGCATGTGGGATCTTCCCGGACCGGGGCAGGACCCGTGTCCCCTGCATCGGCAGGCAGACTCTCAACCACTGCGCCACCAGGGAAGCCCTGGGCTTATTTTAATACAGGAAGGATGCACAGAATTTTTTACCTACCCAAACCCCTTTCTTTTTCTGTTTTCATCACATTTTGATGGTGGAATAACTCAGCTGGTAGAAGAATTTTCAGCAAACACATGTTAAAGTATTTAACTGTCGAACTCATCTAAAAATATTTGTTTTTATGTAAAACTCTGTTTAGAGTATTCTTAAAAAAGTTTTGAAAATTATTTTTGAAACCACATTATGGCAATATTTAAATAAATCAAACCTGTTCATATTTGCAGTTCCCCAATGTAATATATTTTTCATTTAATCATGTTAGTTTTATGGTCTATTCCCATTATGGTCTATTTTATGATGTAATTCTACCTAGAGGTAACAAATGTGTTTTTGTTTCTACTGACCAATTTCTACCTATTGTTATATGTGACAATATAGTCTGAATCATTATATTTTTAATAGCTTAATAGTAATCCATTAAGTTGTTAAACTATTTTTCATTCAACTCGTGCCCTAGTTTTGGACATTTAGTTTTATCTCTCATTTGTTTGCTATTTTATTTTATTTTATGTTTTGCTATTTTAAGAACGCACTGCGCCCAACGACTGTCTATGCAATTTTCTGAGACTAACAGTGAGGTCACTAACTTGAGAGTAGTGTCATTCGGTTCCCAAGTAGGTTTAGAAAGGTTATTAAGAAGAACTTTTTAAATTACAAAGGTAGTATGCGTTCATTGTAGAAGACAAAAGAAAATATAAAGAAGAAAAAAAGTTGTTATAATCCCCGCCCAGAGATAGCCAGTATCAACTTTATGGGATCTTTCCTTCTGATATTTCCTCTGCACGTTTTACTAGTTGGTTGAAATCCTGCTGAGTACCACGAGTATACTGTCTTTTGTCTTAATAGTGTATCATAATTAGAGGTGACCTTAATTCCATTCAGAAGCTCTACTTCACTGCAGTGAACACCTTTTCCTGTGTTTTGGATGATTTGTTTAGGGTAGATTCCCAGTTACAGAATGTACTGCCTCAAAAGGTAGGGATGATTTTTTGACTAGTGGTGAAAAATGATTAAATCAATTTCCAAAACAATGATAACACGTTATACTCCTACCAACCAAGTTTGAGAAAAATTTAAAGATAGAAATTTGCATGAATGAAATGTAGGTTTGTAGAACTTGGAAAATGAGTAGAGCAATGGGAAACTTTGATAATAATTGGTCTTGGATGACACTGAGTGCAACTGACCAGACCTTACTGGTGGATGTACTACTTTCCACTGCGGTGATATCCTTCATTCCTTTACAGTTCCGTGTTCTAACGAACAGCATCTTGCAGCTTTCTTTGGTCCTGTACCCTTTGAGTGGACAGATTTTAATGTGCCATAAAATATTTTGGTTTTAACTGCATCCACTCTCTTGACTGATTGTGGAAAATTCCTGGTTAATATGCTTCTGCAAAAGAACTGGTCAACCACTAGAAAATGGAACAATTACTCGAAAAATGGTTAGCAAAGGATTAAAAGCTAAATAGTATTTATACCTGTACTTGTTTGGTGTATATTACTCATATTAGTCCCCATAAGTTTTATTTTCCTCCAGATGCCAGTTGGTCTTGAGGCCAGGGACTACTTTTGCTCTTTTGGGGAAATTAAGTGAGCTTCCTTAAGAGATAGTTAATTTAGCATTTCATCCATAACTAGAAGGAATCGCATGTAATACAGTTCAATTTGATATTCAATTAATGGTCACTTATTAGCCTTCACAGATACAAAGATGAGTAAGATGGAGGCCTTGTCTTCAAAAAACTCACAAACGGGAGAGGTGGGAACTAAATGAAAATACTGTGTGGTGAATGAAGCGCTAGAAGTTAGTTACTTGAATATTTCCCTACTGAAGGTAAAGAAACTTAGTAAGCCCAGGAAGGAAATGCAGGAAGAGAAAGTGAGAGTGCGAGTTTCGGGAGCGACCAAGGCAGAGGGTCCCCCTCAGGGTCCTATCCATGTATTAGGACAAGGCCACACATTTCACTGTCCTTGCTAGTAGGTGACACGAAGAGGGGACACAAACAACTGTATGATCCAGAAAGCCTGCAAGTATAAGGGCTAAACAAAGGGCACAACTCTTCATGGTGCTGGGAGGAGAGAGGATTTTATGAATGGTTCTTTAAACATTCAGTATGTTAATGTAATGAACAATGTCTCCAAACACAATCTTTACAATGAATATAACCGTGGGGTTAGAAAGACAACAACAACGTTGCCCAGTAGGGGTCAATGGCATAATGCCAGAGTTTGTCTCAGAAAAGCAACTCTATGGGAGCTAAAGCAAGACAGTTCAGACAAGTAGCTCTTGGCTGATGTAGCTCTGTACAAGGATAGACATTTCACATTCCTCATGGAATAATGGGCTAGATGCCTTTCAGGATATTGCCTGTGAATGTTATTCCTTCAGAAATAATATTTTTGGTAAGTATTGAGTAGCAGTGAGTTCGAGGTTATACAGCTCGACACTGCGTCTTTTCCTTGTACTCAGGTAAGTGGGGAGCTGTGTGCTTTAAGTGTCACCCCTGCTGGGCAGCAGGAACGAGGATCGGAATGCGACCACATGCTATGGGAATACCTACAGGCATGTTCTGTAGTCTTTTCAGTTCAAGGAGTAGAAGGAGTAGAAATGACGGCCCTGACGTTTTATGCCTTTGGCTGGAGTTTGCAAAGCTGGCAGTCTGTGTGCTACATGAATTTGGCCCCATATGCATTTGCTTTGTTCAGTATGAGGTTTTAAAAGGTGACATAGCCAGGCAGGCATGATGACTGGTCCTAATCATGCAGAGTTGAGATCTGTTTTCGCTAGATACTTCATTTATTTATGATACCTGGTTGGTCCCTGGAGATGTTTGTATTCGTGACACCTGCCAAAGTACGATCACAGCATAATGTGAAGTATGTGTAACTTTCCGAGGCAGCATAGAGCAGGTAGCGATTACTCTGGGTGGGGAGGAGGGTCATAAAAGGTTTTGTTGAGAGGTGGTTCTGAGGCTGGGACTGGAAGGATGAAGTAGGTGTTTGCCAGGCACAGAGTTTGGGCAAGGGAAGGTGTTCCAGGAAGAGCCAAGCGCGTGTGTAAAGACACTTGTGTGGATCAGTATTATGTGTTAGGGCAGTTTCGAGCAGGTCCAAAGTGCTGATGGTTCATGAGGATGGGAGGTTATGGCTGAAGTGGGAAGTAAGCTGGAGGACTCAGTAGGCTGCGCTCAAGGATCTTGGACTTGAGGCAATGGGAAAACGTGGAAGGGTTTAAAACTGACCATTGGCATGCTAGATATCTGTTCCAGGAAGATTAGTCTCCACACAGCTAAGGGAAATGGTGGTGGGGGGAAGGGACTTGGAATATCCTAGGGGAGATGATTAGGACCTGAATTAAGGCAGTGATAGTGGGTTTGGAGGGAAGGAGTCAGATGTGAAAGATGTTCAGGAGGAAGAATTGACACAATTTAGTGAATGGGTAGATATGGTAGGCGAGGGAGAGTGGGGAGCAATGGTGAATGAATGGTGATTCCATTGACTAAGGTGGAGAAGTAGGAGAGAGCAAGGAGGGCATGGGAAGTCTATGCGTTTGCTAGGGCTGCCATGACAAAGTACCACAAACTGGGTAGCTTAAACAATGGAACATTTTCTCATAACTGGAGGCTAGAAGCCCAGGATCAAGGTGTTGGCGGGGTTGGTTTTGTTGTTGTTGTTGTTGTTGTTTTGTTTTGTTTTGTTTGCGGTACCCGGGCCTCTCACTGCTGTGGCCTCTCCCGTTGTGGAGCACAGGCTCCGGACGCGCAGGCTCAGCGGCCATGGCTCACGGGCCCAGCCGCTCCGCGGCATGTGGGATCCTCCCAGACCGGGGCACGAACCCGTGTCCCCTGCATCGGCGGCGGACTCTCAACCACTGCGCCACCAGGGAAGCCCAGGGTTGGTTTTTTTTTGAGGCATCTCTTGGCTTGTAGATGGCCCCCTCCCTGTGTATCTTCATATGATCTTTCCTCTGTGTGCATACGTCTGTATCCCAATTTCCTCTTCTTCTAAGGACACCAGCCATATTGGATTAGAGTCCACCCTAAAGACCTCATTTTAACTTGATTACCTCATTAAAAACCCTATATCCAAATAAGGTCAGATTTTGAGGTACTAGGTGTTAGGACGTCGCCATATGAATCTTTGAGGACACAGTTCAGCCCCTGACAGGAAGGATGAGGAGTGTAGTTGCTACATGTTGAGTTTGAGATGCCTGTGGATGTGCAGTGGTGGTTCTGGAATGCGTTGAGAGATGTGAGAACACAGCTCAGAAAAGTGCTCCAGATTTGGTAGTTGAAACCATGGGAGTAGACAGTGATCTTGGACCATGGTACCCAACCTTGTCTTATTGTAAGAATCACCTTGTTGGGGGAGCTTTTAAAATAAATCACATGCAGGGGTTCCGCTTGAGACCCTCTGACCCCATCTTTGGGACAGACACTGGGGCAGCCACCTCGTGATTCTAATGTGCATCCAAGTTTGAGAGGAGTGTCTAGGGCACGGGATGGGTGAGCCAGAGAAGATGTATGAAAGAATGGCCCAGATCACTCAAGTGATGGCTGGAAGGGGAGAGCAGGAGGGGAAGGGCAGAATTTCAAGAGGCTTCTTGCCTGATGTCCACTGATTTCTCCATGATGGTTGTGAATGTTATGGAGCTTATTTGAGAGGATTAAAGGCTTAGAAGAGCTACCAGGAGAAATGCAAGACAGCAAAGAGCAATGACACCATTAATGGCTGCTGTCATGAGCTCTGCTGAGATGAGAAGAAATGATGAGCAGTGACATCTTCATCTTATCCATACATTTGCTCCATGGGGCCTCTGGAGGCTGTGAGTGGGGGCAGAACGAATCAGAATTGAGGTGTTAAAAGGCAGAAAGGAGTGTGTGAGGTAGCAGGCTGGTGGGGGGGTGGCCTGTGACATTTAGGCTGGATATTGTGAGAGCTGATGAAAATGGGGAAAATGGAGGGGGCAGGAAGCTGAATATTTTGACATCCAAGGGCAGATAGAGCGTATGTGAGTGATAACAGCTGTACGGATGTACAGTTCCAGTTAGAAAGGGGATTCTGAAGTGCCATGGGGCAGTTCTGGGTAATGAGGGGCTAAGCAGAGAGGTCAGATTTGGGGGTATGTTGAAATTACTCTTGCTAATGACTTGCTTGATGACTGAGTTGTTTGAAGGAGGGAATGGAGGGTAGGAGGGATTTACTAAATAACCTTTAAGGTCCTTCCAGCCCTATGATTTAACAAAATGTCATTTTTTTTGAGCCACTGCTATCCTTTTTTTTCCTCCCTTTTGTTGTTTTGGAATCTGAATACAGCAATCTGGAAAGTAACCATTTAACACTTCTATTTTTATTGATCCCCTTGTAACTGTAAATGTTTGACAGGTTATGGCCTCTTTACATGCCGTTGGAATCTATTAGGGCACGTTTCGTAGGGTTCATACAGGGTGAAGTAGTACATTGGTCAGAAATGTCTCCACCAAACAGCTGGCTTCTGAGGCCCGTAAGGAGCAATTATGACAGGAAGGAGAGGCGTTACTGAAGTTCTTTTTAAAGGTAACGTTAGTTGGATTCATCTTTTACCACACGGCACAGGTCATTGTTACTACATTTACCATTTCGGGTTAGGAGTTTAACCTCTTTATTGTGGATTTGTTGGTCCTGGCATTTTAGTTTTGCGGTAGGATGTTTTGTCTGCAGTTTGCATCTGTATTTGGAATGAGAACGAAGTATCATTTTTAAAGCTAGGACCCAAAACAATGGAAAGAACTGTGAGGGCACATTCTGTGTTCAGTGGTAGAATTTCTTGTGGTTGTTGGAGGAGATAAATTTGACCCTCATTCTAGCATATAAAGATGACTCTTGAGTTCTTGTTGCAGCAAATGCAGACATCAACTACTGGGATTTTGAGTTTGCTTATTTGGGGAAAAGCATTTTCTAAATCACATCAAGCTTATTATTAATACAAGAAAGGTTGAAAATTGTAAGAGTGAAACTTCAGAGCGTTCACAAAGCTACGGGCTGAAATCCAACTGGTGTGTCTTGTATGGTCACAGAAATCCCCCTCCTCTGTTGCTTGGGGTTTTACTTTTCTTCTCCTCTCATTCCTTGCTTTCCTTTTCTTCTTTCTTCTGGCAAGTCCTCCACATTGAGCAGTTTCTCAGCTTTTTACCACCCACCTCCAAGGATCAAGTGTCAGTGAATAATTTCTTTAGGATATTTATTTCCCTAAATTCAGCCCCATCTCATACGCTGCCCTTCCCTCATTCTCCTACTACATCCCAGATACTGTTCTCCCTGTAGGGACAAGTTTGGACTGGAACTGAAAGAAGGGATTACCAGTACTGGCTTCTAATACCAGTTTAACCATCAGTTGAAACCAGCCCAGATTGTACTGGTCACTTGGATTCTGCCTTTGTGGACCTACAGGAGATAGAGGCGGAGGGAGAATGAGAGGATGAGAGAGAATGGATGGGTTTGTGTGTGGTTAAGCGGTAATCATTTAGCAACCGTGAAGGTAGGGCATGGGTTCTTGCCTTTTACTTTGCGTCAGAATCAACAGAGAGTATGTTTAAAATGCGAAGTCCTGGACCCTCTCACAGAGATTCTGATTCAGGCAATCTGGGAAGGGTTCAGGACTGCATTTTAAACAAACTCTACTGATAGACCACATTTTCTTTTTTTTTTTAAACATCTTTATTGGAGTATAATTGCTTTACAATGGTGTGTTAGTTTCTGCTTTATAACAAAGTGAATCAGCTATACATATACATATATCCCCATATCCCCTTCCTCTTGCGACTCCCTCCCATCCTCCCTATCCCACCCCTCTAGGTGGTCACAAACCACCGAGCTGATCTCCCTGTGCTATGCGGCTGCTTCCCACTAGCTATCTGTTTTACATTTGGTAGTGCATATATGTCCATGCCACTCTCTCACTTCATTCCAGCTTACCCTTCCCCCTCCCCGTGTCCTCAAGTCCATTCTCTACGTCTGCGTCTTTATTCCTGTCCTGCCCCTAGGTTCTTCATAGCCATTTTTTTTTTTTTTTAGATTCCATATATATGTGTTAGCATGCTGTATTTGTTTTTCTCTTTCTGACTTACTTCACTCTGTATAACAGACTCTAGGTCCATCCACCTCACTACAGATAACTCAATTTCGTTTCTTTTTATGGCTGAGTAATATTCCATTGTATATATGTGCCACATCTTCTTTATCCATTCGTCTGTCGCTGGACACTTAGGTTGCTTCCATGACCTGGCTATTGTAAATAGAGCTGCAATGAACATTGTGGTACATGACTCTTTTTTTTTTTTTTTAACATTTTTATTGGAGTATAATTGCTTTACAATGGTGTGTTAGTTTCTGCTTTATAACAAAGTGAATCAGTTATACATATACATATATCCCCATATCTCTTCTCTCTTGCGTCTCCCTCCCTCCCACCCTCCCTATCCCACCCCTCTAGCTGGTTACACAGCACCGAGCTGATCTCCCTGTGCTATGCGACTGCTTCCCACTAGCTATCTATTTTATATTTGGTAGTGTATATATGTCCATATATACACTACCACTCTCTCACTTTGTCCCAGCTTACCCTTCCCCCTTCCCGTGTCCTCAAGTCCATTCTCTAGTAGGTCTGCGTCTCTATTCCTGCATGACTCTTCTTGAATTATGGTTTTCTCAGGGTATATGCCCAGAAGTGGGATTGCTGGGTCGTATGCTAGTTCTATTTTTAGTTTTTTAAGGAACGTCCGTACTGTTCTACATAGTGGCTGTATCAGATTACATTCCCACCAACAGTGCACGAGGGTTCCCTTTTCTCCACACCCTCTCCAGAATTTATTGTTTGTACATTTTTTGATGATGGCCATTCTGACCAGTGCGAGGTGATACCTCATTGTAGTTTTGATTTGCATTTCTCTAATGATTAGTAATGTTGAGCATTCTTTCATGTGTTTGTTGGCAATCTGTATATCTTCTTTGGAGAAATGTCTATTTAGGTCTTCTGCCCATTTTTGGATTGGGTTGTTTGTTTTTTTAATATTGAGCGGCATGAGCTGCTTGTAAATTTTGGAGATTAATCCTTTGTCAGTTGCTTCATTAGCAAATATTTTCTCCCCCACATTTTCTTTGAGAAACTTTTAGGGACTTTAATTTTTATAATTCTCAGTTTCACAGTAATAGCATATTTCAAGGCTGGACCCATTTGAAATGGCTGTTATCTCAAACTATAGACTTTATTTCATGATAGTGTGTTCTTTAAATACCTCATATCTGAAAATTAAAATGAAAGCAAGTGAGATGTAGGTTTCACTGTGTTCTGGATTGGTCAGAAGCACCCAGCAAGGGTACTGTATTGTTTTAGGTTGTAAAAGGGGTTGTAAAGGATCTATGAGACAGGAATTTTGAGAAAGGAAAGGAATAAATGGGTGACTCGACCTCTACCTTTGTCTGCCTGATGCACCTTCAGGTGTTGGAAGGATGAGATTCAGTTTGATTACAGAAGAGCAGCTGAGCCCCCTGGATGGGCTTTTCAGCTGGGATGATGTGAACTATATTTAAGAGAATTTCTAGCGAGCAACCTGCCCAAGGACTTCATGGCTGGCCTTGGAAGGGAGTGAGCTTCCTGTCATTGGAAGTGTTCCAGCAGATAATGGAGAATGTAGACGAGATGAAAGCATTGGGGAAGAGGAAGAACTAGATGACCTCAGCAGTTTCCTTCCAATTGTGAGATACTACTTATTTCATGAACAGCACACTTAAAAGTTTTAGGATTCTATACAAGAATCCAAGGTGAAAATAAGACTAGGTAAACTATAGTTGGTCAATGGATTACACACCACACTCCCCTCCCTCCCTCCCTCCCTCCCTCCCTCCCTCCCTCCCTCCCTCCCTCCCTCCCCCCCCCCCCCCTCTCTCTCTCTCTCTCTTTTTCTCTCAGGCTCACAAATGATAAATGCCAGGCTGGTTTTGGGTTGCCTTTGAAGTTTATTATTTGCAGGTGTAGAAGCTCTTAGTTTTAGCTTGTAATGTTTCGAGACATGAAGGGCTCTCTTGAACTGTCTTTGATGATTTGATGTTTATACATCGGTTCTGCTGTGAATTTGGAAGGCACTGCAGAATCACTCTTTTAAAGATCAGAATATGGCTGGATAGAATAAATTAAAAGTTTTTTCCTGATATTTTGTAGGTTCTTGTTCTTTGCCTAGGGATCTGCCTTTGGAGATCTGCTTATGGAAACGGAGTCATGGCAATTTATGTGAATTCATGAGCCAATGTGAGGTTTTCCTATCATTAGCTAGTAACGTATATTTAAAGTCACATAAAAGTATGCTGCCTATGGTCTGAATTTTTATTCCTGAATAAATTAGAGATTGAAATCTATGGTTTCTAGTTCAAGGATATTGTACATAAACACACAAATCATGTATCTGATGTGGATTTTGATGTCATGAAAGAGAAGTGGCAGCAGCCAGACATTATTAGCTTTTCCCCCTTTTTCTTCATTGCATCGGTCTTCTGCTGTTATGTTGAAAGGCCGTAGTAAATGTGGACTTTCTTTCTCTAAATGCCAATAATTATAAATTTTGAAGTGTTTTTTAGGTAGGTGGTTTTAGCCCCTACCTATCTTTTTTCCTGGTTCTCTTGCTTTCACTGCTCTTGTTCCCAAGACTCAAAATTGAGGCCAGATGTGTGTCAACATTGAGAAACCCTGACTGGCTCCCTTGTTCTCTCCCTTCCTGATATTAACGCATGAAGGAAACTGCGACACCAGTGACGGCCACCATTAGCATTCTTCTATTATTTCTGCCCATGATTCCCCTGCACTTTCTGTATGAGATCAGCACATACTTTCGTTCTGTGCTTTAAAATTTTAACATTTAAAGGCAACACTTTCCCATAACATCATAAGTCTCTGAAAACATTATATATAAATATATGGATATGCAGCAGATTTTAAATTTTGATTATTTTATTTTTGGGGGAGAGTTGAGTATTTTATTTTTATTTATTTATTGGCACATGATTTATAAAATTTTGATTATTTGATTAAAATTATTTATTTTTGGCTGCGTTGGGTCTTCATTGCTGCACGCGGGCTTTCTCTAGTTGCAGTGAGCGGGGGCTACTCTTAGTTGTGGTGCGCAGGCTTCTCATTGCGGTGGCTTCTCTTGTTGCAGAGCATGGGCTGTAGGTGCACGGGCTTCAGTAGTTGTGGCACGCGGGCTTAGTAGTTGTGGCTCGCGGGCTCTAGAGTACAGGCGTAGTTGTTGCGGCACACGGGCTTAGTTGCTCCACGGCATGTGGGATCTTATTGGACTGGACTTGAACCCGTGTCCCCTGCATTGGCAGGTGGATTCTTAACCACTGTGCCACCAGGGAAGTCCAAAAATTTTGATTATTATTTTTTTTCCCTAATAAACCAGAACAATGTCTTTTTTATTAAATATATATAATATCATATCTAAATGTTTTCCTGTAAGAAAAGAAAAAGAAAGATGCAGTTTTTGAAGAAACACCCATGTGTTTGTGAAAAACTGGTAAGGAGACTTGCAATGTCCCTGTTGTGCGGCCTGTGATATTTATTTATTTATTTACATCTTTACTGGAGTATAATTGCTTTACAATGGTGTGTTAGGTTCTGCTTTATAACAAAGTGAATCAGTTGTACATATACATATGGCCCCATATCTCTTCCCTCTTGCATCTCCCTCCCTCCCACGCTCCCTATCCCACCCCTCTAGGTGGTCAAAAAGCACCAAGCTGATCTCCCTATGCTATGTGGCTGCTTCCCACTAGCTACCTGTTTTACGTTTGGTAGTGTATATATGTCCATGCCACTTTCTCACTTTGTCCCAGCTTACCCTTCCCCCTCCCCATATCCTCAAGTCCATTCTCTAGTAGGTCTGCATCTTTATTCCCATCTTGCCCCTAGGTTCTTCATGACCTTCTTTTTTTTTTTTTTTTTTGATTCCATATATACGTGTTAGCATACGATATTTGTTTTTCTCTTTCTGACTTACTTCACTCTGTGTGACAGTCTCTAGGTCCATCCACCTTGCTACAAATTACTCAGTTTCGTTCCCTTTTATGGTTGAGTAATATTCCATTGTATATATGTGCCACATCTGCTTTATCCATTCATCTGTTGATGGACACTTTGGTTGCTTCCGTGTCCTGGCTATTGTAAATAGAGCTGCAATCAACATTTTGGTACATGACTCTTTTTGAGTTATGGTTTTCTCAGGGTATATGCCCAGTAGTGGGATTGCTGGGTCGTATGGTAGTTCTATTTTTAGTTTTTTAAGGAACGTCCGTACTGTTCTCCATAGTGGCTGTATCAGTTTACATTCCCACCAACAGTGCACGAGGATTCCCTTTTCTCCACACCCTCTCCAGCATTTATTGTTTCTAGATTTTTTGATGATGGCCATTCTGACCGGTGTGAGATGATAGCTCATTGTAGTTTTGATTTGCATTTCTCTAATGATTAATGATGTTGAGCATTCTTTCATGTGTCTGTTGGCAATCTGTATATCTTCTTTGGAGAAATGTCTATTTAGGTCTTCTGACCATTTTTGGATTGAGTTGTTTGTTTTTTTTAATACTGAGCTGCATGAGCTGCTTGTAAATTTTGGAAATTAATCCTTTGTCAGTTGGTTGATATGCAAATATTTTCTCCCATTCTGAGGGTTGTCTTTTAGTCATGTTTATGGTTTCCTTTGCTGTGCAAAAGCTTTGAAGTTTCATTAGGTCCCATTTGTTTATTTTTGTTTTTATTTCCATTTCTCTAGGAGGTGGGTCTAAAAGGATCTTGCTGTGATTTATGTCACAGAGTGTTCTGCCTATGTTTTCCTCTAAGAGTTTGATGGTGTCTGGCCTTACATTTCAGTCTTTAATCCATTTTGAGTTTATTTTTGTGTATGGTGTTAGAGTGTTCTAATTTCACTCTTTTACATGTAGCTGTCCAGTTTTCCCAGCACCACTTACTGAAGAGGCTTTCTTTCCTCCATTGTATATTCTTGCCTCCTTTATCAAAGATAAGGTGACCATATGTGCGTGGGTTTATCTCTGGGCTTTCTGTCCTGTTCCATTGATCTATATTTCTGTTTCTGTGCCAGTACCATAGAGTCTTGATTACTGTAGCTTTTTAGTATAGTCTGAAGTTAGGGAGCCTGATTTCTCTAGCTTTGTTTTTCTTTCTCCAGATTGCTTTGGCTATTCGGGGTCTTTTGTGTTTCCATACAAATTGTGAAATTTTTTGTTCTAGTTCTGTGAAAAGTGCCATTGGTAGTTTGATAGGAATTGCATTGATTCTGTAGATTGCTTTGGGTAGTAGAGTCATTTTCACAATGTTGATTCTTCCAATCCAAGAACATGGTATATCTCTCCATCTATTTGTATCATCTTTAATTTCTTTCATCAGTGTCTTATAATTTTCTGCATACAGGTCTTTTGTCTCCTTAGGTAGGTTTATTCCTAGATATTGTATTCTTTTTGTTGCAATGGTAAATGGGAGTGTTTTCTTAATTTCACTTTCAGATTTTTTAACATTAGTGTATAGGAATGCAAAAGATATCTGTGCATTAATTTTGTATCCTGCTACTTTACCAAATTCATTGATTGGCTCTAGTAGTTTTCTGGTAGCATCTTTAGGATTCTCTATGTATAGTATCATGTCATCTGCAAACAGTGACAGTTTTACTTCTTCTTTTTCGATTTGGGATCCTTCTGTTTCTTTTTCTTCTCTGATTGCTGTGGCTAAACTTCCAAAACTATGTTGAATAATAGTGGCGAGAGTGGGCAACCTTGTCTTGTTCCTGATCTTAGTGGACATGGTTTCAGTTTTTCACCATTGAGGACGATGTTGGCTGTGGGTTTGTCATATATGGTCTTTATTATTTTGAGGAAAGTTCCCTCTATGCCTACTTTCTGGAGGATTTTTATCATAAAAGGGTGTTTAATTTTGTTGAAAGCTTACTCTGCATCTATTGAGATGATCATATGGTTTTTCTCCTTCAGTTTGTTAATATGGTGTATCACATTGCTTGATTTGCGTATATTGAAGAATCCTTGCATTCCTGGGATAAACCCCACTTGATCATAGTGTATGATCCTTTTAATGTGCTGTTGGATTCTGTTTGCTAGTATTTTGTTCAGGATTTTTGCACCTACATTCATCAGTGATATTGGCCTGTAGTTTTCTTTCTTTGTGACATCTTTGTCTGGTTTTGGTACCAGAGTGATGGTAGCCTCATAGAATGAGTTTGGGAGTGTTCCTCCCTCTGCTATATTTTGGAAGAGTTTGAGAAGGATAGGTGTTAGCTCTTCTCTAAATGTTTGATAAAATTCACCTGAGAAGCCCTCTGGTCCTGGCCTTTTGTTTGTTGGAAGATTTTTAATCATCGTTTCAATTTCAGTGCTTGTGATTGGCCTGTTCATATTTTCTATTTCTTCCTGGTTCAGTCTCGGAAGTTTGCATTTTTAAGAATTTGTCCATTTCTTCCAGGTTGTCCATTTTATTGGCATATAGTTGCTTGTAGTAGCCTCTCATGATCCTTTGTATTTCTGCAGTGTCAGTTGTTACTTCTCCTATTTCATTTCTAATTCTATTGATTTGAGCCTTCTCCCTTTTTTTCTTGATGAGTCTGGCTAATGGTTTATCAATTTTGCTTATCTTCTCAAAGAACCAGATTCTAGTTTTATTGATATTTACTATCATTTCCTTCATTTCTTTTTCATTTATTTCTGATGTGATCTTTATGAGTTCTTTCCTTCTGCTAACGTTGGGGTTTTTTTGTTCTTCTTTCTCTAATTGTTTTAGGTGTAAGGTTAGGTCGTTTATTTGAGATGTTTCTTATTTCTTTTTTTTTTTTTTTTGCTGTACGCGGGCCTCTCACTGTTGTGGCCTCTCCCATTGCGGAGCACAGGCTCTGGACGCGCAAGCTCAGCGGCCATGGCTCACGGGCTCAGCTGCTCCGCGGCTGTGGGATCTTCCCAGACCAGGGCACGAACCCGTGTCCCCTGCATCGGCAGGCGGACTCTCAACCGCTGCGCCACCAGGGAAGCCCTCTTGTTTCTTAAGGTAGGATTGTATTGCTATAAACTTCCCTCTTAGAACTGCTTTTGCTGCATCCCATAGGTTTTGGGTCATCATGTTTTCATTGTCATTTGTTTCTAGGTATTTTTTGATTTCCTCTTCGATTTCTTCAGTGATCTCTTGGTTGTTAAGTAGTGTGTTGTTTAGCCTCCTTGTGTTTGTATTTCTTACAGATTTTTTCCTGTAATTGATATCTAGTCTCATAGCATTGTGGTCGGAAAATATACTTGACACGATTTCAGTTCTCTTAAATTTACCAGCACTTGTTTTGTGACCCAAGATATGATCTATCCTGGAGAATGTTCCATGAGCACTTGAGAAGAATGTGTATTCTGTTGTTTTTGGAAGGAACATCCTATAAATATCAATTTAGTCCATCTTCTTTAATGTATCATTTAAAGCTTGTGTTTCCTTATTTATTTTCATTTTGGATGATATGTCCATTGGTGAAAGTGGGGTGTTAAAGTCCCCTACTATGAATGTGTTACTGTCGATTTCCCCTTTTACGGCTGTTAGTATTTGCCTTATGTATTGAGGTGCTCCTTAGTATTTGCCTTATGTATTGAGGTGCTCCTGTGTTGGGTGCATAAATATTTACCATTGTTATATCTTCTTCTTGGATTGATCCCTTGATCATTTTGTAGTGTCCTTCTTTGTCTCTTGTAATAGTCTTTGTTTTAAAGTCTATTTTGTGTGATATGAGAATTGCTACTCCAGCTTTCTTTTGATTTCTTTTTGCCTGGAATATCTTTTTCCATCCCGTCACTTTCAGTCTGTATGTGTCCCTAGGTCTGAAGTGGGTCTCTTGTAGACAGCATATATACAAGTCTTGTTTTTGTATCCATTCAGCCAGTCTGTGTCTTTTGGTTGGCGCATTTAATCAGTTTACATTTAAGGTAGTTATAGATATGTATGTTCCTATTACCATTTTCTTAATTGTTTTGGGTTTATTATTGTAGGTCTTTTCCTTGTGTTTCCTGCCTGAAGAAGTTCCTTTAGCATTTGTTGTAAAGCTGGTTTTGTGGTGCTGAATTCTCTTAGCTTTTCCTTGTCTGTAAAGGTGTTAATTTCTCCATCAAATCTGAATGAGATCCTTGCAGGGTAGGGTAATCTTGGTTGTTGGTTTTTCTCCTTCATCACTTTAAATATGTCCTGCTACTCACTTCTGGCTTGCAGAGTTTCTGCTGAAAGAGCAGCTGTTAACCTTATGGGGATTCCCTTATGTGTTATTTGTTGTTTTCCCCTTGCTGCTTTTAATATGTTTTCTTTGTATTTAATTTTTGATAGTTTGATTAATATGTGTCTTGGCATGCTTCTCCTTGGATTTATCCTGTATGGTACTCTCTGTGCTTCCTGGACTTGATTAACTATTTCCTTTCCCATATTAGGGAAGTTTTCAACTATAATCTCTTCAAATATTTTCTCAGTCCCTTGGGACCCCTATAATTCGAATGTTGGTGCGTTTGTTGTTGTCCCAGAGGTCTCTGAGACTGTCCTCAAATCTTTTCATTCTTTTACCTTTATTCTGCTCTGCAGTAGTTATTTCCACTATTTTATCTTCCAGGTCACTTATCTGTTGTTCTGCCTCAGTTATTCTGCTATTGATCCCCTCTAGAGAATTTTTAATTTCATGTACTGTGTTGTTCATCACTTTTTGTTTGCTCTTTAGTTCTTCTAGGTCCTTGTTAAACCTTCCTTGTATTTTCTCCATTCTGTTTCCAAGATTTTGGATCATCATTACTATCATTATTCTGAATTCTTTTTCAGGTGGACTGCTTATTTCCTCTTCAGTTGTTAGGTCTGGTGGGTTTTTGCCTTGCTCCCTCCTCTGCTGTGTGTTTCTCTGTCTTCTGATTTTGCTTAACTTACTGTGTTTGGGGTCTCCTTTTCGCAGGGTGCAGGTTCGTAGCTTCCTTTGTTTTTGGTGTCTGTCCCCAGTGGCTAAGGTTGGTTCAGTGGGTTGTGTAGGCTTCCTGGTGGAGGGGACTAGTGCCTGTGTTCTGGTGGATGAGGCTGGATCTTGTCTTTCTGTTGGGCAGGTTCATGTCTGGTGGTGTGTTTTGGGGTGTCTGTGGCCTTATTATGATTTTAGGCAGCCTCTGTGCTAATGGATGGGGTTGTGTTCCTGTTTTGCTAGTTGTGTGACATGGGATGTCCAGCACTGTAGCTTGCTGGTCGTTGAGTGGAGCTGGGTCTTGGCGTTGAGATGGAGATCGCTAGGAGGTTTTTGCCATTTGATATTGTGTGGAGCTGGGAGGTCTCTTGTGGACCAGTGTCCTGAAGTTGGCTCTCCCACCTCAGTGGCACAGCACTGATGCCTGGATGGAGCACTGAAAGCCTGTCCTCCACATGGCTCAGAACGAAAGGGAGGAAGAAAAGAAAGAAAGAAGATAAAATAAAAAAGTAAAATAAAATAATTAAAATAAAAATTATTAAGAAAAATTTTTAAGCAATAAAAAAAAAAAGGAGAAAAAATGGACAGAACCCTAGTACAAATGGTAAAAGCAAAGCTATACAGACAAAATCACACACAGAAGCATACACATACACATTCACAAAAAGAGAAAAATGAAAGAAAATATATATATCGTTGCTCCCAAAGTCCACCTTCTCATTTTGGGATGATTCGTTGTCTATTCAGGTATTCCACAGGTACAGGGTACATCAAGTCGATTGTGGAGATTTAATCCGCTGCTCCTGAGGCTGCTGGGAGAGATTTCCCTTTCTCTTCTTTGTTCACACAGCTCCTGGGATTCAGCTTTGGATTTGGCCCTGCCTCTGCGTTTAGGTCGCCTGAGGGCATCTGTTCTTCGCTCAGACAGGATGAGGTTAAAGGAGCAGCTGAGTCGGGGGCTCTGGCTCACTCAGGCTGGGGGTAGGGAGGGGTTCGGATGCGGGGCGAGCCGGCGGCAGCAGAGGCAGCATGACGGTTGCACCAGCCTGAGGCGCACCGTGCGTTCTCCCGGGGAAGTTGTCCTTGCATCACGGGACCCTGGCAGTGGTGGGCTGGACAGGCTCCCGGGAGGGGGGTGTGGATAGTGACCTGTGCTCGCACACAGGCTTCTTGGTGGCGGCAGCAGCAGCCTTAGAGTCTCATGCCCGTCTCTGGGGTCCGCGCTGATAGCCGCGGCTCACGCCCAACTCTGGAGCTCCTTTAAGCGGCCCTCTGAATCCCCTCTACTCGTGCACCAGGAAACAAAGAGGGAAGAAAAAGTCTTGCCTCTTCGGCAGCTCCAGACTTTTTCCTGGACTCCCTCCCAACTAGCCGTGGCGCACTGACCTTCTGCAGGCTGTGTTCACGTGCCAAGCCCAGTCCTCTCCCTGGGATCTAAGCTCCGAAGCCGGAGCCTCAGCTCCCAGCCCCCGCCCGCCCCGGCGGGTGAGCAGACAAGCCTCTCAGGCTGGTGAGTGCTGGTCGGCACCGATCCTCTGTGTGGCAATCTCTCCATTTTGCCCTCTGCACCCGTGTTGCTGCGCGCTCTTCCGTGGCTCTGAGGCTTCCCCCCTCCGCCACCCGCAGTCTCCGCCCGCGAAGGGGCTTCCTAGTGTGTGGAAACCTTTCCTCCTTCACGGCTCCCTCCCACTGGTGCAGGTCCCGTCCCTATTCTTTTGTCTGTTTTTCTTTGTCCCTACCCAGGTACGTGGGGAGTTTCTTGCCTTTTGGGAGGTCTGAGGTCTTCTGCCAGCATTCAGTAGGTGTTCTGTAGGAGTTGTTCCACGTGTAGATGTATTTGTGATGTATTTGTGGGGAGGAAGGTGATCTCCGCGTTTTACTCTTCCGCCATCTTGAAGCTCTCTTGTCTTGATTATTTTAAAATGAGGTTTTGTTGCACAAAATTTTACCTGCAATCTATGGCCAGATGACCCACCTGTGTATCCACATGCATACGTTAAAAATTGTTTTCTTAATTGTGAAATAATAATTGGGTAAAATATAAGCAATAGAAACAATATAACATGAAAATTTGTAAAATACACAAAAATTATAAACCATGTAACTAAGCATCCAAAATAAAAGCACTTTTAATGTTTGCAAATACCAACTCTTTCCCCCTCTGCATTTGTGCTTATAATTTGTTTGGTCATTGATTAGAAACTGTAGGGAAAAATCCAAATTCTTATGAACTAGGAATATTAGCTGTTAATATTTTTGATATATGTCTCTTCATATATTAAAAGGCATTGATGCATTTCATATTGTTAAAATTTTAATATTTAGTAACTTCTTATTTTAAAAATGATACATGTACAGTTCAGAACCTCTGGAAAAGATAAAAAGCATAAAGCAAATGCTGACAGAAGTCTTTCCACTTAAAAATAAACATTAACTATTTTTAAACCATTATTTTCAAGTATGTACATGTCTATAAATGCATATTTTTTAAATAGATCTTTATTGGAGTATAAGTGCTTCACAGTACCGTGTCAGTTTTTGTTGTACAGCAAAGTGAATCAGCCATATGCATACATATGTCCGCATATCCCCTCCCTCTTGAACCTCCCTCCCATCCTCCCTATCCCACCCCTCTAGGTCATCGCAAAGCACGGAACTGATCTCCCTGGGCTATGCTGCTGCTTCCCACTAGCTAACTATTTTACATTCGGTAGTACATATATGTCAGTGTTAGTCTCACTTTGCCCCAGCTTCCCCCTTCCACCTCATGTTCTCAAGTCCATTCTGTATGTCTACATCTTTATTCCTGCCTTGCAACTAGGTTCATCAGTATCATTTTGTTTTTTGGGGTTTTTTTACATTCCATATATACGCATTAGCATACAGTATTTGTTTTTCTCTTTCTGACTTAATTCACTCTGTACGACAGACTCTAGGTCCATCCACCTCACTACAAAGAAGTCAATTTTGTTCCTTTTTATGGCTGTGTAATATTGCATTGTATATATGTGCCACATCTTCTTTATCCATTCATCTGTCAATGGACACTAGGTTGCTTCCGTGTCCTGGCTGTTGTAAGTAGGGCTGTGATGAACATTGTGGTAAATGTGTCTTTTTGAATTATGGTTTTCTCAGGGTATATGCCCAGTACTGGGATTGCTGGGTCATATGGTAGTTCTATTTTTAGTTTTTTAAGCAACCTCCATACTGTTTTCCATAGTGGTTGTATCAATTTACATTCCCACCAACAGTGCATGACGGTTCCCTTTATAACACACCCTTTCCAGCATTTATTATTTTTAGATTTTTTGATAATGGTCATTCTGACTGGTGTGAGGTGATACCTCATTGTAGTTTTGATTTGCATTTTTCTAATAAATAATGATGTTGATCATCTTTTCATGTGCCTCTTGGCCATCTGTTTGTCTTCCTTGGTGAAATGTCTATTTAGGTCTTCTGCCTATTTTTTAAGTGGATTGTTTGTTTTTTTGATATTGAGCTGCATGAGCTGTTTGTATATTTTGAAGATTAATCCTTTGTCTGTTGTTTCATTTGCAAATGTTTTCTCCCATTCTGAGGGTTGTCTTTATGTCTTGTTTATGGTTCCCTTGTTGTGCAAAAGCTTTTAAGTTTAATTAAGTCCCATTTAAAAATTTTTTTTATTTTTGTCACCCTAGGAGGTGGGTCAAAAAAGATCTTGTCAAAGGGTGTTTTTCCTATGTTTTCCTCTCAGAGTTTTATAGTGTCTCGTCTTACATTTAAGTCTTTAATCCATTTTGAGTTTATTTTTGTGTATGGTGTTAGGTAGTGTTCTAATTTCATTCTTTTATATGTAGCTGTCCAGTTTTCCCAGTACCACTTATTGAAGAGGCTGTCTTTTCTCCATTGTGTGTTCTTGCCTCCTTTGTCATAAATTAGGTGCCCATATGTCTGTGGGTTTATCTCTGGGCCTTCTATCCTGTACCATTCATCTATATTTCTGTGTTTGTGCCAGTACCATACTGTCTTGATTACTGTAGCTTTGTGGTATAGTTTGAAGTCAGGGAGCCTGATTTCTCCAGCTCCATTTTTCTTTCTCAAGATTGCTTTGGCTGTTTGTGGTCTTTTGTGTTTCCATACAAATTATAAAATTTTTTGTTCTAATTCTGTGAAGAATGCCATTGGTAGTTTGATAGGGATTGCATTGAATCTGTAGATTGCTTTGGGTAGTATAGTCATTTTCACAATATTGATTCTTCCAATCCAAGAACATGGTATATTTCTCCATCTGTTTATGTCATCTTTGATTTCTTTCATCAGTGTTTTATTATTTTCTGAGTACAAGTCTTTCACCTCCTTAGGCAGGTTTTTTCCTAGGTATTTTATTCTTTTTGTTACTGTGGTAAATGGGAGTGTTTCCTTAATTTCTCTTTCTGATTTTTCATTGTTGGTGTATAGGAATGCCAGAGATTTCTATGCATTAATTTTGTATCCTGCAACCTCACCAGATTCATTGATTAGTTCTAGTAGTTTTCTGTTGGCATCTTTAGGATTTTCTATGTATAGTGTCATGTCATCTGCAAACAATGACAGTTTTACTTCTTTTTTTCCAATTTGTATTCCTTTTATTTTTCTTCTCTGATTGCTGTGGCTAGGACTTCCAAAACTATGTTGAATAAGAGTGGCCAGAGTGGCCACCCTTGTCTTATTCCTAATCTTAGTGGAAATGCTTTCAGTGTTTGACCATTGAGTATGATGTTTGCTGTGGGTTTGTCATATATGGCCTTTATTATGTTGAGGTAGGTTCCCTCTATGCCCATTTTCTGGAGAGTTTTTATCATAAATGGGTGTTGAATTTTGTCAAAAGCTTTTTCTGCTTCTATTGAGATGATCATATGGTTTTTATTCCTTAATTTGTTAATGTGGTGTATTGCACTGATTGATTTGCATATACTGAAGAATCCTTGCATCCCTTGGATAAATCCCACTTGATCATGGTGTATGATCCTTTTAATGTGTTGTTGGATTCTGTTTGCTAGTGTTGTGTTTAGGATTTTTTCATCTGTGATATTGGTCTATAATTTTTTTGTGACATGTTTTTCTGGTTTTGCTATCAGGGTGATGGTGGCTTCTTAGAATGAATTTGAGAGTGTTTCTCCCTTTGCAATTTTTTGGAAGAGCTTGAGAAGGATGGTTGTTAGCTCTTCTCTAAATGTTTGATAGAATCCACGTGTGAAGCCAATTGGTCCTGGACTTTTGTTTGTTGGAAGATTTTTAATTACGGTTTCAAAATCATTACTTGTGATAGTAAATGCATACTTAAAAAAAAATAAAAGAACTAGAGTATATATTGCTTTGCAGGGTTTTTTTGTGGTTTCGCTTTTTTTAACTTAGAAATGTATCAAATATTTTTTGTCAGTAAATGCACTATTAAGTTTGTTTTGTTGTGAATTTCTTTTTATTGATCTTGCTGTTTCCTCTATCTGAGGATTCATGTCTACCACCAGTTCTGGTTCATTTTTGTCCATTATTTCTTTGAGTAACACTTCTGTTCTGGCAGTTCTGTGGTTCTGGATCCCCACTTAGATGATTATGAAACCTTTTCAATATCATTCCTGCCTCCGAACCTCACTTTCAAATTCTCATCTCTGTGCCTCTGTCCTCCATTCTGTGTAATTTTTTGTTTTTTTGTAGTAACAGCCTAATTTACTGATTTTCTCATTGGTTGCACTTAATCAGGTAGTTATCTCACACAGTGAGTTATGGTTTTCATTTCTAGAAACTCTGAATCTTTTTCAAATTTGTGTGGTCTTGTAAAATGTACCATTCCTTTACTGTATCCTCTTTTATTGTTAAACATATTAAGCATTTTACTTTTACGGTCTGTATCTGATAATTCCATTTTCTGTAAACTTTGTAGGTCTGATTCTGCTATTTGTTGTTTTTGATGACTCTGGTATGTGCTGACTTGCTTCCTCATGTGTTCTGTGATTTTTTTTTTTTTTTTGATGTGAGCTTATGTTTCTAGGAAGTTTTCCTCTAGTAATTCTTTGAGAACTTAAAGTGAAATACAAAGAACTTGTATTTGCTTCTACTGATGCCTTAAGGGCACTATCAACTCATGTCCACATCAGTTTAAATATCCCAGTCGAGGTTTTTGGGTGGCCACAGCAGTAGTATGAATTCAGGCTCCCAGTGTATTAGGGGCAAATGTCTGGATAGAAATTCTCAGAGGAGGCACCTTCCTGCTTAGATCCAAATCTGAGACAGTCACGTTTCTTTATCCTCTCCCTATGTGACATGGGTCAGTACTTTTCCCCCTTGTTCACCTGTTGAGGGTGGGATGTCCCAGCTTTTTGATCTGACTTCAACTTCCCACTTGATTTCTGCTTGTAAGAGTCACAACTAGAGGTTACGTGGGATTGGGATATAACTGGTTGCTAAGTTATGTGTTCTTTTACCTTGACATAATTTGGCTTCTCAGGGGGTTCATTACTTTTCTAGCCAACTTGGCTAAGCATTTAAAAAGGTAGGTAAGGATGTGTGCACGTGCATGCGCGCGCACGCACGCGTGTGTGTATGTTACATATGTGTTCATACACCCAGCAGTTTTAGGTGTTTTTGTAGTAGGAGGGTTTTCAGGGTATTTTGTCCTCAGTATTCCTGGAAAGGAAGTCTACAGTATGACTTTTTCTTTTTCTTTTTGCTGTACGTACGTGGGCCTCTCACTGTTGTGGCTTCTCCCGTTGCGGAGCACAGGCTCCGGACGCGCAGGCTCAGCGGCCATGGCTCACGGGCCTAGCCGCTCCGCAGCATGTGGGATCTTCCCGGACCGGGGCATGAACCCGTGTCCCCTGCATCGGCAGGCAGACTCTCAACCACTGCACCACCAGGGATCCCTGATTACATTTTTATTTACTTAAATAATCCTCTTCCTTGGAACCTTAAGGTTGCTTTCAATTTTTGTTGCAAAGGATATCCTCATATAGATATCTTAGCATAGATGGCTGATTATTTCCTCAAGATAAATATCTTGAAGCAAAATTGCTAGGTCAAAGGGTATGCTTGTTTGGTTTTTGATAGATATTGCCATAGTCATCCTGAAGTATGAGGAGCATTGCTCCACATTGAAACTCCTGAACACAGCACTTGAAAATGCCATACTTCATTAACCACTGAGTGTTATAAGTTTAAACAAATCATCAGTGTATCAGGGGAGATGACATTTTATTTTTAAAATTCAGATTTCTTTGATCATTGGAGAGGTTAAGCACAACTTTTTCTTAGCATTGAATGTTTGTATTTCTCATAAATTTCCAGTTCATCTTTACAATCATTTTTCTACTGGGATGCTCATGAGTAGTTTTTTTTAATTCATTTAAATTATATACTTAATATATATATATATACTTCTTTTTAAAACTTTTGAGATATTAATAGCTTTTCATATAATGTAAGACATCTTTCCAGTGTGTATTTCTTTATTCTTAAATATAAAGAGGCTTTAAATGTTTAGGTAGTCACCTTTATCAGTCGTTTAGGCTTTTTGCTTTGGCATTATGCTAAAATAGCCTCCCCTACTCTAGGATTATAAAAATGTTTACTATGTTTTCCCTTAGGTCTGTTAAGGCTTTGTTTTTCGTAGAAAATGTGTTTGTTTATGTAATGTGAAGATCTGTCTCTCACTTTATACCATTGTGGATTTCTTATTCAAGCTGGTTTGCCTGTGTTCCTTTTTGGAGGTATGATTTAGATAAAGCCAAATCATTTGGGAATTTCTTCATGTTGAGGCTGTAACTTTTGAAAACGGAATTGGCACGATGTAGAATTGGTATGATACTGAATTGGGAATGTAGATGTTTATGCAGGCAATGGTGAACTCCAAATCCATGATGAAAAAAGCAGGTGAGTGTGTTAAGGAAGAAAGAATGAGTTAAGGGATGTGGTAAAGAAGAAGGCTAACTATAGGGCTTAACCATCACAGGGTCATCTTCCCACCCACCTGTGTGTGTTTTCTGTTGTTCTGATTGCTATTGGAAAAAGAATGTGTGGGATCGACCAGAAAGGCTCTTGAATTGAAAAAGCTGGAAAGACTTTTATTACCCACACTTTGTTTCTTGTGTGAAATGGCTTTTTGTATGCAGTGGGTGCTCAATCAGTATTTGTTGCATGAATGAATGAATGAATGGAGATTCCCTGGTTAGGAAATAGAGCTGTGTTTAAATACTGTGTATTTTGGGGTAAACCAAGTTTTCGGTTCACTTTTCATTTCTCGTGGCTCCTTGTCTGCCTTCATTTCTCCTTTTGTCCAACAAGCCTTTTATGAGGACTGTCTCTATGCCAGACACACTGAACATTAGGATAAAAAGATAATTATGGTGCTGACTTTGTCCTCAAGGAGCTCCGAGTCCAGTAATTGTCTCACAAGTGAATAGAGTTTAGTGTGATGAATGCTGTCTCTTATGTGCAAGGTGCAGAGGGGATGGCATATAGGAAGGCATGAGCAACGCACTGCTGCTGCTGCTGTGTGTGTTAGGGGGTGACTTAGGAAGGAGACTTCTGAGACTTTATAATGAAAGACTGAAGAATAAAGGAGAGTTCACTTTGTGGATAGGCGGTGGAAGAGGGCATTCCGATCATGAAAATAGAATATGAGAAGACATGAAATAATGTGTTTTCCAGGAACTCCAGGTGGTTTGGTTGGTAAGTAATGGAAGACTTGCTCAGGCATGAGTCAGAGGCCCGACCTCTTGTGGGGTGTTCCAAGGAGTCTGAAGTTTGCCTCTTCTCTGTTTCAGTTGTTGTTAACAGTTGAAAGATTTCCACAGTTTTTTATTTTTTGTTTTGTTTCCAGTTAGATCATTATGGGAGGTTAAAATGGCGAGAGACAGAGAAGTGAATTCAGATTAGAGATAGAGACCCTTGCAGTTGTCCCAGGGAGATGACCTGAACTAAGTGACAGTGGGAGCTGGAGGAGAAAGAATGGATTTGAATTTATTGAAAAGTGTAGTCAACAGGATTTAGTGTCATGCTCAGCGTAGGAAAATAAGTTGGGTCTGGGATGGTTTTGAATTGGGGTTTTTAAAATTTTAGACAGGTCAGTTGGAGTGTGGGAGAATGTTCTGGAATGGGGCTGCATATTTAAGAACCAAGAGCCTGCAAAGTGTCTTTGGGATCCGTTGGTACGAATAAGATGGCCTAGCGAAAGTAAGCAGAAATAGAAAAGGGCTAAGCAAAGGACTCGGGGGGTGCACCAACATTTCCGGATCCTTAGAGGAAGAAGACGCTGCAAAGAGACCTGAGAGAACCAGCACAAAGTTGGATAAGAATCAAAGGAGCGTGCTGTCATGAGTAGGGCAAGTTTTAAAAGACTCTGATTAACAATGTAAAATGCCACTAAAGGGTCCAGTAGTCAAGGACAGAGAAATGTGCTTATTTAGAAGAAAAGGATCTTTTCTCAAAATTTTGAGCAGTGAGGGCAGAAACCATGGTACATCGTACAAGGATGCAAAAGCAGTGAGCACAGACTGTTCATTCAGTGTTCTTGGCCTTGAAAAGAGAGAGTGGGTGGGGGAGGGGCAAGGAGCTGGGGAAGAGGACTAAGGGGTAGTAGTTGGGGTCAAGGAGTATTTCTTTCTGTATTCTTTTTAAAATGGGAATCATAGCATGTTTTCATTCTGAGGGCTGGGAACTGAGGAGAGAACAAAGCTGAAGGTACAGAGAGGGAATAATTGAATGAAGCCAACTTTAGTTCTAAACTATTCATGGCCAACTGGGGACAAGAATGGGTGGGAGAAATGTCTTACAAAGTCAGTGTTGGCCAGAATTGGTGACTGTTATTATCTTTGGAAGATACAGCTTTTCCAGGCAAGCATTTCACAAATGTTTATGGTCCCAAAAACTCTGGTAGCTGTCTATTGGGTGTATGCTACAGCCTTAATTATGTCTTTATGGAAAAATTAGCTGGGTGTTTTCCCCTAAGTCTGAATAGCTGGGATAACCTTTATTGGATCATTAATATGTCTTTGACACTACTGACAGTATGAGAATATTACATGTCCCTTGGAACAGTGTTCAAAGGTATATGTAAGTAAATTCAGTTACTTCTGGATTATTGCTGCCCAGCCTAATTCTGGTTTCCCTTACATTCTTGTTTCTGTGAGCCCCAAGAACCTGAAGTACAGTCAGGTTTAGGGGGATGATCACTATGATATGTGGCTTCAGAGTCTTGCCTTCACTTCTATAAAGACTGGTTTAGTTTTCATGCTCCAGCTCTGTGGGGTGGTGCTCTTGGGAAGGAAGGAAGCTCCTAACCCCACCAAGTTGCATGGGTACCTGGATGACGCTGCCCATTCTATGATCGTTGCCACCACTTTTTAGTTACTGCACCCCAAATAATTGTTCACCCTACTCCAACCCCCGAAAACAGAGGGAAGTTTTCTTTTCAAGTAGGAAAACTTTTTCAGGCATTTTCAGAGATGCCTGCGTGTTTATAACTCTTTAAGTGCCAAAGATAGCCTTTCTTTTTCAATTTGTGGTACCTTCCATCAAGCAAATTACATTAGGTTTCCCCAGAAGGTATGCTCTGGGATGATTTGTGTGCCACTATGCTGGTCTCACTCTTGCCAGCCTTTTTCTTAACAAGCACTTGTGTGCACCTACAAGCTCTCTCCTACCCTGGAGCGTTCTGGGTTGCCTACTAGAATCCAGGGATTGAGGCAGCCATAGTCTGTCCTTTGTTTGAGAATGGATGTCTGTGGTTTAAATGCTTTCCTATAGAACCACAGGATTTAGGGATTTCCATTCTAAATGACCTGGATTCCTAGAGTTCCTGATCTGGGTATGCAAATTAGCCTTCTTATAACCGGCACTTCTTTATTTTAAAGAGTGTTGCACACCCCTAATACTTTAGAGTTTGGATGGACCACTTATTTCTAGAGCCTGTCCTTTGTATTCCTCTTTTACTGATAGTTTTAATTTCTTTGTTCCTTTAGCCTTGGCAAGAAAAATCCTATCTCTATTTGTGGCTTTAGATCCTCTGGTTTATCTAACTTTGATTAGTGATGAGAATGCCTTCCTATCTAGCTCTCAGAAGACAATGGATATTGCTTTACAATCAGCCTCACTATACCCCACCCATTTTTTTTTTACAGTTTAATTTTTTAAATTGAGATAGAATTGACATATATTAGTTTCAGGTGTATAACATAATTGTTCAATATATGTATAATGATATAGTTTACATTTTGTTGCCTTTTTTTGCTTTTCAGCCAACCTAAAAATTTTTTTTAATAACACGTCCTTTTATTTATTTAATTTTTATTTTATATTGGAGTGTAGTTGATTTACAATGTTGTGTTAGTTTCAGGTGTACAGCAAAGTGATTCAGTTATGCATATACATATATACATTCTTTTTCAGATTCTTTTCCCATATAGTTTATTACAGAATATTGAGTAGAGTTCCTTGTGTCCTTGTTGATTATCTATTTTATATATAGTAGTGTGTATATGTTAATCCCAAACTCCTAATTTATCCCTACCCCATACTTTTACCCTTTGGTAAGGGTAAGTTTGTTTTTGAAGTCTGTGAGTCTTGTTTCTCTTTTGCAAATAAGTTCATTTGTATCATTTTTTTAGATTCTGTCCCCACCCATTGTTAGTTTACATCATGTGGCACTTTTCCTGATTTTAAAAGATAAATTCTTTCTTGTTTCTGGCTTTGTGTGGTTAACTGTGACACACAATGAGTATTGACTGGTAAAATTAACTGCTTATTTTACCTTACCTTAACTACAATACATACACATATTACCCTGATTTACTGTTTAGTGTGCAGAGTGATGTGGCTTAGAAATAAGTTTGAAAATTTATTTCTCAAGGGAATTTTCTGTGCAACACATAATAGATGAATATGTAATTAGAACTCTATTCCTTTTAAAGGAACATAGGACAGCTTAGCACTTCCATGTGTTTGATTTTAACGTATTAAAAGTTAGAAAACATGATGAACAAGAAGGGTTAATTATGAGCTTATTATAACTACTTGTCTTAATGTTTACATTGTTCTAGATGCATTTAGTTAGATTTCATGCTGACTCAAAAATGACAGAACTCTCTGGAGACCCCCTTTTGTAGAATGACGCTTCTTCCATTTTCATTGAAAAGTGACAAAACTTTTTTCCACTTCACAGTTTTTGTGGACAGTATGCCAGCACTGCCCAATAGAAACTTTTAGAGATGGAAATGTTCTATTTTTGCACTGTCCACATATGGCAAGTGACTATCATATTGGACAGTGCAGGCCTTGACTTTGGAGTTAAAACCATCCCTCATTTGCTAGCTGTGTAGCTCCTAACTTGTCTCAGAGAGCTTATTCTTCTGGGCAGACACAGCTGCACAATGAGGCACACAACTGGGCAAGTGGTCCAGCGCTTGCTGGATTCCAGCCCTGCCTCTCCCACTTAGTCACATGCCCTTGTACAGTGACAAGGACCATCCCCCTGACCACCCCTAGGCTCTGCACCTTGACTGCTAAAACAGGAGAAAACCCTGGTCCCATTTCGCCAGGAAGTCTCCCCAGTCAAAGTGGGGCCCATTCCTTCCTGAGTTACAAATCAATGCTGAGAGGCTTGGCTATTGACAAGGAAAATTGTCGTGTTAGAATTCTTCCTCTACCCAGATCTTTTAGAACTGGATTTCTGTTCTCCCGTATTCAGGAGGCCACGAACCAGCCAATGGATTATTTATTGTACTTACTGACTTATGAAAAAACTTCTTAGCACAGAACTTCTGAAAGTGATGGGAGAAAGGGATAATAGTGGATCGCTGTCTGGTCGAAAGCAGAGCTGCATGGCATGGAGCTGGTCCATGCTGTTCTCTTTGGTCCCCACCCCTTTTTCTGGAAAATGAGATAGAGTGGGGGAGGTCTGACCCTTCTAACTTACTTCTCCCTGTTCGTTTTCAGCAAGCAAAGCATTCATTGGACACTGATTGTTTTTGATTCAGCTCCATCTTCACCGCACTTAATAGATATTACACTGCACTTAGTGTATATTATTCCCAGGTTCTTATAAATGGCTGGCTGCTCTTCCTGGTTTCAGAGCCAATTTTGAGTTTTTGCCTTTATGTGTATTTTAACTGGAAATTGGGTGGGGACAGTCAGGGAATTTGGGCTAATGTCATCTTTATTCAGAAGCCAGTTTATGACCATTTACAGTATGAGTTATTTAATCATAGCTTTTGATTGTAAGGAAATGCCTCTGGTTGAACTGGCTGATCTCAAAGGTTTTGGACGTTAATGTTTCTTAAGAGGATTGACACAGCCGCACTGAGAGTCACGTGGTGTATAGGAATTACCTTTTGACAGATCAAATTCCATTTCCAAATGATATAAAACCTATCTGTGTCCTCATCCCTCTGCCTTCTTTCAAATTTATAATTTAAGAGCCTAAAAAAAAACCTCTGTATGAGTTAGATATTGCCTTTCCAGTAGAGCTATAATATGATCTTGTGCTCATGAACAGGAAATGAATTTAAGAAACCTCAGATGTGTTGTCCAGTCCTTTTTTTTTTTTTTTTTTTTTCTGTCCAGTCCTTTTTTAAAGGAGAGCTTGCTGTGGATTTCGTCAGAACTAAAGCTGTTGCTTTTGGCAGACACCCTTCACCATTCAGATGGAGACATTAAATAGCTCCACTCCACAGGCCACTTCATATGATGTGGTGGGTACATCGCAGCTCTTTTATTCTTATGGACACACACTGGGATCAAGTCCTGCTCAAAAACAACTTGTTCTTAGCAGCTTCGCTAAGTGTGTTTTTAAAAAAGTGTCCAAGGTTTATGAATGGTTCTACCTGCCCTGCATTTTTCTGTGGTGTTTCAGTTAAAGTCTTTATTGAATAATCCAAAAGCTCCTTCCTGAGAAAATTCCTGGCTATCCTCATCATTGAATAGGTGAAATGACCCTCAATTTGGATTATAATCTAATTTATTTTGTTTGTTAAAGAAAATTCCAAATGCCTGGTATCAAAAGCACATGAGGGGTCTTCCCTGGTGGCGCAGTGGTTGAGAGTCCGCCTGCCGAGGCAGGGGACATGGGTTCGTGCCCCGGTCCGGGAAGATTCCACAGGCCGTGGAGCGGCTGCGCCCGTGAGCCATGGCCGCTGAACCTGCGCGTCTGGAGCCTGTGCTCCGCAACGGGAGAGGCCACACGTACCGCAAAAAAAAGTATGTTTCAGTGGTTTTTAGTATATTTACAGAGGTGTGCAGCCATCATCATCATCTAATTTTAGACCATTTTCATTATCACAAAAGAAACTGCATGCCCAATAGCAGTCAACTCCCATTTTCCCCTCCCACCAGCCCCTGACGACTGCTAATCTGTATCTATGGATTTGCCTATTCTGGGTGAGTTCGCTTTTTTAGATTTCATACATGAGTGAGATCTTATAGTATTTCATCTTTTTCTTTCTGACTTATTTCACTTTGCATAATGCATTCTAGGTTCATCTATGTTGTGGCAAATGGCAGGATTTCTTTCTCTTTTATTGTTGAATAATATTCCATTGTATATATGTTATACATATACACTGTATTTTCTTTATCCATTTATCCAATGATACACACTTAGGTTGTTTCCATGTCTTGGTTATTGTAAATAATGCTGCAGGGAACATGGGGGCACGGTTATCTCTTTGAGACAGTGATTTTATTTCCTTTGGATATATACCCAGAAGTAGGATTGGTAGATCATATGGTAGTTCTATTTTTAATTTTTTGAGGAAACTTCATACTGTTTTCTGTAGTGGCTGAACCAATTTACATTCCCACCAGCAGTGTACAAGGGTTCTTTTTTCTCCACAGTGTTGCCAACACTTGTCTCTTTTTGATAATAGCTTTTCTAGGGGGTGTGAGTTGATACATCATAGTGGTTTTGATTTGCATTTTTCTGATGATCAGTGGTGAACATTGTTCATATATGTGTTGGCCATTTGCATGCCTTCTGTGGAAAATGTCTATTCAAGGCCTTTGCCCATTGTTAATTGAATTGTTTGTTGTTTTGCTATTGTTGTATGGGTTCCTTATATATTTTGAATATTAACCCCTGACCCAGATAGATGGTTTGCAACTTTTTCTCCCATTCCATGGATTGCCTTTTCATTTTGTTGATGGTTTCATTCGATGTGCAAAAGTTTTTAGTTTGATGTAGTCCCACTTTTTTTTGCTTTTATTGCTTGTGCTTTTGGTGCTATATCTAAACTATCATTGCCAAGACCAATGTCTAGGAACTTCCTCCGTATGTTTTTTTCTAGTAGTTTTATAGTTTTGGGTCTTTGCTTGTTTGTACATACAATGTCATATCATTTGCAAATATTTTTCTTTATCCATTCATCTGTTGATGGATACTTGGTTTGCTTCCACATCTTAGCTATTGTAAATAGTGCTGCTATGAACAGTGGGGTGCATGTATCTTTTCAAATTAGTGTTTTCATTTTTGCTACAAATATACCCAGGAGTGGAATTGCTAGATCATACGGTAGTTCTATTGTTAGCTTTCTGAGGAACCTCCATACTGTTTTCTACAGTGGCTGCACCAGTTTACATTCCCACCAGCAGTTGTACAAGAGTTCCCTTTTCTCCGCATCCTCACCAACATTTGTTATTTGTATTTTGATAATAGCCATTCTGACAAGTGTGAGATGATATCTCATTTTGATTTGTATTTCTCTAATAATTAATGATGTTGAGCATCTTTTCATGTGCCTATTCACCATCTGTATGTCTTCTTTGGAAAAATGTTTTCAGCCGTAATTGCCTCAAATACATTTTTTGATCCCCTTCCCTCTCTTCTTTTTCTGGAACCCCTATAATGTGAATGTTGGAACACTTAATGTTATCCCAGAGATCTCTTAAATTGCTTTCGTTTTTAAAAATTTGTTTTTCTTTCTGACTTTCTGATTGGGTGGTTCCCATTATTCCATCTTCCAGATCACTTATGCATTCTTCTGTCTGTATCACTTAGTCTGCTATTCATTCCTTCTAGTGTGTTTTTTATTTCAGCTATTGAATCATTAATTTCTGATTGGGTCTTCTTAATATATTCTAGTTCCTTGTTCAGTGCTTAAGTCAATTCTTTTTCCTAATTCAGTTAACGTTTTTGTTAGCAGTGTTTTGAATTATTTATTTATCTGGTAAATTGTTTATTTCTATTTCATTATTTTTTCGGGGGTTTTCTTTTCCTCTTTCAATTGAGTAGTTCCTCTACCTTTTCATTTTGCTAAACTTTCTCTGGCTCTATGAACTTAGATAAAACAGTTACCTATTGTGGTCTGGAAGGGGTGTTCTTATGTGGGAGCATCCCTATACAGACTGCTTTTAGCCAGTGCCTTTGGTGGGAGTGCTGGGTTTGACATGGATGCCATTCCCGTCTTTCCTTAGGGTGTGCTGGCAGCTTTCACCTTGGTGGGGGCGGGGGTGCTGGAGATAGAGGGTCTAGAGCTGGAGCCAGGTGTGAGGTGGGACTTCCTTTCTGCTGCTCAGTGGCTGTCACTGCCCTGTCAGGGGTGGGGTGTCTGATCCCAAGTTGCTGGGGCAGAAGCCCTGAGGGTCGAGCTCATGTTGGCTCTGTTCCCTTTAAGTGTGTGTTTTCCCTTCTCGCTTCACTGGGACTTTGCCCCAGAAGAGGGAAGTGCTGAAGCAAGTGGGGCCTGTGCATAGACAGAGGTCTAATGTGTTGCCTCCGTAGGTGGCTGTGGCTCTGCTCAGACACAGCCTCAGGTGTGAGCCCCCTTTGTCTCTCATAGCCGATCATTCTCCCCTTCCTTTACCACCCCTGCCCTGTTGTGGAACTACTCCACAGGGCTGGTGGGTACCCGCATGGATTCTCAAGGAGTGTTGGAGAGTTAGCTGTGGTAGGGGGACGCCATCAGAGATCTGGGCAGCTCCAGGGGCACTACCTAGGTAAGCACATTACTCACGCATGCTCCTTATGAGTGGAGTCCAGTCTTCTCCAGCCTTTCTGTCTGACTCAGTGGTCTTCCAAATAGCCAAGGGGGCTTGTCTCCACTGTGTTGGACCCCAGGACTAGGATGCCCAGTCTCTGGCTTGACCTGCTGACTCCCCAGGGCAGGTGTCCACTTGTGTAATCTCCCTTTTTCTCTGGGTCCCTTCCCAGGGGCACAGGTCCCAAAGCTGACTGCTTTTCTTCCCTTCCTACTTGACTACTTTTGTATCTTTCTTACAGCCTTGGACGTATAGGAGTCCTTCTGCCAGTTTCCAGGTTTCAGTGAGAATTTTTCCACATGTAGATGTATTTTTGATGTGTTTGTGGGAGATGATGAGCTCTACGTCCTTTTACTCGGCCATCTTGATCTTGTTCCCCATACTGTTTTGATTACTATAGCTTTGTAATGAAGCTTGAAATCAGGAATTGTGATGCTTCCAGCTTTATTCTTCTTTCTCAGGATTTCTTTGGCTATGTGGGATCTTTTATGGTTCCATATCAATTTAGGATTGTTTGTTCTATTTCTGTGAAAAATGCCATTAGAATTTTGATTTGGATTGCATTGAATCTATAGATAGCTTTGGGTAGTATGGATATGGTAACAGTATTCTTCTGATCCATGAGCACAAGATATCTTTCGATTTATTTGTGTCTTCAGTTTTTCTTATCAGTCTCTTGTAATTTTCAGTGTACAGATCTTTCACTTCCTTTGTTAAATTTATTCCTAAGAATTTTATTGTTTCAGATGCTATTATAAATGGGGTTGTCTTTCTTTATTTTTCAGGTATTCATTATTAGAGTATAAAAACACAACAGATTTTTGTATGTTTATTTTTATATCTTGCAACTTTACTGAATTGGTGTATTACACCTAACAGTTTTTTGATGGAATCTCTAGGATTTTATATAGTTAAGATCGCATCACCTGCAGACAACTTTACTGCTTCCTTTTGATTTGGATACCTTTTATTTTTATTGTCTAATTGCTCTGGTTAGGACTTCCAGGTCTATATTGAATAGGAGTGGTAAGAGTGGACATCCTTGTCTTGTTCCTGATCTTGGTGGGAAAAATTTCACCCTTTTACCGTTGAGTATGATACTAGCTGTCAGTTTGTCAAAATAGCCTTTATTATGTTGAGGTACATTCCTGCTATACCCAGTTTGTTTTGAGTTTTTATCATGAACGTATATTGAATTTGTCAAATGCTTTTTCTGCATCTATTAAGAGGATCATATGACCTTTATTCTGTTAATGTGGTGTATTACATTAATGGATTTTTATTATGTTGACCCATTCTTATATCCTAGAGATAAATCCCACTTGATCATGGTGTCTCATCCTTTTAACATGGTGTTGAATTTGGTTTGCTAGAATTTTGTTGAGAATTTTTGCATCTGTATTCATCAGGGATATTGGCCTGTAGTTTTCTTTTCTTGTAGTATCCTTATTTGGCTTTGGTATCAGGGTATGCTTGTCTTGTAAAATGAGTTTGGGAGTGTTCCCTCCTCTTCAGTTTTTTTGGGAGAGTTTGAGAAAGATTGGTATTAATTCTTCTTTAAGTGTTTGATAGAATTCACCAGTGAAACCTTCTGG
Organism: Delphinapterus leucas; assembly: GCF_059928025.1. NCBI lineage: Eukaryota > Metazoa > Chordata > Mammalia > Artiodactyla > Monodontidae > Delphinapterus > Delphinapterus leucas. The sequence goes on along the minus strand of NC_143134.1, from coordinate 102,675,666 downwards.
TCCTAGTCTTTCCCTTTTGGGAGGTTTTGCTTTTTCAGTCTCCTTATTATTGGTCTGTTCAGTTTTTCTATTTCTTTATGATTCTGTCCTGGCGAATTGTATGTTTCTAGGAATTTATCCATTTCTTCTAGATCATCCAATTTGTTGGCTTATAATTGTTCATAGTCATGACTCTTGTTCTTTTATGACCTCTTGTAACCTGGCTGAAACTTGTTTGGAGATAAATGGGGTCCAGAAAATAAGTAAATGATGGAATGTCTGCCTCTGCTTTGAAACGAGCTTCTTGTTTGGAGAAACTTTCCCAGCTCTTGGTCAGTATTTCTTTATGTCTCCTCCATTTGATGGATGCACTACAGTTATTGCCTGGCTGTGAAAGAGTTAATGTTTCCCATTACCAGGCACTGACATAGGCAGTAGGGGAAGTCTGGCTCATTTTGTTTCAAAATACACCATACCTCAAATAAGTACAAACAGCTGCAATGTGGGATTGGGGCCAAAAGAAATCCGTGTGGTGCTCTGAGCTCCAACTGAGAGGAGTTCATGTAACAAGGACCTGAGATCAGGCTCCAAAACGAAACCATCAGGTCCCAACAGGAGGAGAGTCCTTGCTTGTCATCCTGGTCACCTCCACAGCCACCGCCCAAAGAAACTGGTGTGGTTCGAGGTGACCTTTTCCTTTTCCCTCTGGAACCACTTCTCTGTAGCGGGTTTAACACTACATTCAGTTTCTTGGAGCCCAGAACTACAGTAGTGTAAATTGGAGACATCTTGGAACACAAAGCATTTATAGATATGTTGCCTGCTTATTTTATTTCCATGACTTGGCTTAAAATAGCAATCACACTGAGTCCGACCCTCCAGCACACTCCTCCTTTTCAAGCCCCCGTTTCAAGCCCCAGTTCTTGGTCAGGTAGAAACTGTTGCAGCTGAGTCTGTTTGGTTGTTTCTTCATCTTCCAGATTTTTTAGGTAATATCAGTTTAGCAAAACCTTTTTTTTTTTTTTCCTGATCCCTTTTATAACCAGAATTTCATTTTTCATGTTATAATGCCTTCTCTTCTCTTTGGAGTGGCCATATAATCCCTTTCACACTAGTGAGAAATATTCTGCATGACACTCTTCATTCTCCACATGTTTGGATTTCCCCCTGTGATCTTCTGGACATTCAGGATAGCATCTTTCAGGCTGATGGTTAGATGGTTAGAAGTCTTTAAAGTGGCACCTCACAGCTGTTTTTAGGTCTCCACTTGGTTTTTAGGTCACATCTCAGGCAGAGGGACTTGTGGCTACTTTGTGGCTTTATTATCTCCTCACAGTTTAAAAAAGGCTTCTTTTCCTGTCTATATTCTGCTTTTGTGATTAACAGCTTCAACAACAATTGAAAAAGATGCCAGATATCCACTGTTACATTGAAAACCCTTTCATAAAAGGAAAACAGGAGTTTGAATACCATTCACTTGAGAGTTAGGGAGGAGCCCTTTTTTGGTTTATTTGTTATCATGGTAACTGAATTATTGTGAACAGAGAGGAGTCATTGGATTCCCTTTGCTTCACATTCCTGATTTCTTCCACAGGGTGATATGTTTGAAATGTTGCTCACAGAATTGTTACATTAATGAATGAGGCCATCCTTTCCTTGTTGACCTCTCAAGTGGGCAAAAGCATGTATGTGAATTCTCAGGAAAACTACAGTCTTCACATATCTTCAATCCAGCTGGGAATAACTCATTCTCCAACACAATACTAGTTTTCTTTAGATTTCCCTCTATTACCTACTGTTTTAAAGAGGTATTGCCAAGAAGGACTTCACTGAAGAAAAGTGATATCTATTGTAGCAGGAAAGGAAATGAAATTTCATTTTTTCCCCCATGGTGAATTAGATACTAGGGCTGTATTCAACAGGTTTGATTTTTTTTTTTTTCCCCTTAAAACTTTGGGCACGATCTATAAGTCTAGATTTAGGATGTACACTGATTTTTTTTTTTAAAAGCTGTTATCTCCGACTTAATTAGAAGTTAGTGAAGGAAACAAAGTTTCTTATTTGGTTCTTGAACTCTGAAAATAAACAAAAATTTCATATTTTTGAATAGCACACTGTGGGCCAAACAACATCTGGAAGAGATTATTCTCACTAGTTGGCAGAAGAAATTTCATAATCCACCGCCTCAAAGAACATGGTACCTTGTCACATTTTCCCTATATATGGGAAACAGAAGACATTCTTAGGACCACATTTGTGGGGTATCTGCCCTTTTCTTTGTTCCGCATTGAATATAAATGTGTCTCTCTACTACTATAGTATTTCTTTAGCTTTTGGAAATACAGCAAAACTTGGTGGGATGTTGCTGCCTGCACTGTTTACTGTGGTCCAGATTTCTCCTTTTTCAAAAGACCTATTTGACTTTCGGCAGCATGCCTCCTATACTCTGCCATTTGTCTGAGACGTCTTTTCCTGTCTTCTCTAAAATCAGGCACATGTGTGTCTGGGATAGTCATGTGATTTGTAACAGTAACTTCTAACTAGATTAAACTTTTTTTTCTTTAAATTCAGTTTCTTCTTGTGCACATCTATTCTTATGGTTAGTAGTGACACAGGAACACTCTCTTCCAATTAAACACATTTTATTGTAGATCATGGGGCTTCTCCTCCTCCCCCACTCCTCCTTTCTCAAACTTACAGAAAAGTTGCAAGTGCAGTACAAAAACGCAAAGAACCTTTTATCTTGCCAAGTCAATTAGGAATGAATTACTGACATGATGTCCTAACACTCTCAAGTACTTTATAATGTATTTCCTAAAAACAAGAACATTCTTCCACATAGTCACAAAACAATCATCAGAGTTCAGAAATTAACATCATTATTATACTATCCTCTAATATTCAAATCCATTTACGTTTTCCCCAATTGTCTCAATAATACCCTTTATAGCAAAGGATTCATTTCAGAATCTTGCATTGTGTTAGTTGGTCATGTCTCTTGTTAGTCTCTTTTAATATGGGGACAGTTTCTCAGTTTTTTTTCTTTTATGACCTTGATCTTTTAAAGATTATAGGATGGTTATTTTGTAGAATGTTCCTCAATTTGAGTTTGACCCTGTTTTTTTTGTTAATTAAACTCAGATTTTGAAACTTTGACAGGAATATCACAAAAGTGATGCCATAGTCTTCTCATTGCATCCTATCAGGTGGCACACAATGTGTATTTGTCCCAATTTCTGGTGATGTTTACTTTGGTCACTTGATGAAGGTAGTGTCTTCCAGACTTCTCCACTGTAAAGTTACTGTTTTTCCTTTGTAAGTAGTAAGAATTTTGTGGGCAAGTATTTGAGTCTATGTAAATATCCTATTTCTTGTCAAACTTTTATTAGTTAATTTATATTATAATGAACTCAAAGATTCCTATTTTATTCAAAGTGTTATAAATCTGTTCTGTCATTTATTTTGAATCTCAAAAATGTCCATTTGAGGCCAGGGAGGGGCCCTTTAAGCTAATTTTCTTGTCTTTTTAACCTCTTCATAATTCTTTGAGTGCTCTCTTTCTTTCGGGCACAAGAAGACGTTCCAAGTCATTGTATACTTCCCTGGCCACAGCTCTGGACTCAGGCGTTTCTCCAGAGAGCCTGGTTCCTTTCAGTAGAGAATGGTATTTAGAGACCAAGATCTAAGTGCTAGGATACTCATAGTTATTGGGGTGCCACTATTCCCAGGCCTCTGACTTGCATACACACACATGTACACCCCACCACACACACTCTTAAACCTCTATTTTTATTTCTATAGCTCTTGAAAACCATGAGTCTGTATCTCTCTCTCCTCCTCTGCTGGATGCCCCTTTACCTTTTATGCTCTGACAAGTGCTGTCAGCTGCCTTCCCATGGGGACATCCTCCTTACCTCACTTAACCTCTGACACTCGGCATTGGGCTGCCCTTGCGTTGTTACAAATATATGTGTATATTATAGTTAGTGCTCAGATTTCCTTATAAGCCAGTGTTTTCCTTTCAAGGAAAATATTCTTTAAATATTGTATTTTAAAAATCTGTATCATAGCATTTTTCTTTATTATAAGACATGCTTCGTATTAATATTTTTTATCGGGGACGTACATGAAGTGCATATATTTAAAATGTACAATTTGTTTTGTTTTGACGTGTGTATATACTCTTGAAATCATCGCCACCATCAAGATAATGAACATATCTACCACCCCTCAAATTCTCTCCTGTCCCTTTGAAGTCCTTCCTTCTGTTACCTTACCCTCCCCTCATATTTCCTGGCAATTACTGATCTGCTTTTGGTCACTATAAATTAGTTTGCTTTTTCTGCAGTTTTATATAAATGGCATCATACAGCCAATGCTGTGTTTTGTTTGGCTTCTTTCACTCAGTGTAATTATTCTGAGGTTGGTACATGCTTTTGTGTCTCTAACTAGTTCATGTCTTTTTATTGCTGAGTAGTAATTCCACTGTACGGACGTTACAGCAATTTGTTTATCTGTTTGTTTGTGAATTGACATTTGAGCTGTTTCCAGTTTTTGGCTATTAAAGATAAAGCTACTATAAACATTTGTGCTCAAGTCTTTGTGCTGACATACTTTCTTTACTCTTGAGTAAATACCTAGGAGTGAAATGGCTTGATTGGGTAGTAAGTGCACATTTAATTTTTAAAAAACCTGCCAAATTGTTTTCCAAATTGATCCTATCTTCCATTCCCATAGCAGTGTGTGAGAGTTGCAGTTGATTCATATTCTCACCAACACTTGGTATGGTCAGTCTTTTTAATTTTGGTTTTTCTATTGATTTGTAGTGGTATTTCATTGTGGTTTTAATTTGTTTCTTCCTAATTGCTCTTCTGTGCTTATTTGCTGCCTGTATCTTATCTTTGGTGAAGTGTCTAAATCTTTTGCCCAGTTTAAAAAGTGAGTTTGGTTTTTTACTGAATATTGAGATTTTTAAAAATACATGTTGGATACAAGTCCTTTATTAGACATGATTTGAAAGTATTTTCACCCAGTTTGTGGCTTGTTTTTTAAATTTACTTAGTGTCTTTTTTTTTTATTTGTTTTTTTGCGGTACGCGGGCCTCTCACTGTTGTGGCCTTTCCCGTTGGGGAGCACAGGCTCCGGACGCGCAGGCTCAGTGGCCATGGCTCATGGGCCCAGCCGCTCCGCGGCATGTGGGATCCTCCTGGACCGGGGCACGAACTCGTGTCCCCTACATCGGCAGGCGGACTCTCAACCACTGTGCCACCAGGGAAGCCCCTTACTTAGTGTCTTTTGAAGAGCAGAAGAACTTTTGATGAAGACTAGTGTTTCAGTTTGTTTTTTTATGGATCATGCTTTTGATATCTTACCTAAGAAAAATTTGCCTGACCCAACTCCGCAGAGATTTTCTCTTATGTTTTCTTCTAGCAGTTTTATATCAATAGTCCTAGGTTTTACTTTTAGGTCTAATGAGCTAATTTAAGATTAAGTTAATTTTTGTGATTTGAATTATGAAGCAAAGTTGTTTTTTGTTCTGTATTCGAATATCCAGTAGTTCAGCACAATTTGTTGGAAAGGCTCTTCTTTCTCCACTGCATGGCCTATTTACCTTTGTCCAAAGTTAGTTGTTTATATAAGTATAGGTCTACTCAACTTTCTGTTATGTTCCATTAATCTGTTTGTCTTTCTTTAGGCCCATACCACACTATCTTTATTCTTTATATCCTTTAATGTCTATTGGGTCAGTAGTGACCACCCCTCTTTTGTTTCTGCCATTAAAAATTTGTGTCATCTTTTTTTCCTAACCAGTTTGGTTAGAGGGTTAGCAATTTATTGATTCTCTCAAAGAAACAGCTTTTGGGTTTATTGCTTTTATTTTCTGCTATTATAATATTATTGTTATCTGCTGTTATTCACTGTTTCCTTTCTTTCTGCTTACTTTGGGTTTAATTAGATCATCTTTTTCTGGTTTCTGATGGTCATTTATTTGAGACTTCTTTTCTACTATAAGTGTTTAATGCTATCATTTTCCTCTTTGATACTGCTTTAGTGGCACCCCATAAATACTGATGCTTTGTTTTTATCTTCATTCAAAACATTCAAAATATTCAATTCAAAATACTTTATAATTCCTCCTTCAATTTCTTCTTTATTGCAAAAGGTATTTAGAGAGATGATAGTTTTCCAGCATTTAGTGATCTTCCAAAGATCTTTCTGTTATTGATTTCTAATTTAATTCAGTTGTGGTCAGAGACCATACTTTATATGACTTGAATCCATTTAAATTTATTGAGACTTGTTTTATGGTCCAGAATATGGTCTATCTTGGTACCAGTTCCTTTTGCACTTGAGGAGAATGTGTATTCTGCTGGCACTCAGTTAAGTGTTCTAAAAATGTCCGTCAGATCAAGTTGATTGATTATGTTGTTCAAGTTCTTGTTATCCATATTGATTTTCTGTTCTATCCGTTAATTACAGAGGGGTATTGCAATTTTGGCTGTAATTGCGGATTTATGTGTTGCTCCTCTCATCAGTCTTTACTTCATATCATTGGAAGTTCCCTTATTAGATGTATAAACTTTTATTATTGCTGTGTCATCTTGATGAATTGACCCCTTTATCATTATTAAATGACTTTCTTTGTCCTTGTTAATGTATTTTGCTCTAAAATCTACTCTGCTAGATATTAATATAGGCAACTACACTTTTATTTTTAGTGTCAGCTTGGCAGGTCTTTCTCCTTTTCCTTTTAAACTATTTGTGTCTTCATATTTAAAGTATGGTTCTTGTAGGTAGTGTATCTTGTAGGGAGTTGGGTCTTGCTTTTTTATCCAGTCTGACAATATCTGCCTTTTAATTGGGTTGTGTAGACCACTTCTTGTGTGTGTGTGTGTGTGTGTGTGTATTTTGTTATGGTTTTATTTCAGTCCATCATCTTGCTCATCTTGCTGTTTGCTTATTTGTCCTGTCCATTCTTTGTTTCTCATTTTTTTTTTGCATTTGGTATATTTTATGATTTTTATCTCCTCCTAAGCATATTAGCTATAATTCCTTGTTTTGTTTTTAGAGGTTGATTCAGCATTTATAGTAGGCTTAAATTTATTTTAAGGTATATTTATTTAATTAAATTAATTATATTAAGTGATATTTTCTTAAGTGATACTTTTAAGTGATATTATAACCCTTTATAGTATACAACAGTATATTTACTTTTCTCCCTCCTAACTTTTCTAAAACTTTTATTTCTGTAATAAACCCCATCATTATTATTTTTGTCAATTGTCTTTTTAGCAGCTTTATGGGGATATAATTCAACTATTTAAGGAATACAGTTCAGTGGTTTTTGATATATTCAGAGCTGTGCAACTATCACCACAGTGTTAGAAAATCTTCTCCATCCCCAAAGGAAACCCTACATCTGTTATCAGTCATTCCCTATTTATTCTTTCCAATCCCCTGGCAAACAACTAATCTACTTTTTTGTCTCAGAGATTTGCCTATCCTGGGCATTTCATATAAATGGAATCACAGTGTTTGGCCTTGTACGACTGACTTTTTTCACACAGAATAATGCTTCTAAGGTTCATGCATGCTACAATAGCATTTGTTATCATTTTATTTTTTTCTTGCCCAGTAATATTCTATTGGTAAGTCCCCTACATACGAACCTTCAAGTTGCGAACTTTCAAAGATGCGAAAGTGCATTTGCATGTCCAATCGTGTTAGTTAATGTGTCTGGTGTGAACTACTGTACTTTTCAAGGTACTGTACTGTAAGATTTAAAATGTTTTCTTTATTTTTCGTGTTTCTTTACTTTTCTGTCTTTCTGGTTCTCTCTTTTGCGGTACTCTGTTCTGCGAACTCTCGCTGCCTTGAGCTTCTTGGGTTCTCACATCTGCCTCTTTAACTCAGTAAGTTCTGTGGATCCCACCTGGATTTCCCCCGTACTGTGGCTGGACACTCTTGAGGCAGGAAGCTGGGGCAATCATAGGGCTCACCTTGTTCTTTTCCCGCTTCTTAGATGTCCAGTATTTTATAGTTTCTTTTCTTTTTTTAGACACACAGTCATCAGGTCCCTGTTACTCTATCTTAGCCCTGTACATTACTTTTCTGTAGAAAATTAAAATACTCATACCACCTCAGGGCACAATAGATGTATATGTATAATCTTGTTGTGTGTATGTGTTTCCCAAATGGGAGTGATATATAGATACCTAATTTCAGTACAATTTAATTTTTATTGTCTGTATAAAATTGAATTGCATGTGAACATAGTTTTAATAACTCAGTTGGCAAGCACTATATTATTAGATAGTTTCTACAATTTTCTAGTAATATATTGCATTAAGCCCTCTTGTAGCAAAATCTTTGTCCTTAATTAACACTTTCCACAGTATAAACTCCTAGTTGTAGAGTTACATACCCTCTGATTCAACGTACTTTTTAGGATCTTGATGCAAACCATACACACACACACATCCATATTGTATTCCAGGAAGATTATTACAGTCTATCTATACCAGAAATAAATTTGAGTGCCAATTCTCTTACGTTGTGGCAAACACATCAGAAAGCTGTCTTCCAGGCATGACCTTTTTATGTTGAGGTACGGTCTTATTTTTATTTTTAAAAATTTATTTTATTGAAGTATAGTTGATTTACAATGTGTTAATTTCTGCTGTATGGCAAAGTGATATATATACATTCTTTTTCATATTCTTTTCTATTATGGTTTATCACAGGATATTGAATATAGTTCCCTATGCTATACAGTGGGACCTTGTTATGTACCCATTCTATATGTAATAGTTTGCGTCTGCTAATCCCAAACTCCCACTCCATCCTTCCCCTCACGCCCCCCCGCTTGGCAACCACAAGTCTGAGGTACAGTTTTAAACCACTCTTCTTCAATTCAGGCCCTCAGAATGGATTTTCATTTACTCTCTGAAAAGAACTTGAAATTTAAGCTACTGGAAACCTTAAGTAATGGAAGACCTCTGTCCACAGACTCCTTTGCTGTTATTTTTTTCTTTTTTTAATATATTTACTCATTTATTTATTTTTGGCTGCATTGGGTCCTCGTTGCTGCGCATGGGCTTTCTCTAGTTGCGGCGAGTGGGGGCTACTCTTCATTGCGGTGCGTGGGCTTCTCATTGCGGTGGCTCCTCGTTGTGGAGCACGGGCTCTAGGCGCACAGGCTTCAGGAGTTGTGGCACGTGGGCTCAGTAGTTGTGGCACACGAGCTTAGTTGCTCCGTGGCATGTGAGATCTTCCCAGACCAGGGCTCAAACCCGTGTCCCCTGCATAGGCAGGCGGATTCTTAACCACTGCACCACCAGGGAAACCCTCCTTTACTGTTATTCTGGGCTGAATACTTTTCTTATCACAGCTGTAGACTTCTGCATTCTGGCCAGCTGTTTTGACACTTTGCCCCCATCTGCATTTGCTTTCCCTTTTTCCCTCTTTCCCTTTTCCTTACACCCTTCTATTCTAAGTAATCTGGGAATTACTTCTGATTTTAGAAACGTGCGCTTGCTCTTAGAAGGAACTGTCCTCCAAGACTTCTCCATTGGCTCTGGTTGGAAGAGTCTAGCTCAGCCTGAGGGTTGGTTATAAAGTTGTAATCTCCTTGTCCTGAAACCTGTGGACTGCAGACGCTCCAGCATGGCTCAGAGGCTCGCTCCATGAACACTCCTCAGTAGAAATGTATCAACCCTATCTATGCTTCCACTTTCTTGAGTGGAACTCTTGATTACCGTTAGTCTTTTCAGGACTCTGGCTCTGGGTCCCTGTACAGTTGGCTGAGTCAAGGCATGCAGATACTAAAGAGATCAGGAGTTTAGACATTGTGGGCCTTGGGTAATGGAAAGAAACAGGGTGGTAGTAAGTAAAGAGTAATTCTTATTCAAAGAGTAATTCTTTTAATTGTCCTGTCTTTCAAGAGGATTTTCTCAGTCTTTTGAGTTGACTTCTCTTCCTTTGTTCTCATCACCTAGTTCTTCTTGCTCTCTCCCTTATGATTGAGCACCATTCTTTTATTTTTTTTTTTTGAACTTAGAGGGTGTGTTTCTCTTTTGGCCAATTTCTGACCCATTATTCCTAAACTTCAGATTTCCCCCATTTTCTAAATAATATAGCACAAAGTAGCTTGAGCTTGAAACTGTAAATAGAGTATGGCCAATACATCCTTGGCCCTAGCAGTGACAACTGTTCTGAGATTTTTCTGAAAATTGTGTTTTTACCATTCCTGGTTATTTTGACAAGTTTCAGGATAGCATCGCTCCCCAGCAGGAACACTTTCCAAAAGGGAAAACTGTATGTCTGTCAATACAGTCTTTGAAATCCAAACAGTGAGTTTATTTAAATACTTTTTGGCCAGTTCCTTCAATCTGTAGAATCCTGAACTCTGAACTGTTAAAATACGTGTAAAACAGTGCGACTGCGGTGCTTGTGTTTCTTGTGTGCAGGCAGCGCAAGCAGAATGGGCTAGCTGTATTCCTGCCTTTGAATGCATTAGCTGAGTGCCACGTGGAAAGAACGGTAGACTTTTAGGCCAAATGTAGGTCTGATTGAAAAGCTGGAGAAGCAAATGGAAAAACTGATCCTATATGTGGAAAAGGAAAGATTTTTAAGAGCATGAAATATACTGTCTTCAGTGAGTATATTGAAGGAAGATCTTGGGTCTGATCCTTTGAAGAAGAAAGCTGCTGCCATAGGTAGAAGGTGGTATTTTAAAACAAAACATGAGGAAATTATTTGGTCTCTCAAGTGCTTTTCTGACTTCCTTGTTCTAAATCTGCATGTGAAGCAAATGGACTCTGAAAGTGATCACAGCTTTTTTCATCCCAGCTGGACCATTTGCCTCCCTGGTTTTATGGGAAGCAGTGGTAAGGATAGGAAGCTCAGATAAAAAAGTGTAGCACTGCCATCCCTTGGTCACCCATTTCCCCTTTTCGCTCTTTAAATTTGGCCTGAAATTCCTCTTTTAGCAACTTTAGAAATAAAACAGTATTGATTGACTCTCAAAAGGTAAAGAATGTTTTCTTTCTTCTTGCGATTTCCTGGAGTTTTTAATCTTCGTTTATTACAGTTACATGCATTTCAGTCATATAGCTTTTCTTTCAGTAGTTATAATAGCTGCATTTTTTGGTCACCGTTATTATCACAGATATCCTTTGTTTACATGGATTGATAAGAAGCTCATGCCGAGGCTCTCCTGAGCACATTAATTTGATTTGACACATGATTACCTGCATTATGTCATCAAGTGGAGATTTCAGGGTGAAATAAAGCCTGATTATGTTTAATACACGTGCCTTGTTCTTGCTATTGCAGGTAAATGACACCTTGGCTGAATGTATACTTTTTGAGTCATTCTGTATTTCTGACAAAATAATGAAAATTGCTTCTGTGTCTCGTCATCTGTTGTGGCCAAGCTGATGACTGTGTCCAGCCTAAGTTTTTCCCTTTGTGATTTGATTTTTCCCCACTTTGTTTTTTAATGGGAATTCTTTTAGCTCTCGAAGTTGAGTTATTTAACAAGCCTGCATTTTAACTGTGGTAACATATAAATGACATGTAATTTACCATCTTAACCATTTTCAAGTTCAGTAGTGCTAAGTATATTTATGTGGTTGTGAAACAGATCTTCAGAATTCTCTTCATCTTGCAAAACAGAATCTCTCTACCTATAAACAATTCCCTGTTCCCTCCTCCCCCAGCCCCTGGCAACTACCATTCTACGTACTGTCTTCTATGAATTTGATTGCGATAGGCACCTCATATAAGTGGAATCACAAAGTATTTGTCTTTTTGTCACTGGCTTATTTCACTTAGCATAATGTCCTCATGGTTCACCCATGTTGTAATATGTGCCAGAATTTCCTTCTTCTTTAAGACTGAATGATATTCAATTGCATGCGTATACTACATTTTGTTTATCCATTCCATCTGTCCGTGGGTTGCTTCCACCTTTTTGTCTATCATGAATAATGTTGCTATGAACATGGGTGTACAAATCTCTCTTTGAGACCTTGCTTTCAATTCTTTTGGGTATATATGCCCAGCAGTGGAATTGCTGGATAATATGATAATTCTATTTTTATTTTATTTATTTTTTCAATTTAATTTTATTTTTTAACATCTTTATTGGAGTATAATTGCTTTACAAGGGTGTTAGTTTCTGTTTTATAACAAAGTGAATCAGTTATACATATACATATGTCCCCATATCTCTTCCCTCTTGCATCTCCCTCCCTCCCACCCTCCCTATCCCACCCCTCTAGGTGGTCACAAAGCACCGAGCTGATCTCTCTGTGCTATGCGGCTGCTTCCCACTAGCTATCTGTTTTACGTTTGGTAGTGTATATATATGTCCATGCCACTCTCTCACTTCGTCCCAGCTTACCCTTCCCCCTCCCCGTGTCCTCAAGTCCATTTTCTAGTAGGTCTGCATCTTTATTCCCGTCTTGCCCCTAGGTTCTTCTGATAATTTTTTTCTTTTCTTTTCTTTTTTTTTTAGATTCTATATATATGTGTTAGCATACAGCATTTGTTTTTCTCTTTCTGACTTACTTCACTCTGTATGACAGTCTCTAGGTCCATCCACCTCACTACAGATAACTCAGTTTCATTCCCTTTAATGGCTGAGTAATATTCCATTGTATATATGTGCCACATCTTCTTTATCCATCCGTTGATGGACACTTAGGTTGCTTCCATGTCCTGGCTATTGTAAATAGAGCTGCAATGAACATTTTGGTACATGACTCTTTTTGAATTATGGTTTTCTCAGGGTATATGCCCAGTAGTGGGATTGCTGGGTCGTATGGTAGGTAGTTCTATTTTTAGTTTTTTAAGGAACCTCCATACTGTTCTCCATAGTGGCTGTATCAGTTTACATTCCCACCAACAGTGCAAGAGGGTTCACTTTTCTCCACACCCTCTCCAGCATTTATTGTTTGTAGATTTTTTGATGATGGTCATTCTGGATAATTCTACTTTTAATTTTTTGAGGAACTGCCATTCTGATTTGTGTAGGAGCTGAACCATTTTACATTCCCACTGGCAGTACATAGAGATTCCAGTTTCTCCACATCCTTGTTTATTTTGTTAGCAACCATTCTAATGGATGTGAGGTGTTATCTCATTGTGGTTTTGATATGTATTTCCCTAACAGTGATGTTGACTATCTTGTCAGGTGCTTTTTGGCCATTTGAATATCTTTGGAGAAATATTTATTGAAGTCTTTTAATTTTTAGCTCGGTTGTTTGATTTTGTTGTTGAGTTTTCTTTATATGTTCTGGATATCAATTCCTTTTTAGATATATAACTTGCAAATATTTTCTCCCATTCCATGGATTATCTTTTCACTCTTTTTTTTTTTTTTTTTTTTTTGCGGTACGCGGGCCTCTCACTGTTGTGGCCTCTCCCGTTACTGAGCACAGGCTCCGGACCCGCAGGCTCAGCGGCCATGGCTCACGGGACCAGCCGCTCTGCGGCATGTGGGATCTTCCCGGACCGGGGCACAAACCCGCGTCCCCTGCATCGGCAGGCGGACTCTCAACCACTGCGCCACCAGGGAAGCCCCTTTTCACTCTTGATTGTGTTTTTGTGCACAGAAGTTTTAAATTTTGATTTAGTGCATTTTATCTATTTTTCTTTGATTGTGTTCTTTAAGCCTAAGAACTTCTAATCTTTTAAGAAAAGTTTACTTTTATTGTTAAATAACTTCTGTTCCATTTGTTCTTCCAGGGGTACCAATTATTCTTATACTGAATCTCTATTTTCTGTGCTCCACAGCCATCATTTCTAATCAGCCTAGTAACTATTTTTAGTACAAGCACGTGTGACTTTTCTTAAGCTTGTCTTCCATGGCATTAGCTTGGTTTTCTGTAGTGGCACTTCTGCCTGTTGTAGTTTTAAATACATTTTTAGTTTCAGCAGTGATATTTTTTTGCTTTATTTTTAAATCAGTGTTAAAATGATTTAAATGTTCAAATGTTTGAAATTTAAAGTGTCAAATAGCTATATGAGGCTTTCTAAGGAAAAGGAATTCTTTTCTCTCTCTGCCAGTTACCTTCCCCGTAGCTACCATTTTCAGTTGGTTTAGCTGCTTCATTGGGTATTTGCATTGCATCACTAAGACTTGTACTTTTTGATACATCGGTTTCAAGTATTGATAGACATCCTTTGTGGACGATGTGCTGCATGCATACTCCCCTCCTGTACCTCTTCATCCTGATATAATTAGGTCGTGATTTTGATCAGGCCATATTCAGTGTTAGTGTTATTATGAACTTGTTAATGTCATTCACAGTGGAGACATTTAGAATTCATGTAGACTTATATGGATCCTTTTCTTTTTCTGTAAATTCTTCTCCTTTAAATTTTAATTATTCTTCTTATGTTTGCTTACTTTTTTCTGTGTGCTTATTATTCTATTCTGTGTGCTTAGGATTCTACGTGCTCATTCAGTCGCAGACTCTGTCAGTTCTAGAAATATCTCAACATACCCAGACAGATGGTTATTCTGCAAACCTACTTTGTGAGTCCACTTACCTGTCATCCAGCGATGTCCTTTCACAAGTAGGCCAGGTATTCCCTTTATTTTTCTCCTGAATCGAGCTCCTGTTCCTGTATCCCATGCCTTCATTTTGATTCGTTTCCTCCCTGTTTTGCAAAGGACATCCTGCAATAAGATTGTAGACTGTAAATCACTTTCTTCATTGTCCATTGTCTTCTAGCTTCTAGATTGCTGTTGAGAAATGCAGGGACTTTCTGGTGCCTAATCCTTTGTTTATGAGCCCCGCCATCACTTTCTGATCAGTTACAGGAATTAAAAAAAAAATCTTGTGTTTAAAAAAATCATGATGGTGTGCTTAACGTGGGCATAATAAAATCGATGCAGGTGGGCAGGTATGCATCAGTGGACCCTTACAGTCAACAAACTTAGGACTTGTCACTTTAGGAAATGTTTTGAGTTTGTTGTTTGATCCTCCCCCCGCCCCCGTTCCATTTCCTTTTTTTTTTTTTTATTCTGGAATTGCTTTTATTTGGCGATTAGATCTCCTGGATTAGTCCTCTAGCTTTCTCATTCTTACTGTTCTATTTTCCTTCACTTTGTTTTTTGGCTGTACATTTTGGGCAAGTTTCTTAACTTTATATTCCAATCCTTCTCCTGCATTTCCAGTGATTGGTTTTTAAGTCTCTTGTTTGTTGTTTGAATGGGTGCAGTATCTTCTTCCTGATGTTACTGTTGTTAAGGTCTTTTCATCTCAGATTCAAGAGAAGAATCTTCCAGTCTCAGGCTTTAGATATAAGGCTGGCTTCAGATGCTTAAGATAAATAAATAGATAAATAGAAATAGATAAATACTGAGAAAGACAGGCTATAGCTCTGACCTTCCTCTATCACGTCATCTTGTCCGTCCAGGCTTGAGGTTGAGAGTTTCTTCTGTTTGGTTTCTGCTGAACTCTATAGAGTAGAGAGCTCTCTGAAGAAGGATACACACATTTCAAGTCTGAATTTTTTTCCTACCTGATCTAAATGGCTCTATTTATGTGTAACACTTTTCTAAAATTTTGAGGGTAAATGTATCCATTCCTGGTTTCAGCATTGATGACTGTTTTCCTCCTTTAGTACTTTGTGTTCATCTGTTCTGTTTTGAGAATGGAAGCTTTGAAATCTTTAGTCCTGTAGGCCCCACCCAAAGCTCTGGTTTATCTTCTGCTTCAGTAATACCATTTTCTGCTTTTTTATTGTTTTCTACTTGATCGACTGCCTTCATTCAAGTTCATAATTCATAACTTTTTTGTTAATGCCGACTCATTTCTTATCTCATGTTTTTCTAAAGTTCTCTTTTATGTAGTGTACCTATTTCTTAAGTAAATATTTGCTCTGATTCTATAGTCTTCCTTCTCTTGAGCCCCATAATATTTTTCATTTGCCTGGTGGATTTGGATTTTTCTGTCTCTTATCCTTAGAGAATGAAGTCTGTGCATATTCAGTATCAGGTATTACCCTGCATTCTTTCTAGAGACTGAAATGAGTCACTGTTTGACTCAAGCCCAGATGAAGGAAAAAGGTTAGCTTTATAGTAGATAAATTTGCCGGTTAGAAATTCATCTGCCTATGAGGCCTAGGAAAAGAGCCAGCATCGGCTCCAGAAGTAATCAAAGGGAACATTTGCCTCAGAACCAGAGACTTTTTTTTAAGGTATTTGGTGTGGCACTCAGTAATTAGCAAGATCATTGTCACTTGGCATGGCTGCCCATATCAGAAAGCCAGCTGGTAGTGCTTTTCTCCCACATATTTTCTGGGCCAGTCATTATGGCCACATGTAAATTAGAAGTAAATACAGCCAGAGATTACTTGCTCAGTTGGAGCCATGAACCCCTTTTAAGGAGCTGAGTGTATTTTAAATGTACTCCAACGCTCCCTGGCTTAGTTCACTCCAGCCGTCATCCCTCTGAACAGGGAGCATCATTGTGAGTCTGTTGGGGTCTCATTTACTTACTTTCTGTCCACCTAATTACAGTTTCACATGAAGGGAATGTTGAGCCTTAAATGTTCTCCAACCTTCCATATTGATTCTTTCCAGTATATTTCTGGAAGTTTAAGCAATAGCTGGGATCCATCTGTGGCTTCTAGGGTTGATTCAGGCTATTTCCTTTTCTTATATTCAATTGGTTATTTTCCGTTAATCTAGCACAGAACCATGAGCCTATGTAGCTTTCTCACTTGTAAATGGTATTTATCTGTCCATTTTTAAAAATATTATTTTTTTAAATTGAAGTATAGTTGATTTACAATGTTGTGTTAGTTTCAGGTATACAACAAAGTGATTCAGTTATATATACATGCATATCTATTTCTTTCAGATTCTTTTCCCTTATGGGTTATTACAAAATATTGAGTAGAGTTCCCTGTGCTCTACAGTAGGCCCTTGTTGGTTACCTATTTTATGTGTGTGTATATATATATATATATACATTTCGAACTATAGGGAGGGATTTTGAGGTAATTCATACCCAAAGACTGTAAAATGGATGAATGGGCAAGTCAACAGGTGACAAAACTCATATTTTGCAAGTGAGTGGCATTAGATGTAGTTTTGCGGTTTTGACAAGAATGATATACATTAGAAGGCATGCCTAGAATGGAAAATGGAGACAACTAGGGAAGAAGAGAATGGGCAATAGTGATGGCCAAGGGCACGTGCGGTTAATGGAGCTGACTCACACTGCGTTATGGTTTCCTGTACCTGGAGCTCAAGCAAATGAAGTAGAGAGTTACGGTGAGGGCAGGCTATAAGAATTGCAGGTCAGGTATCTAAATACTTGGAAGAGTTCAAAGAGGGATGAATTTCTTTAAAAGTTCCGTGCAATTCTGTAGTTAGCAGTCTGGGGCTCTGGGAAAGCAGGACACAAGATGTCAAAGTAATCCAGCTTACTTGGCCAGAGACTTAATGACATCATTATTTAGGATATTGTCTTTTTTGTCATCACATCTCTTCCCCCATGATTTGTACAGTTTTGTAAATAGGCTGGGAAGTAAATAGGTTACATAAATGTAATTTTAAGACATTGCTCCCTGAGAGAGCTATTTTATACCCTTTGAGGTAGTATTGCTTAGCTCTTATATTTTAAGAGTTAAGTAACCATATCCCATCTTACAAAAGGCTCTTATAATATAAGAATAGGTTCAACATACACTTTGATGAATCTTCTAGTGTTATACACTGTTATCTCAGAAATAAAGATCTCTTCGTCTGAAAAAAAAAAGGTTTAACAAAAGCATCAAAACTCGATATGTCTTAGATGCTTCAGGGGAAGACAGTTAATGTTCTTCTTCAAAATATGAAACTAACAATCTGTACTATCTACTATGTAGCTCAGGCATGTGTCACATAAATCAAAACTAGGGGCACATCATGAAAGTTTTATATGGATGAGAGCAGCCCAGGGTGCTCTGTTTCAGGGTTTGGGGAAATAGTTACTCTGCAGAACGTCTGACTTGCATCCTGCTTCCTGAAGGACTTTATGAAATTTTTGCTTTAAAAAACTCCAAGCACTTTCTCACTGTTAATTTTTGTACACTTGGAGGGTTCATCTATGGAAAGGCCCTGGGGTGGGTCCTGGTTCAGGTCTCTGCTCCATCATTTCCTGACCACATGACTGGGAACAATGCATTGGGTTTCTCATCTATGAAATGAGTTAACAATATCTGCCTTAAACTGTATGTGAAAGGATTGTCCCAGTGCTCAGCATCTAGTAGGTGTTCATTAAATCTCAGTCTCCTGCCCCTCCTCCTTTTGCTGTCAGCAGTGATGCCATATGGCATATTTGTCACATCCATTTCGATATCCCTTTCCCGACTGCAGGCTGGGTGCCCAGCATTCACCTTTTGGGCAACTCTGTGTACTCTGATCATTGAAAATATTTTATGGTTTTATCGCTTAATGATTTAGCTCGGCAGAAGTGATATTGGGCCAGCACACAGAGCGTGAGTCTTTTAGAATAGAATCTCACTTGCCTGCTTGTTTTGCTTTTTGGTTATCATTGTTTATATATTTATATATTATATAACATATTTATATATTCATCTGTCCACTCCACATATAATAGAGCAAGAAGATGTGAATTGTCAATATGTGAG
Source organism: Delphinapterus leucas (assembly GCF_059928025.1). Lineage (NCBI taxonomy): Eukaryota > Metazoa > Chordata > Mammalia > Artiodactyla > Monodontidae > Delphinapterus > Delphinapterus leucas. The sequence continues at coordinate 102,657,027 of NC_143134.1, read as the reverse complement.
AAGGAAAAAGGAAAAATACAAAAGTAGGGGTGGCACAAAATGTTACCAGAAGTAAGTTCAGTATGAAAGAGTGCACCATAGGGCCCTGTAATTTTCCCAGGGTAGGCTCGGCTCTCTGGCACCCCTCATGAAAGAGGAAATACACTCTGTGGATGTGTGCCTTTCTCCTGGGCTGTTACTTAAAATCACAGTGTGATAAACAGCAGGTATTTTTCCCTCTAAAACTGGGACTGAGGAGAGCATCACTGTTGTCTTAGGGCAGCTATGGAATTTTGTGTGGAATGTTAGACCAAAATGTGGCTTGACAGCTTTACTTCTTATCTATTAATAAAAATAGTCACTCTAGGGCTTCCCTGGTGGCACAGTGGTTGAGAGTCCGCCTGCCGATGCAGGGGACACGGGTTCGTGCCCCGGTCCAGGAAGATCCCACATGCCGCGGAGCGGCTGGTCCCGTGACCCATGGCCGCCGAGCCTGCGCGTACAGAGCCTGTGCTCCGCAACGGGAGAGGCCACAGCAGTGAGAGGCCCACGTACCGCAAAAAAAAAAAAAAAAAGTCACTCTAACAGAAAGGTAGAGGAAGAAAATAGGAAGGTGCCACAGTTCTAAACAACTAACACCTAAAGTGATTAAAACTACAGTATGAAGGATAATACACAGAGACAGGATAAAAATCAGAATGTAAGGTTCAAAAATCAGAATGTAAGTTGCTGCCAAACCTTGATTGTTTCTTAGGAAACAGTTCTTCTGAGGTTATGTGACTTGCTCAGCATAATCCAGCTAATAGAAAATAGTGCCAGAGGATTTGGCAAAGACTTGGGTTAAATATCCAACTCTGCCATTACTTAACTGCTCAAGACTTGGATCTTGTGATCCTGGTTCATAACTTTTACTATTATGAAGAGTATCATTTGCCCATAGTTTGAAAGTATTCCAGTGTTATCTTGCACGCTGCTGAAACCGGAAAGTATATTTACAGACAAAGCTCCCTGCAGGCAGGGGCAGCCTCAATTCTATTCATTGTGCCCTTAGTTCACTGTAGATGCTCCATAAATATCTTTTGAATAAAAGAAAGAATATTGTAAGACGGTATGAAAACAACCTAAAAATGAAAATTTTTCTTAAAATGAATGTATTTTCTTAAATTCTTAACCTGGAAAAATGTCCCCTTCTGGACTAAATTGCAATGTGGAAATTATCACATAGGTCTAGCATCCTCTCTCTGAGGGTATCGAGAGGAACTGAGAAATGTACTCTTCCTCATACATGTGGAAGTCTGATTTACAAAGCTTCCCCCTCCCCCAATCCAAGTACTTTACTTTTTCTTGTGACCGACTCATGTCTATAACTTTGGGGCATCTTGCCTTTCTTTAATCCTGAAAGTGGTAACAAGTTCCCTAAAGAAATGTAAACATGGAACACATTCACTTATGTCTCATCTGGGACTGGGACTTGCTTGCTGCTCTAGGGCTGGTTCTGCCATTAATGAAGAGTAAGGTTCCAGTCATCTCTCTTCTCCAACCCACAGGGTTTTTCATCTGCTAATGGGCAGGGTTGAACTGGGTATCTCTAAGACACTTGATACTGTTATTCTTTTTGCCCTTTGTCTATAAACTGTCAGCTCTTAATTGTGAGTCACCAAATTCCTTTGTTATTTAATGGCAGGACGGCTCTTCCCTCTGCCCACTCTCCCTATCTTCACAACTTGAAATCACCTGCCCAAAACATCTAGCTATCATACCAAGTTGGATTCAGACTTATGAAAATACATCAACTGATTTGGTTGAGTGGTACAGAAGTCCTCCCGTGAGATGTTACATGCTCCCTCCCGGGTTCCTCTTTTCATTAAGCTGGTAGTTGGCATTTGGTATAGGGGATTTTTCACTTCCCGTGGCCAAAGGTACTTCACTCGCATATGCTAGTCCTCTGAGGCTGACGGTGGGTTTTCCTATCCTTTTCCAGGTACACAGTTGCTCCTAGCATGACCGTGATCTGATCAGCAACCACGAGAATCTGACTCCCGCGTGGGGTGCCTTAGTGCTGGGGCCTGGTCACCGCCCACAACTCCAGAGCTGCCATGGCTGCTGCCTCTACGTCCACCCCTGTCATTTCACAGCCCCAGGTATGTGATTCAAACCTGCATAGCTTTGGGCTAATCATAGTTTTGTTGAGTATTTCAACTGAATTTCAGAAAGTGTGTTTGACTTTGGAGATCATGTGTCTCCTTTGAAGTGTCATTTGGTGGGGATTTTTTTGAAGAGTATTTTTGTGAGGGAGGTGCTTATGGTTTTCGGTGCCTAGGGTGTCTGGCTGTTACCGTAGGCATCAAACTCCAAATCAAGACAGTCAGTAGTAAATCCTGCTGTTGGCTTTTTTAGGGTTTATTTTGGAACAGATCTAATCTTTTTTTTTTTTTTTTGGCTGCGTTGGGTCTTCATTGCTGTGCGCGGGCGTTCTCTAGTTGCGGCGAGTGGGGGCTAGTCTTCCTTGCAGTGCGTGGGCTTCTCATTGCGGTGACTTCTCTTGTTGCGGAGCACATGCTCTAGACGTGTGGGCTTCAGTAGTTGCGGCACGCGGGCTCGGTAGTTGCGGCACGTGGGCTCGGTAGTTGTGGCTCGTGGGCTCTAGAGTTGTGGTGCACAGGGCTTAGTTGCTCCACAGCATGTGGGATCTTCCCAGACCAGGGATGGAACCCATGTCCCCTGCATTGGCAGGCGGATTCTTAACCACTGAGCCACCAGGGAAGTCCAGAACAGATCTAATCTTACAACAAGTTTTCTGAATGTTGTCTTGATGTCCTCCTCCTATAATGATGATTATTTTGTCTTGACCTGTTCTAGTAACTTTGAGAAGAAAATGCAATTCCAGAAACTTCTGAACCACAGTAATATGAGTTACTTTTTCTGTCCAGTGAAGAACAGTCACATGGCAAGAACATTGTTCTCACTGTTTTACAGTCTGATCTATTCAAGTATTAACTGGACTCTTTCAGTTTCAGCAGGCAGCATGGTATAGTGGGGAAACAGACTTTGGAGTCATTAGGCCTGTGCTCACATCTCAATTGCTGGATAAGGTGCCTTAGCCATGCTAACCTCCCACAGCTTCCATTTCTTCTCATGTAATCATCTTTCACAGCATGGTTATGGGGATTAAAGGAGAGAAGCTATGCAGAGCATGTAGTACTCAAAAAGTGTGGTTTCCCACTTGCTCTTCCTTTATCTTCGTCTCTTCCTTTTGGACTGTGACCTCTGATCGCATTCATGAGAATCACTTCTAGGTCAAGGTTGAAGAAAAAAGTACACCTTTGAGAAAAAGCCATATTGATTGGAATTTGAATCATTATGATACAAAATATTGTTCCATACTTTTTTTTCTTTGTATCATTTTGCAGGCTAAATTTTGTATATATTTCTTTTTTTTAATTGAATACAAGTTTTATATGATATGGGAGCCTTCATAAGGAAATGAAGATCTGAAGAAACAGACCTATGTATTTTTATGCTGGGTGGGGTTTTATTGGTTTTTTTTTAAATTTTTTTGTTTTTTTTTTAAGTACAGTTGATTTACAGTGTTATGTTAGCTTCAGGTGTACAACAAAGTGGTTCAGTTATACATATATAGAGAGAGAGCATGTCTGTGTGTATATATATATTTTTTCAGATTCTTTTCCCTTATAGGTTATTACAAAATATTGAGTAGAGTTCCCTGTGCTATACAGTAGGTCCTTGTTGTATATATTTCAGGTAGGCGTGTGTGTGTGTGTGTGTGTAAAGAAGGGGACGGAGGGAAAGGAAGGAGAGGGAGAAAGAAAGGAGCATTTCCACTTTATTTACTATAAATGCTTTTCTTCTTCTCTGAAAGACCTTGGACTTTTATCACATGGATAGTCGTTGCTGTTCCTTAACATTATAAAGTTTGTAGTATCATTTTCCAGGATGTTTAGTGTTATCACCATCATGTGTATTTCTGTTTTCTGCTAAATGGATCATTGTCTTTTCAACACCTCATTTACTTTGGGTGTTTGGTTTCCATTCCCCTCAGTAGTGTTCTTGGTGCCCAAGAGAGACATGGTAAATGGGTAAAAAGATTTACTGCCTGTTACCTGAGGTCACCATTTCAAAGTCCACTGCACCTGTTCCCTTGCAATGACTATTCTTAGCCTTTTGTGGAGTGAGTTAGGCCCTAGTACAGGTTTTCTGGACAGGGCGTTTCAGCATCCCAGTCTCACTGCTCTCTTTTGTCAGCATTTCCAACAGCATCATCTTATCTACACATCTTCCCTCTTACACAAGCTACTATCAGCCGGTGAGTAATATAAATATTTTTAAATGACTCATTTAATGAAAACGTTTAGCACTGCCCTAGGTAGAAAGAGGTCATATTTAGTATAAACACTTGGGGAAATATATACTCTTGTAAAGTCTCTGTGGGAAAGTAAATTGGTCCAGTCACTCTGGAAAGTAATTTGACAGCATCTGTTAAAATTATAGACCTTTGCACATGCCCTGTTCCCATCTTGGTACCTATGTTAGAAACATGTGAGTCCAAGGAGATGTGCAGGAAGATATTCATTGACGCATTCGTTGAAGGCCAAGAAGTACAAAACTTTCTAATATTCAATAGTAGAAGGACTTAATCAAGTTGGTCACGTTGATATGATTTTAGTACTGCAGTTAAATGATGGATACCTATCTCAGCACAGCTCTGTCTCCTCAAGATATCTCGTGGAGGGAAAAGAAAGCAAGATGCAGAATGATACTTACAGGAAGATATCATTAAAACTGTGAAACAAAACCATATGTTTTTAGGGATAAACATATGGTACATTAATGTAAATGTGTATAGTGAAAAGTCTGTAACACACATTGCCAACGGGAAAGAGATTGTCCCCAAGAGGGCAAAAATTGGATCTTGGGAGATGAAAAATCCCTCCAGAGCTTAACCTTGCCTGATGAAATCCTATTCCTTAATTTCTCCTTAGGGAGAGTTTGAATTTAATTAAAATTTCCTCCTTGAGCGTCACCAATAGAAAAAAAAAGTTAAGAAACACTGGTCTAGAAGTATACACAAGGCTCTTCAGTCACATTGCCTAGGTTCAAATCCTGGCTCCAGTATTTCGTAACTGAGCCTGTTGGGGGAGAGGAGAAAAGGTATCCACTCTCTCAGTGCCTTGGTTTCCTCATCTGCAAAATGAGCATCATCATGAAAAAGCCAACTTCATAGGGTGGTTTTAGGGTTGAAATGAGATCATGTGTGTAGAGCTTAGAACAGTATCTGACATATTGCTCAATACATCTCAGTATTGTTCAGCAAGCACTGTGGCAGGCCTAGGGATGCAAGAATAAATAAGATAAAGAAGGCTTTTGCCCTGTCAGAGTTTATAAATGTAGTGGGAAATACACAGATAGGGAAACAAAAAATTAGAATGCTGTGTCACAAATGCTATGATACAGGAAGAATGGGTGCTCTGTGGATAAAGTGGAACACCAGAAAAGACGTGTAGAATCAGGGGAGGGGCTTCTCGAAGGAAGACTGCCAGGCTGGGAGCTTGTGAATGAGGATGAGTTATTCTGGTAAGGGAGAGGAGACAGCCCGTGTGGAATGTCAGGCGTCCCAAGGTGAGAGCTCACAGCATTTGCATGTGAGTTCAGGGGTGGTTGCCGTAGACTGGGGTATGAGGTTGTGAGCAGTGATGTCTAGAGCCAGCTCTGCCCCTTTACAAGATCTGATTGTTCAACTTTAAAAGGAATTTCGTGAGCCAGTTGACTTCATGCTTATAGCCTGAAATCAGCCAGGGTGGAGTATTTACACCACAGAAATTGGCAAACACAGGCCCTCATTCCTGAGCACCCATTGTTAAATACTTATCGGCATATTTAAGGTTGTAGAAAAGGTAGATGTTTTAGGTTACAAAGTTGGAGAAGGTTTTGCAGGGTCTCAGAAGCCAAATGAAGGTATTTAACATTAACCTCAAACAAGCCTGTGTAGCTCGTGTGTCTTAGAGCTGGGTTCAGACCTTGACTATTAACAACTGTGTTGAAGCAATTAATTAAAGAATCTCAACCAGAGAAGTGAGTCCCATGATTCTCACCATGTGTTGGGAGCAGTAGTAGCTTCTGATAGTTGGGGGAACTCAAGCCCTCTCGGAAGGAGTCGGCTGTAAGCTGGGGCGTTAGGTCACAGAGAGAGGCAGCTTACCCTTCCGGAGAGATGCAGCTCATTGGGTCACTTGGTTCCCAGGATCCTCTCGCCCATGATGAGCATCTTGATTATATGTCAACTCTTCACATGTAATTTGTGCAGTCAGATTTTAATCCGAGGCTGATTTGCCCTTGCCCCCAAGCCTGTATTCATTGTAGTCTCTCCTATTATCAAGTTTTCCCCAGGTTCAGACAAGGTAAAAGTAATTTAAATACAGCATCTCCTTAGGCAAGGCGTAATAAGCTGTTCACTCAATCAGCTTCACCCAGTATTGTCTGGCACATCAACTTGCATTCTTTTAGAGTGAATTCAGGGACCTGTGCAAAGATAAACCCACATTCAAGTGTGAAAGGCCTGACAATCCTTTCCTAAGACAAAAACAACAATTTAAAAAAAAAGCTTTTGGTTTTGTTTGGTACTCTATTCATTTGGTAACAAAGAGCATTTTTCTAATCAAGGCTGCCTATTACTAGATATAAACTAATTAATATGAACAAAATAGCTGGTGATTGTTTCCAACAATAATGGGGAAGAAAGGTTCATTGTCACTCTTGCTGGAATTGCTGTTTAGTCAGTGAAAGATATGCCTGGTGCTTTGAAGTGGGACAAGTTTGTATTCCCTGCTTGACTCCTGCCTAGACTGTAAGATGGATTTTTGTTTGCTCATGCTGAGAGAGACAGCACCTTGTTCTGAAGCTAGATGCATACTGAGGCGAAACTGGGCTAGCAGCAGCAGGAAGACTGTTTGTAGCTGCTTTGTTGTTCTCCTAGTCAAGATAAAGAGCACCCAAAGGAAGCTCTGGAGATGTGTACAGACAGGAACATGCTCATCCTTTGGTTAAACGAATGCGCTCTTACCCTGCAGGGATGGGAGAATGTAGGGGATGGAGGTAGAATAGGTAACCAATGACCATTTTCTGTTTCTAGAATGCTGTTTAGCAGGACTTTAACGGTGGTTCATCCAGTTACTGTGGGTGGAGTATGGATTAAAAGTTTTATTTTCTTTTTGAATGGAGGGGTCAATAGTTCAATCCATGAATGGGTGGTTTGGGCTCTCTCAAACCGACCGGTATTAGAGATCAGAAGAGGTGTTTAAGAACTTCAAAGGCGTTCGGATCTCACACCTGTGATTCCAGTAAGGAAGGAATCTTTGCCATCAGTATTTTACAAGGTATTTCATTCTTTCTTATTTGCTAAGTGGCTGTCTTGGTTTCAAGCCAAGGAAACGAAGATATTTTGATCCCTTCAAGTGATGTTCCGTAGCTTTCATTAAAGATGTGAATTTGGATAGATGCTTAATGTCTTCATCTTCATCAACAGATTTGTTCCCCTAGTTCTTACCCAGTTCTCTGATATAACTAACAAGTAGGTCTCTACTTGGTGTCTGCTGGAAGACAGGTGTTTTTGAACATCATTACTAATAGGTTTTTAGAGGTTTTATTTCTGATATTAGAGAGTGGATACATTTGGATTGAAGCAATTGAATTCCTTGTTCAGTGGGTTGTGTTTTTTGAGATTGAAAGACTTCTGTTTTTTTTTTTTTTTTTTTTTTTTTGGAACTTTGTATTAGGCAGTTTTCAAACATTCACAGAAATCAAAAGAACAATATAATGAATCCCAATATAGCCATCACTGAGATTCAACAGTTATTAACATTTGGCCAGACTTGCTTCACCTTCTCCCATTTTGGGGGGATGAAATATTTTAAAGCAAATCCTTGGCATCCTGTTATTTTATCTCAGTCCTCATACATCAATATGCATCTCTAAGAAAGAATTCACTTATATAACCACAGTCCCATTCTTACACATAGCAAATGATAAAAACATTTTAATATCATTTTCTACTCGTCCATATTCAGAATTTCCCAATTGCTTTTCTCAAAAGTGTTTTTGCAGTTGGTATATAAAGTGTTATCTTTTAAAAACACTGATTAGATCAGTTTACTCTTCTGCCTGAAACTATTCAATGACTTTTTAAGGTTTAAAAATGGAATTGTTGCAGTTGTTAAATTATCAGTCCCTAAAGTAAGGGATCATGGCTCTCTTGGTAGTAAGTTTCTTTTGGACTAAAGTGTGAGCAATTACTTGTAGTATGACGTATGTTTCCAGTGCCACATAATGAAGACATAGTGTGGTCTGGCTTCACCTACCCAGAGAAAAGAGAATGCGTGGGCTTAGATCCAGGTGAATTTTGGTTCAAATATAGGTTTAAATCCCTTTCAATATAGATCTCTCTTCAGCTAATTTTTTTTTTAATCTCTAGAATTCAAATAATATACACTGTGCTCACAGATTTAAATGGCAAAATATCTGCTAGGTGCTTTGTACAGTATTAGCCTCTTAATAGATCCCTGACATATGTTAGTTCCTTCCTCTTTCCCCATAATTATTCCCCATAGTTCTTTGCAGGGAGTGAGTGGTTACCTCTACATATGGTCTGTGTGTATGACGCGCTTATGTGTAGTATGCCAGAGGATCCATCAGAGGAAAGCCAAGTTGGATAAACACTCTAAGGAAAACTCCAGTGTATTGCCAGGAATAAATGCGTGTGGAGATAAACACTGAGATTTCTGACTTACTCCACCTTGAACCATGTTTCTATTAGAAGTTAAATTTGTTCTCATATTGCAATTTGAATTCATCTCTGCCCCCTTTTGTGTTTATAAACACAGATAAAGTTTGAGAGGATATCTTATTTCAGAATCCAAGGGCACATTTGGAGTCTTCTATTCATAAGACAAAATTTTACTGGGATACCTAGGGCAAACCACAAATGAGACCTTTCATGTTTGTTTCTTTTTCTTTCTAATTGGTTTAGTCTTTAATGATTAATGGAGCCAATTCTTTATCCTTCAGAGTGATGTGGCTTCTTCCCTCTTAACTGCCCATGATGGGGCTCTTGGCCTATTTTCCTTTTTACACTCCTAGCTTCTCCAGTTGTTTTGCTTTGAACTTTAGTTGCAGCTATTCCATGAATAAATGCTCAGGTGGGAAAATGCCCTGCTGTTTTTACCAGCTGAGGAGATGGTAATCAGAGGGTGCAGGGGAGTTTTGTCTTTTGAGAACTGTACCTTGCTGTAATAAGACTGTCATTTAAAAATTCCACCTTGGATGATACTACCAAGTGGTGATACTGAGTGATGCTACTACCATTTGGTAATCACATAGCATCCCTTAAAGAACTGCCTGTAAGTTAGACTTATTCCATTTCGTAAATGATTATCCTGGGCAGGCTCAGGCTGGGAGAGAAGTGATAGTGGGTTGTTATCTGCTCCTTAGCATCCGATAAAATGTTTCTGAAAGGGATGAATTCCTGAAAGGCAAGGTTAGGTATTAAGCAACTTTCAAAGATTCAGACAACCTTTGGTAGCAAGAGCACCTGTCCTGTAGGAAGAGGGATAGGGTATGGTTGTTGGTGAACAAGATAGCTGCCCCATTTAAAAGTATTTGCACTGAGATGAACTTCCACCAGCCAGCATAGGGAGGTTTGAAGCCTTAGTTCAAGCCTGGGAGAAAAAGTCATTCATCTGGATTCAGGTTTGGGCCCCAACTCCAAGGGCTTTGCATATTCTAGAACTCTGTTTAGCATTACCTTAACTGTGGTTGATCAAGTTACTGAAGTCACCTGGCAAAAACCTGGCAAAAACAAAGGGCCCAGAAGAAGCCCAGCCCCATGGTCTGTGCTCTGGGCTTACCTCTGACATGCTGGTTTGTATATGGATGCACAGTGGGAACTCAGGACTCAGAGGTTATGGTCAGGCATAGATGTGACAAGTCAGATGGAGACACTCAGCTGCTGGTCAGCTCACTGTCTCATTCAAGACCAGCTTGGAAAAGCAGAGCAACACAGCCTGCAGCTGGGAATTCAACTCTATATCAGCAGAGAAAAAAGGTAGAAAGAACAAGGTGGCGAATGACAGGGAATCTGAGAGGTTGTAGTCCTGTTGTTCCAAGATGTTTAACTCAAATGATGTATCCGGAATATACATTTATTCTTATGAGAACTTTTCTGCATGATTTTTTTCTCAAACATATTAAAAAATTGCATTAAGTATTTAAAATATTAAAAACTGCCTCTTTTCAGTTGCACATCTTATTGCTTTCCTCTAAGCTAGTCACAGAAAAAGCATCGAGAAGCTGTTTGTAAGAATAAGAGAATACAGTAAGTATGGGTAGTAGAATACAACAAGAACTTAAAGAATAGGTATACAATCCTATTTTTTAAAAATTGAGAGGCGGGGCGCGGTAACGGACGCCTGGACCCCGTGGCGACAGCGGCGAGTTTAGTGAGGCCTGGCAGGGCTTAGAGGCCCGGCCGGCCCGTGGCCGCAGCCTCGGAGCCTGAGGCCGGGGCGTCGTAAGCAGGCGCTACCCGGCTGGGCCGCGAGCCGGCGAGGCCTTCCTGATGCCGGTTGGGGCTCTGCGGAGCAGAGCGCAGGATGCGCCCGGGGCCGCGGGCGTGGTAGAAGGCCAGCGGCCCGCTCCCCCGCGGGCGGTGGATGCGGCGGCGGCGGCAATGGACGCCCTAGAGGAAGAGAGCTTCCCGGTGCCCGTCTCTTCGCCTCTGATGCAGAATTTGATGCTGTGGTTGGATATTAAGAGGACATTATCATGGGTGGTGAGTTCCAGCTATTACAGAGGAATTGCATGGACAAGTACTACCAGGAGTTTGAAGACGCAGAAGAGAGTAAGCTCACCTACACACCTACTTTTAACGAATATGTTTCTTTGGTAGAAAAGTATATAGAAGAACAGCTGTTGGAGCGGATTCCTGGATTTAACATGGGGGCTTTCACTACAACTTTTACAGCACCATAAAGATGAAGTGGCCGGTGACATTTTCGACGTGCTTCTCACGTTTACAGATTTTCTAGCTTTTAAAGAAAGCTTTCTGGACTACCGAGCAGAAAGAGAAGGCTGGGGACTGGACTTAAGCAGCGGTTGAGTGGTGACTTCATTGTGCAAATCATCTTCTATGCCAACTTCCCAGAACAGTCTGCGACGCTAGGTCCCACCTGCAGGTAATGGGATCTTTCTAGACATCACCAGGCCAATAGACTGGGAGAGGCTTTGGCTAATGATGTCAGAAGAATATGTCTTGGAAAGACTGACTCTGTTCTACAACTCTTCACTAATGTTAAGTATTGATGGGTCAGAAGAAAATTACCTGACTTCCTGGACACGTTCTTGTCTTCGGTAACCCTCGTACTCCTCCCTGAGTAGACGCCTCTCGCAGGAGCTTCTGAGTCTGGCTCCTGCATCAAGCCCAAGACCAACATTCCACCTGGGGGGCACTTCCCCAGCATACATGTTGGTGTGCCCATGTTGGAAGAACCCTATCATCAACTCTCTTGGCCCAGCAGGCCTTGCATGTCCCATCAGGCTTTTTGTGCACTCACAGCTTTTTATATGGGTCAGAGTTTCAGTCCTGCAGCCTCAGTGGGGTTTTTGACTGGAAGTATTTATCTAGGGGTTAACTCAAGCTAGCTGCCCATCTCAAGATTTCTGAAAATCCTATCACATTTAGTCTTGGCTGTAGGAATCAACTTAGATTCCCTTTACCTAAAAGGTGCATGTGAAAATCAATTCCTAGTCTTACATGTACAGTCCTTGTATCACTGTCTTCTGCTGGTCCTGATGTAGTCCCATTGTTTCTATAACTCTCGTTTACGTGTTTTTTAAAAAATATTTTTATAGATGAATACTCAGGCTAACCTAGTGGATATAATCTTGGAACTTCCATGATTACCCACTTCAAGATCAAAATATTATATGCTGTGTGCTTTTTAGCTGTTAGTGCTACGAAAGCAAACATGCTTGCTACGTTGGTGTTCCTATTTTACTGGGCACCAATGAATGTATGCTGGAAGTAGTCTGAAAGGTTTCCTTTCTTAGAGCGTGTTAGTGTTTGTGTAGGTTTGCTTAAAACCCTTTCTGTGTAAAACAGCTCCTTAGGTTTTCTGTTGGGGTAGGGGCTCTGCACTTGCTTCTTACTGTCAAAATAATCCTACCAAGATAGTGTTGCACTGGTCTAGCTCAGTAGGAGGTAGCAAACAGCTTTACTGGTCATCTGTCTGCTTGGGGTTAGTACAATGTTTGATAGAACATGACTGACAAGAAAACATGGATGTCACATCTCTAGAAAGAAAAACTGTAGTAGTTCAATTCCCAATGTGTACCTTAGTTGTTATTTTGTTTTTATTTTTATTTTTCAAGTAAAAATAAGAATCTCTGCTGACTTTTCACTTGGCTGTTCTGGTTTTAAAGGATGAGCTGTATAGGCTGTGTGTTTTTCTGTACCGATGTGGCATTTATTAAATACTTTTTACCATGAGTAAAAATAAAATAAATAATAAAAAATTGAACACCTAAAACTAATACAATGATCTATGTCAGTTATATCTCAACTTAAAAAACTGTTAAATGAGAAAACTACCCCAAAATCCTGTATACAAATGCCTTAAAAGTATCAAGTATTTAAGAATAACTCTAATAATAAATTTGGTATAAGGACTCTGAGATTATTTATAAAACCTTATTAATAGACATTAAAGAAGACTTAAACAGAGAGATACCATGTCAATGGATTGTGAAATTCATTGATTTCATGTCAGTTCTCTTTAAATGCGTCTGGAGATCGAATGCAGTCACAGTAAAAATTCCAAAAAATTGTCTTGAAACCTCACGAGCTGGTTCTAACATTCATGTCGAACTACAAAAGGTCAAAACTAGCCAATATCATCTTGAAGAAGATGACCGAGGTGGGAAAAAGTGATCTTCCAGATATCAGAATTTATTATAACATTATAATAAATAAGTCAATGTGGTATTTGTATAGGGATAGATAAACCATTGGAAGAAATAGAGCCTAGACACCAATCCACACGTATTATTGTAAAAAAAAAAATGGATTTGAAACAAGATAATAAAGAAAGATACTCTGTTCTTAGCCTATGGAAATAAAAAGGGCCACGAAAATAATTTTCTTCATCGGATGAATTATTTAATTATCTTGTTTTGATCTGTGAGTTCAAGAAGGCTGCATTTTAGAGGTGGTGTTTGGTTTATGAAGGTTTAAACCTCCTGGGTTACTTGATTTAAAAGTTTCAGGAGAAATGGATGTTACAGAAACTCAGTCCTTAAAACGTGGTGTGTTTCTCTCTATTTTATAGATGAGGAAACTAACTTCTAAGAGGAGAGAAATAATTTATTGAAGTCATATTAGTAAACAAAACAACTGGAATTTGAACCCAGATCTCACCAATTCTGGGGCCTAAGCTCTAAGCTACTAGAAATCTGTAATGTTATCTCCCAGACCCTTTGCTGTCTCCCAGGAAATAGGAATGTTAAGTGAAGCATGATCATGTATTTCAGTTTTTATCCATTAATCATTCTTTGGGCCTGGTGGAGCCTAGCAATAGTGCTCACTACTTTCCTTCCCCTCTCCTTCCTTCTCCTCCCTGCTTTATTGACAACAGAACCCATTTGCTTTGACTCCGACTGAATAAGGTGTTTGTTTGTTATTTTAAAAATATGTCGGGATATATGTATAGCTGATTCACTTTGTTATACAGCAGAAACTAACACACCATTGTAAAGCAATTATACTCCAATAAAGGTGTTAAAAAAATATGTCAAGCATACAGAAAAGTGTAGAGAGTGTTATAATACAATAGGATGTCTATTACCCAGCTTTTAAAATGTTAACATTTTGATGTAATTGCTTCAAAATCTTTTGGGTGAAGATGGTCAAAAGGTACAGACCTCCAGCTGTAAAATAAAAAAGTCCTGGGGATGGAATGTACAGCATGGTGACTATAGTTAATAATACTTATATTGCATTATTGAAAGTTGCTGAGAGTAGATCTTAAAAGTTCTCATCACGGGAAAAATTTTGTAACCATGTATATGGTGATGCTTGTTAACGAGGCTTATTATGGTGATCATCTCACAATATATACAAATATCGAATCATTATGTTGTACACCCGAAACTAGTGCTATATCTCAATTATACCTCAATAAGAAAATATCTTAGGCTTTAATAAATAAAACAAAGAACCATTATAAAGTTGAGCCCCTTGTACTCCTTCCCAATTCTATTAACCTCCGTCATTACTCAGACCATAAATATTGTTATTTATCATCTCCCCGCATGTGTTTGTGGATATATACATATGTGGAGAAAATGTTTAAACAATATGTAGTGTATTTATGTAAGTTTTGTACATTTCTAAGAATGGTGCACTGCATGTATACTTTGCAAATTGCTTTAGTCATTAGCATACGTAAAGCTCAACTTTGTTCATTTTGACTGCTTTATAGCATACCCTTCTGGTTATTTTGCAATTTATCATTCTCCAGTTGACAGATATTTACGTTGCTTCTAATATTTTGATATTATAAAAGAGTGGCAATGAAAATTCTTGTATACGTCTCCTTATGCACATGTGTGAGTTTTTCTGGCGTTAGAATCTCTCAATCACGTGTATGAACATGTCCAATTTAAGTGGTTTTTGCCAAACTGTTTTGCAAAGCAGTTGCACTGAAATTTTATTCCCACCATAACTGTATGACAGTCTTCGCCAACTCTTGATATTTTCAGACTTGTTAAATTTTGCCCACCTGATGGAATGATTAATTGGGTCTGACGGCAGTTTGTATTTAACTTTCTCTGATTCCCCGGAAGGGTAATTATCTTTTCATGTGACGACTGGCCATTTAGTTTTCCTCTTCTATGAATTGCCTGTCCCCATCTTTGCCTATTTTGCTATTGGATTGTTTGGCTTTTCTATTTTGATTTGTAAACTAAGCCTTTTTTATGTGCATTGCCAGACTTTTTACTATTCTTCAGCTTTTCTTTTCACTGATTAGGAAGTGTTTTGCTGCACGGAAGTCTTGAATTTTGTCAATGTTTTGATCTTGTTTAGAAAAATCCCCCTATTCACAAATTATAAATATATTCTTTATTTGCTTTTTACATATGTCTTTGTATCACCTGAAATTGATTTCTGGGTATGATATGACATAGACAGTCAATTTGTTTTATTTTTTCATATAGATGAACAGTTACACTGTTTTCCCCATTGGTGGGTAAAGCCATGTCTCTTATATCGAGTTACCATGGAAATGTGTGTTTCTGGTTCTTTATTCTATTCCATTGGCTGTTCATGTTTTTCTGTGCCAATATCATGTCTTATTTTATCACTTTAAAATAACATATTCTTTTCCATAGGGCATCTAGTTCTTTGTTTTCCAAGTTATCTTGGATACTCTGGTTCTTCTGTACTTCTGTAGCAGTGTTTAGGGAGCCTGTCAAACTTCGTGAAAAACCCTTTTGGGATTTTCATTTTATTGCATTGAATTTATATATTAATTTTGGGAAAATTGACATCTTAACACCTTTTTCTTCCCATGAAATATTATCTCTTCAATTATTTAGGTTTTGCTGTAAGCTTTTGAATATTTAGACTTATTCCTAGATACATTAGACCTTTTGTTATTGTAAATGGGTTGTCCTTGAAATAATAATTAAAAATTTTTTTTCTGGTGTTTCTGTAGGAACACAGTTGATTCATGTGGCTTGATAGTTAATCCAGCAAATTTACTAAACTCTGTTAGTACAGTTTGTTTATATATTATCTTGCATTTTATATGTAACTGATTAATCATTTGTGAAAAAGAGTAAGTTTTTCTTTTCCAATTCTTTCCTTTTTTTTTTTTCTTATTGTTTTGGCTATAATCACCAATACATGCTAAAAGCAACTGGTGATTGAATCACCTTTGTTTTGTTTCTGCCTTAAAAGGGAATATTTCCATCAAATATGACAATTGCCATACATAAACCTTTTACCAAGTTAAGGAAGTTTCCTTCTAACCCTAGATTGCCAAATTATCATGAAAGGCTATTTAAATTTACCAAACGCGTGTTTCCATTTCTAGTGAGATGATCATTGGCCTTTCTTCTTTCCTTGAATTTGTTCGTGTGATGAATTCTGTTACCAGATTTTTAAATGTTAAATCATCTTTGCATTCTGGAATAAACTCTATTTAGTCACACCTCTCTCTCTTTCCCTATACAGATCTAGATGTAGATCTACAGATATAGAAACTATATTTTATTTAGGAACTCTTCATTTATGTTCTTAAATAATACTGGCCAGTAATTTATTTCACTCTTAATCTCCTTTTTGTTCTTGTACCATGGGTGTGCTGGCTTCATACAAATATAACCAAATAAACTGAGAATAGAAAATCAAAACAGTAGTATGAGGTAATTTTAGGTAGGTTTCAAAACAAATGGAAGTAAAATGCTGAACTACAGTAACATGGGAGCCAGAGGTGTTGGAGTGAAAGCTCATCGAGGGAAGAGGATTACCTTTAGACTTCAAGCCAAGTATGCATGTTAAAATATTAAAGATAAGCATGAAAGAGTAGAAATGGAAATGTAACTGGAACCAGTTGAAGTGGAGAAGGGAGAATGCAAAACCTCAGTCGGTTCAGCCATCTCTTTAGTCTGATATTCTTGGGTCCTATCCTACCGCGTACTGTTCTGCTGATTCTCACACGTGGTATCCTTCCTGTGTGTTTGTAGTCTTTGGGATGATGAATTCATCATCAGTGGGGCTGATTCGAGAGAATCCTGTGTGGCTGTATTGAGGTCTGGCCCTCTGGAGAGGTTTGATGCTTGCTAGTACCAGAACGTGGATGGGAGGGGGGGCGGAGATATCACAGGCTAAGGACTGTGGTTTGTGTTAATTTCTCCTCCTGTGGGTCCTCAGATTTGGCAAAGGTCTAACTTCATTCTCAGACTTGGCAGAAGGTCTAACTTCAAATCCCATCTTGATGGGGAAGGGAGGGGTTTTGATTTCTGAAGGGAGTCTTGTGATTTATTTATTTCCCAACCTGGAGCCTAAGCTAAGACAAACTTCCTTGTTTTCCCCAGTGCACCTGGGTAGATTATTTTTTCTGTTCCACTCTTTTACTGATAGGGAGATCTTCAAGACTCCTAGCTTAACTACTGGGTCTCAGTTCTAAGTCACTTCCTCAGTCAAGGCCAAGGGCTCATTTTCTTTTTCCCAGTTATATTTAATGCCCTGTCTCCATGATCCTGACAGTGTGCTACCAGGGCAGCCTATCACCTCAGTTTGCTGTTCCCTTTTAGCTCAGCAGTGTATCTAAAACACTATATTTTTTCTCCAGCATGTCTTAGTGTTTTTAGGCTTGTTTGTTTGTTTGTTTTCCATTTCTTCCTCTTGGGCCCAGACTCAAAATTCTCTCTGGAAATTCAAGTAATATGATGTCACTCACTCAGCCTGTTACAAGGGGCCATAACAGATACAAAGTATTTTTATTGATTTACACTTGTTTTCCATAGTTTTCTTTTTTACATGTGTGTACATCATATTCACGTACATTGTTACTGTATAAGAAGTAGCATTTTATGTACTTTTTCAGATAAAGTTTAAAAAAATCTAGTAGTTGCTCATTCTTCAGCTACTGTGAGGCTCACGTTCTAACTTTAGAACATTTTTAGTTTGCATCAGCATTGTTTTGTGTCCTATTTTCTGATTATAGTGGTAGATCATTCCTTTTTTTCTTTTTATTGTTTCTAATTTGAGACTCTAAAAAGTGTGAGAACTGTTTTTCTTGTTAATAGAGACTTAATTGCATTTAATTAAATTCTGTGCCATCTCTTTTCAGTCTTTTTTTGGTGGGGGGGGAAGAGGGAGGAAATGTGTGGAAGGTCTGATTATTTTAGATTTAAGAACTAGAATTGAAGAGCCCTTAGAGATATCTTATTTTACAAATGAGAAATTGACACTCAGAGCAGTTATGAGACCTACTGAAGCTGGTGAGCACCAGAATCAGGAAGAAGTCCTCACCCACTCCATTGTTGTACTTTAACAGAAGTGGGAAACCAAATAGACTTGATTTAGATCTTATTACTGGTCCTTTATTCAGTATAAATTAAAATCTCCCTTTGGGATGTCAGTAGAGTACATATTTACATTCTTATCTAAATGCTTACTAAATCATAAAGGTTTAGTTACCAGTTCGTGAGCTTGTGCTAAGTGCTCCCTTCTCCGCTTGGCTAATGAAGATGTAGCTGTCTTTCAGGAGATTAAATACCACACTGAGTGGACCGTGAGTGACCCCACACCAGGCGCCCAGGTGTTTCATGTTGGTACCCCTGGAAGGCATAGCGTAGTGTAGTGCCATGCCCCATACCTGGCATTCCAGAAGTGTTTGTGAATGTGCCAATGAAGAAATGAAGTGCATAGCGAAGATGAACACCCTCTGTGTCTCTTTAGAGTTCAGGCTTGGCAGAGTTGTTATGACTTTTGAGATCACATGATGGGTGAGGTAAATTTTTGAGATTTGGAACATCTGTTGTGTAGAGCAGCGAACGAGGCCTCCTCCCTCCACCCCATCATCCTGAGATGTAATTGGTGGATGTGTAAAGGGCGTGAGTATGGACTTCTCTTTTTAGCTTTGAGGACAGTTTATTTTTGGAATCATTCTATTTTGTTTACATCTTTGTTTCTTGGGCAGGGCGGAATTCTGTAACTTACTACAGAGAAATTTCTCATTATAGTCATCGGGATTTTGGAATAATGAACTTTAAAAAAGTATTTGAGTTTTGTCTGATTATATTCTTGCTTCCCCCTAAATCTATTGCAACAGATACTACTTTTCTAAAGAAGAAAAGAAAATCATTTATAGTCTTACCTATATAAATTTCACAGAATTGTCATTCTATACATCGTTTTTTTACTCTATTTTCTCCAGTAATATGAAAAGTAATCATCTTTTAGTATATTAACTACTCAATTTGGTGGCTTTTGAATCGATTATATTTAAACTTATTTTTGAAAATTATTGTTACAACTTAAATAGTATGTTTTGATTCGTACCTGAGTAATAAGAGAAAATGAACAGATATTTCCATACTTCTCTTCCCCTATTTTTAAGTTCTTATTGATACAGTGATTTTAGTTCCAGATTATTATTAATTTATTGTCTTTATAATAAGTACACCCTCAAGAGTTATTTTTGATATTTGTTTTATAACCATTTGGAGAGCAATTACTTAGACTCAATTTTGTTTTGTGTATTTTTGATGCTTACTGCCAGTCTTTCTATTCGATTGTGGTTTTTATTTTTACTTTTTTCATGGCTTACTTGCATTTGTATTTTCTTTAGGAAGGAAATGTAGATGATGATCTTTTGGAGCTCCCACATCTCTGGGACTGTTCTTTATTATCTGCTATGAGAACATCAGTATAGTTGGCTGTGGAATTTATGGATCTCAAACATTTTCTCCATATAATGGAGATTTTTTCCAAATTGAAGTATAATCGAAATAATGGAGATTTTGATTGGTTGTGTTCTATCTTTTGGAATTCTACAGTAGAAGCTTAGCAATACCATATTTTCTCTCTTTCTCTCAATATTTGATTTGTTTGCTTTTTGTTTATTTTTTTATATTTTTAGAATTTCGAATGTTAACCTTGAGATTCCAAAATCTAACCTAGCTATATCTGAATTTTAGTGATTTTTTTAAAAAATTTATTTATTTATTTATTTTTGGCTGTGTTGGGTCTTCGTTTCTGTGCGTGGGCTTTCTCTAGTTGTGGCGAGCGGGGGCCACTCTTCATCGCGGTGCGCAGGCCTCTCACTGTCGCGGCCTCTCCTGTTGCGGAGCACAAGCTCCAGACGTGCAGGCTCAGTAGTTGTGGCTCACGGGCCTAGTTGCTCTGCGGCATGTGGGATCTTCCCAGACCAGGGCTCGAACCTGTGTCCCCTGCATTGGCAGGCAGACTCTCAACCACTGCGCCACCAGGGAAGCCCAATTTTAGTGATTTTAATCGACTCTTTTGTAATTTATGTAAGCTTAAACCAGTAATCTGAGGTCTTTCTCCTTAAGCAATAACTTTTCTTATGCTTCAAGCTGTGTTACTTAAGCTTTGTCCTAGGCTTACTTGGAAAGCTAGTTATGTTTGGAATGTTTTTCCTATACGTGCCTTCTTTCCTTTTATTCTTATCTCTGACCATCTTCTCTGAGCACTGAGTAAACTTCCTAAGTTTGTTTTCTATTTGCCATTTCAGTTTTCTGGAATTTTTTTTTTTTTTTTTTTTTTTTTTTTTTGGCGGTACACAGGCCTCTCACTGTTGTGGCCTCTCCCGTTGCGGAGCACAGGCTCCGGACGCACAGGCTCAGCGGCCATGGCTCACGGGCCCAGCCACTCCGTGGCATGTGGGATCTTCCCAGACCGGGGCACGAACCCGTGTCCCCTGCATTGGCAGGCGGACTCTCAACCACTGCGCCACCAGGGAAGCCCAGTTTTATGGAATTTTTATACATCATTTCATTGCCTGAATTATTGTTTTTAATTGGAAAATAGTTTTTCATCTCTTTGGTGGGCTCAGTGATGAAGTTCTAATGATGTCCATTGCATATTTAATCCTGGAACCACTGAATAGGCTAATTTACATGGTAAAAGGGGCTTTTCAGGTGTGATGAAGTTCAGGATTTTGTGATGGGGAGATTATCCTAGGTTATCTGGGAAGGTAATCACAAGGGTCCCTAAATGTGGGAGATGGAGGAAGAAGGGTCAGTGTTAGAATGATGTCAGTGTGAGAAAGACTTGGCTGGCCATTGCTGGCTTTGAAGCTGGAATGGGGCCAGGAGATGAAGAATGTGGGCCGTCTCTGCAAGTGGGAAAAGACAGAAAAATGCTCTTCTAGAGCCTCTGGAAAGGAACACAGTCCTGCCAGCACCTTGATTTAGCCCAGTGAGCCCCACTTCGGACTTCTGACCTCCAGAACTGTAAGATAATAAATTTGTCTTTTTAAGCTACTAAATTTGTGGCAATCTGTTACAGTAGCAATGGGAAGCTAATATAATCTCTATGTAGTTTTTCTCTGAAAAAAAAAAATTTTTTTTTTTTGTCTTCGTAATGGCTGGCTGTATTTTCAGTGCTTGTACCCTAACAAAGCATTTTGAGGATCAAATCAGAAATATCCTAGTATTTAATCTTTTCCATTCCCCCCCCTTTTTCTTTTTTAATAAATCTGCTTCAAGGGGAGGTATTTTCTGTTATTCTTTAGGATGGCCATCTCCTCCTCTGAGATTGTTTTCTCCCCATTGTGTTGGCTAATTTTTTCTGTTTGCCATATCATTATAACCATGACTACCTGAATGTCTTATAGTCCAAGCACAGTTGAATTGCATTCTCTCAGAGCTTGATGTGGGTTTCTGCCTAAATCCATCAGGTCCTGAAAAAGGAAAGAAGCACTTTCACACTACCCTTGTGACTACCTTTGAAGGTGCTGCCAGGGCATCCTTCACTTATTCTCCAGATCTGCTGCTTTTTGCAGATGGTAGGAGAAAAGTTTTAATTCTTCTTTCAATTCAGTCCTGTTGTACTAAATCTAGCTGAAATTCCTGAAGTTTTTCTCAGGTATATTCTACCCTTACTATTTTTAATTCCTGGTATATTTTCTACTGCTTTAATATTTAGTTGGCAATTTGATTAAATATAGAGTTCTAACCCACAATATGCTTAGTAGAATTTTAAATCTGAAATAGACCTTATGTATAATTTAGTCCAATTTCCTCATTTAACAGATGGTAAAACTGAGAGGTTCAAAAAATCATGTAAGTTATGTCATTAAGTATGGTTTTTATGGTATCACTACTCAATTTTTGAGAGATAAGAGATGGAATAGAACCAGGTCACATGCCATTTGCTGAGTAAACATTGGATACCTTCAGAGAAAATTTTTCAGTTTTATTCATCTTAGCATATTGTGGCTTAAAAAGCCAATTTATACTTTATTTTGTCATTCTTAATTATATGGTTTTTCTATGTGGGAAAAGCAAAGAAGCTGTTCATATCACTGCTTGACTTTGTTGGCAGTTGGTGTTTAGAAGTTGGAATGCTGTGAAATACTACATGCTTCCTGTTTGATTAAGAAATTTCTTTGTCTGGAGAAAGTAAATGGTTACAGGAGCTAAAGGAAAGAACAGAATTTTCATTTATATAATATTTATGATTTTTTTAATATCCTTTGCAGAAAGAAAACTTGTGAAGTGTAAACGTTTTTTGAATTATCTTTAATTTATTAAAGCAATCAGTATATATTTAGAATCTAATCTAATAGTTGGATGCTATACAACAGTGAACAAGAAAGCTAGAATCTCTGCCGTCATAATGCTTACAGCCTAGTGTGGGGAGGTGTCAATAGATAGTGAAGCAATTATTATACAGTGTGGTAAGTGTTGTTATAGGAGTAATGCAGGGAACTGTGGTAGGAGGCACCTTGCCCAGACATGGGAAGATCTGGGGAGAATTACTGGAAATAATAATATTTCAACTGGTACATGAAGAATGAGTATAAGGTGAAAATGGGGGGAAGATTGTTCTAGGCCAGTGGTATTCAAAGTGTGGTCCTTAGCCCAGGAGCATCAGCGTCATGTGGGGCCCCACCTCAGATCTGCTAAATCAGACAGATGTGGTCATCAGGCTGTGTTTTACAAACCCTCTGGATGTTGATGCAGAAAACCTCTGTTCTCAGCAATGCTGAGAACCAGAGGTGAGAGAGAGCACAGTACATTAAATAGAGCTGAAGCAGAGAGTTTAAAGTCGTTAATAGCTTGAGTTGAGGCTGGAGAGGCCTGATAAGGAGGCCTGATAAGGTGGTTGAAGAGTATGGATTTTTAGCTTAAGTGCACTTGTTAGCCATTGAAGCGTTTTTAGTAGAGGAGCAGTTTGGGCAACTTTGTCTTTTAGAAAGATCACTAGAGAAGAGATTGGTGCTAGGTAGAAAGAACACCTAGGAAGCCAGTGTAGTAGTAATGCTGGTGGCCACGAGGATGGAATAGTAAACAGGTTGAACAGATACTTAGGAAGGAGAAGTTACAGGGTATGGTTATTGGTTAAATGATGAAGATGAGGGGAAAAGGAATTCCCACGTTTAGCATTCAGGCCACTAGAAAGATAGTGGTTCTCCAGCCTCTGAAATAGTGACCGCGGGAGGAACAAGTTGGGGAAGGTTATAAGTTTGAGCTTGGTTTTGAACACAGAGACAGAAGTAATTATGAGGTTGTCAGAGATAACAGTGGGCAGTTTGGTATTTGCTTAGAGTTAAGGGAAGAAATAAGGGTCAAATGTGTAGATATGGGAGTATTTGAGATATATAAGATAATTGAAATCTTGGAAGACATATTAGAAAACTCAATGAAAGTGTGTTGAATGAGAATATAGGGTAGAAACAGTAATGTTGCACAGGGGATGGGGAACCTCAGAAATGACTGAGAAGGACCAACCAGGGAGAGAGAGAGATCAAGAGCCAGGATAGTATGATGTCATGATAGCTAAAGAAAGAGAATTTTCTAAAAAAGAGGCTCCCAGTCATGTATCTGATGCTTTGAGGGGTTAGTAAGGTGAGAACTGAAAAATTTCCATTGGAACAGCCACCAGATTGGTGTGATTTGGGGAAGTTATGTGAAACTCAAGAATTGACTAGAGTGGATTTGATGGAGGGGAAGGGGGAGAAGCTGTACCATAGGTAATTGAGAAATTTGTGTGTGTCCAGTGAGACACTGGAGAGCAGTTGGCTATGAAGGGGAAAAAATCATCAGAGCTGGAAGCCAAACATGAAGTTATATGGGGATTTCTTTCTTTCTTTCTCCCTCCCTCTAACCTTCTCTCCCTCTCTCCCTCTCTCCCTCTCTCCCTCTCTCCCTCTCTCCCTCTCTCCCTCTCTCCCTCTCTCCCTCTCTCCCTCTCTCCCTCTCTCCCTCCCCCCTCTCCCTCCCCCTCCCTCCCTCCCTCCCTTCTTTCCTTCCTTCCTGTCTTTGGTAGAGATTAAACTTACTTCAATATGGATAGGAAGGATTCAAGAGAGAGGAGAAGGAGTGAGGAGGGACTTGAAGAAAGAAAGCATTTTATAGAACAAGGTTCTGGAAATAGTAAGAATGGATGGGATTCAGAACACTTGGATGGCAAAGGGTACACCTTTTCCATTGTAACAGAAGGGGAAGAAAAAATGGGTTTTTGAATAGGTAATTTTAAAGGAAAAAGAGTTTCAATCTGATGATTTCTAAGTTTCCTCTTTTGGCAACTGCTGCTGGAGAGAGGGAAGGTGAGACTCAAGAGAGAATAATAAATTTAGAGTATTTACTGTGAAGAAGATACAGAATAATAATTAGGGGGAAAATCAGATTTCTTGTGGCATTAAATTCTCAGTTGAGGGAAGACATCATGTGAATTTATAGCAGAATCAATCTGCCAGATATGTTGATTTTTCTCTAACATTTCTCAGAAGCCTTGGTGTAGGTGTGGAAGTGGGAACCAATTGCATTCATCCAAGACTGGTGTTATTCTAAGAAATTGTTACAGAAGTGCAGTGGAGCAAGTAGATTAAAAGATAAAGGTCTCTACTTCCTTATCTGAAACGATAACATTTAAGAAGGTCTGAAAACTGATAATCTTTTCTTAACACAGTGGCAAAAGTTGCTCTGAATGAATAGATATGAGGCTACTTATAACCTTTATTTATCAAACTTAGTGTATATATTCATATATTTTACTTTAGAGATTAACGTGTATCATTATGGAGTGCTGTCTCAGATTTTGGTGGGGCTGTTACATCAAACATAGATTATGTCCTCTATAACTGTTCTTAAAACTGGCAAATTTTTGAATTCTGAAGGACACCTGACCTCAAAGTCTTCAAGAAGAGACTGTGTTCTTGCGTTAGCAAAAAAAAAAAAAAAAAGAGGTTGAAACGATATCCTGTGGAACCTAAGCCAGATAGGGAAAAGGGGGAAGATAGGGAGGTAATCCATTGGGAAAAAGTAGGATGCTTAAGGAAATATATGGCTGCAAAGAACTGATGTAGGGGGATCAATTGAGAAATTTGGAAGAATGGGAAGGGAGTACTTAGAATGTATAAATTTGGAAGAATGGGAAGAGTAATTAGAATGGAAAGAGTATTAGAATGTATCAATCGATTATTTCCAAAGGGAGACAGTTCTGAGTGGTTACAGAGTCCAGGGTGTGACCTTGGAAGTGGGCAGCTGAGTTGTAATGGAATAGAAGGTCATGAAAGATGAGGTCAAGAAACTGAGAGGCTAGAAAATTAGATGAGATACCCAGAGTAATGGCAAGATTTGGAGTGGAATGGAACATCACAAATTCTCAGATCGCCAATGAGTGGGGCTCTGTGGAAGGTATATTAGATACCAAGATGTGTAAGACAGGGTCTTCACTCTTCCCCTGGACTAAGAAACAAGGTGATACATAATTATACAACATGCTAAGAGTGATTATTATAGAAGCATAATCTAAAAGCTATTTAGTCTAAATGAGGAAAGAGACCCTAGATGCCTGGACAGGTCAGGAGACTAACCATTCAAGAAGAGTTTCACACACTGTTTTGGAACTTTCTGTGTTTGGTAAACATTAAGGCACAACTCACGGATATTCGGTAGAATATTCGATCAAAAATAGTGGTTAAAACTGTCATATTTGCTAGGTAATTTACTAAATGCAGTGCAAGATATGAAGAAAAAGGTTGGATGTGAGCTATCTTCAAGAAATATTCTCTAATTTTAGAAGTCACAGACAAACCTAAGGCTTTAGGAAGGGTGATTTATTCTATTTGATGTGTAATTTTCTAGTTTCTCCGTGTTACTTTTTTTTTTTTTTTTTTTTTTGCGGTACATGGGCCTCTCACTGTGTGGTCTCTCCCGTTGCGGAGCACAGGCTCCGGACGCGCAGGCTCAGCGGCCATGGCTCACGGGTCCAGCCGCTCCGCGGCATGTGGGATCTTCCCGGACTGGGGCACGAACCCGCGTCCCCTGCATCAGCAGGCGGACTCTCAACCACTGCGCCACCAGGGAAGCCCTCCGTGTTACTTTTTCCTTTCTAATTTTGTTTTAATAGTTTTATTGACACCTATATCATTCTATTAGAAACTTCCTCAATCCTTTTGAATTCAAGTGAGAGTATAAGTAGTTAATAAGCAAATATATTCTGATTGATGGTGTTAAAAATAAGAAAACACATAATGAAACATTATCGCTCAACATTTTAGAAGGTGTACTTTTAGAGCAGTGTCAAAGTATGAACTGCTCTCTGACGGTTACATTAGTTACATATTTCTTATGTCCTCCAAGAAGAAAAACGTTCTCAAACGTCATAGATTATTTGATGAATGCTCTTCTGGGGTAAGGAGTTGTGGGGGAAGACAGTGCTGACCACAGGAATGTTGAACAGCAGACGCTGGCTTTGGGCATAGTAGCTTTGATGCATAGTGACCTCTTTGCAATGTTGGGACTGATGGTCCTTGTGGGGACTCGCGTTACAAGATATCTGACACAGATTGCACATACTATGTGAGAACAGAAATGCAGAATAATAGGGCAATAATACCCTATCTATAAACCATCTGTATTTACAGATTCCCTAAATAACGGGCCAAAATAGATTTCACTATGGTAAATATTCCAGTTGCAACGCTCTGCAAAATTCTCATCTGTCTCATGTATTTTAGGCATGATTTCTGGGTCGTGCGGCTTTTCTCGTAGACTTCAATGATGTGCAGCCACCAAGAACAGACCTTGTCATTTATTTAACTCCAACTGTCTTTAATCTCGAGAACAGTAAAACAGTAAGAAACCTTGGGGTTTCAACATAATCATAGAACAGGACCAGATTTTCAAATTCTTTGCTTTTGCTCTTTTTTGGCCACATTTACCGTAGAAGACTTGCGTTATCTACACATCTTTAAATTTGGGTCCATGGTTTTTCTCTTTTTTAACCTCTCTTCCTTTCCCTTTTAGTTCACAGCCATGAATGAACCACAGTGCTTCTACAATGAGTCCATTGCCTTCTTTTATAACCGGAGTGGAAAGTACCTTGCCACAGAATGGAACACAGTTAGCAAGCTGGTGATGGGACTTGGAATCACCGTCTGTATCTTCATCATGTTGGCCAACCTGCTGGTCATGGTGGCGATCTATGTCAACCGCCGCTTCCATTTTCCTATTTATTACTTAATGGCGAATCTGGCTGCTGCGGACTTCTTTGCTGGGTTGGCCTACTTCTACCTAATGTTCAACACAGGACCCAATACTCGGAGACTGACTGTTAGCACGTGGCTCCTGCGTCAGGGCCTCATTGACACCAGCCTGACAGCCTCTGTGGCCAACTTACTGGCCATTGCAATCGAGAGGCATATTACGGTTTTCCGCATGCAGCTCCACACGCGGATGAGCAACCGGCGGGTGGTGGTGGTGATTGTGGTCATCTGGACCATGGCCATTGTTATGGGGGCCATACCCAGTGTGGGCTGGAACTGCATCTGTGATATTGAAAACTGTTCCAACATGGCACCCCTCTACAGTGACTCGTACTTGGTCTTCTGGGCCATTTTCAACTTGGTGACCTTTGTCGTCATGGTGGTTCTCTATGCTCATATCTTTGGCTACGTTCGCCAGAGGACTATGAGGATGTCTCGGCACAGTTCTGGGCCGCGGCGCAATCGGGATACCATGATGAGTCTTCTGAAGACTGTGGTCATCGTGCTCGGTGAGTTGTGTCTTGACTGTAACTTACTTTACAGATTCTCAATGTCTTAATACAAACCAGGGTAGTTTATGATAGTGGTAAGCAACAATGTGAACATCAGTGGGTATATATGCAGGAATTACAAGGGGACAAGGCACCTTTATAGCAAATGTTTATAATGAAGTCGGCATCCCAGTCTTTCTATAATTACAGAACTGGTTTCAGGGAAATAATGTCTCAGTGATGTGTTATAAATCATGGTGATGTGGAAGATGTCATTGACGAGTTTGGCTATCAAGTATTGAAAGATATCAGCTTTTGAAAGGTTTTATTACAGCCCAAATTGTGGAACTTTTGCCTATAGTCTCTTTATTACAGATTCTCAGAAAGTGTTTTTACTGTCCCATGAATATGCTTTCACACATAGCTATTTTTATGAGTCTGTTTCCAAATAAGGAGTCTTTCACTTTCTGTCATTGTTACTGCACACACGTAGGTAAGTATATCAAGTTTTTGTATAGATTTATTGCACAAAATGGGTTGGAATTAATACCATCTCTGACAGTCACCTTTATGAAAACTTACTTTTTTTCCATTAATTTTCGGTTTTTAGTGGTGGAAGTTAATTCATATTTCAAGGTGAAAAGCAGGATTTTATTCTTTTATGTAATGTATACTCGAATAACTTTTGCCTTTAAATAGCTATTGTTTTTCCTGGGTGAAAAATTCATGGTTAATGATCACAAGGAATATATTTATTCATTTATGTATTCAGAAAATAGTTAAAGAGAACCTCATAAGTTCCAGGCCCTGTGCTGACTCCCGGAACTGTGTCCATGAAGACAGCATACACAGAACATTTCTTTTGAAGCTTAGAGGGCCTATTTTTAAAGTTCAACCAGTGAGAATTTTAAATAATTACCTTATTGAATTACATTTTCTCCATGGGCTATATTTGGGTTCATGTCAGATCACATTTAAAAAATATCTTTTAAGAAATCTTTAGTAGTTCATCTTTCTCCATTGAAATTCAGTGGAAAGTTCCTCTAATGCTCTTTGTTCCAGTTTGTAAAGCAGGGTTGAGTGGATGGAACCTGGGATGGTGTGGCTCCTCTGAAACTCTGGGAGCTACTTTAATTTTAGCCCCAGGAAAGAAAGCCCTAATTATGGCTCTAAGAATAAAGACCAGGCCTTGGGATTGCTGACACAACTAAAGCCCTGTCTGTAACTAACTGGCACGTGTAGGTAGTATCCCCACTGAGGCCCCCACCACCTCAGATGTGAAATTTTCTTATTCCATCCAACAAAGTTCAGTAGAAGTATAAAAATGATTTCCCTCTATGTTTAATTATCAACAAAAGCCTTGAACATACCTGTGCCACAAGTATACATTCTCCATGATAGGGATGAAGCGCATCTTTGTTTACCGTGGATGCTATTTTTTGTATTAAATAACATGAGAGATTTCACTTCTGTATTGACTCAAGTATTTGTTTGTTTACTGCTGATCTCAATGTTGGTTGAAACTTTTCATACGGGTGCACTTTTTCTAGTATCATCTCAAGTACTGCTTGTAGTTCATAGAACCACCAGTAGAAAATGACTACTGAACTTGGACTATGAACCTGCTAAGTTCTTGTTTGAATTTTGACCTTTGTACAATGCCTAGCATTTTCCGGTGTGTAGTATGCTTAACGATTCATATAAAATTAACTTTTGTGCCTCATTGGGTGGTTTTGCAGGTTAAATGAGAATTATTATTATTATTATTGTGTGTGTGTGTGCGGTACGCGGGCCTCTCACTGTTGTGACCTCTCCCGTTGCGGAGCACAGGCTCTGGACGCGCAGGCTCAGCGGCCATGGCTCACAGGCCCAGCCGCTCCGCGGCATGTGGGATCCTCCCGGACCGGGGCACGAACCCATGTCGCCTACATCGGCAGGCGGACTCTCAACCACTGAGCCACCAGGAAAGCCCGAGAATTATTTTGAGGGTTTATGGGGCCACAGTTTCAGTGCACGTTGGCCCTAAATGCCCCTTCTGCCCTACCACACCAACCCCAGACTTGAAAATAACAGAATATAACGCTGGTTTCTGAGGTTAAACTAGTGGGCTCCACAAAGATTGAATACATGTAGCTGCCTCTGGAATAAATGGCATTATCTCTATAGATGTGTGATGGAAGAAGTTCAGAACATGGAGAACTCCAATCAGGGTTCTAGGCAAAGAAATTTGGTGAGGCAAGATGTGTATGGGATTGTAGTATAGGAAGGAGAAATTAAATAAGTGGACTGTAGCCTTGCAGAGAAAAGCAGCAAGAATGGGAGAATGGGCAGGGCTCGGAATAGGTAATTCACCACCCTAAACAGCCAGGTGTTTGTCAAGTTGGTGCCTGTTACCATTCGTACAACGTACTCCCCTGCTTGAGTTCTATGTAGTCGTGCTTGCATGCGAAAGATGGGTTGGTCTTGTAGGAACAAGTTTATTGACCATCAGGCTTTTTTGTGATGCACGTTCGGTTTTTTAATATGTCTTCTCTGCCAGATTGTCAGCTTTGCGGCAGTGAGCAGGAAGTGTGATGATGTGTTGTCCAGTTTCTCCACATGACCTGTTGTGGGATGTGGCACAAAGTAGGTACTTGTAAAATAACTGTTGAATGAATGAATGTGGTGACAAAACCAGGTTTCTGAGCCTTCAGAACTGAGGACCAGAGAAAGCCATAGTGGATTCACTAAGTTGATGCCACTTGGTTCAGTCGTGTGGCAGAAACCAAAACTAGCTGCACCACTATTACGTTTTGTGCCTTCCAGTCAAATACAACAGCTTGGAAAGTGACCACAAGGGCTGCTCAAGAAATAATGTGTATTTTGTTCATTTATTCTGGGGATGATTACAGTTTGATTAAGTGTCAAACCTTCGGTTTCCATTTCACCATGTCAGAATGACCTCTGGGTTTTAGACCTATTCGGTTCAATAAACCAGTGTTTATTGGTTATTTATCCTTCAATAAAAGGATTTGTTAGTCCACAAGTTGAATTTCTAGGAGTCAACATAAAATAAAGGGGTCTTTGAGATTTATGATGGCAACACCAGCAGCAGTTTTGAAGCACAAGGTTGTGTATAAGCTGCTCCTGAGTGAGTACTGGATCTTAATAGTTTTATTTGTGAAACACGTATAGCATTAATCATGTGCCTAGCACTACTCTGCCTTAGAAATGAGTTTTTGTAAAGAGCATCCCTGTGGAGTCTAGGTTTGTGAGCTTCATTTTTCAGAGGTGAAAACTGAGGCACAGAGAGGTTAAGTAACTTTCCCAAGATCACACAGCTAGTTAAGTACAGGAGCTGGGATACGTTTCAGGCAGTCTGGTTCCAGAGCCCATGTGTTTTTCACCTCCATGCTCTCCTGCCTCTCTATAATACAAACAGCTACCAGCACATGCTGGATTGTTTTATAAAGTTTGAACAGCGCTATGCTATTAAATTGCAACATTGTGATCCCATTTGTTTCTCTTGATACTGCCTAGCTGCCTGTGCTTCATTTCCTGGGTAGAAGAAAGCTTTCAGGGAGCATTCCTTTCCTCCTTTTGCTTCTGATCATGATGGTTATGACTCTCATCTCATTGGCCCTTTTCCACTGTTTGGTGTTGGAGCACCAGTAACTGACTGTTTCTGATTGAAGGAGTGTTTAGTTCAAGGTGTAGTTAACTTGAGGGTTCATTGTCCCAGTGCGAAGTCATGTAATCCTTCCCCAGGCTTGAATTCTCCCCACTTGACATTTTACCAAGAATTCCTTTTGAGTCTGTTCCACGGTTGAATCAGAGTGGTAGTCAAGTTCTTCCTTATTTGACCACAGTCTATCTTGAGTTGTAAGTCCTTGCCTTTCTTGCTCTGTTCCTTCTGATGACCCTTCTGTTGGAGATAATTAGAGAAGAGGGAAACCAGGATTTGGAAAGAGAAAATAATGGTTATGGTGTAGAGGTTTTTGCATCTTAATTGTGGGAGAGAGTGAGGAAAATAAAGCAAAATAAATCCTGGTGGAGCCTATGTCTTTGGGGAAGAAGAGAGAGACACTTTTTCTAGTTGGATCTGTTCTGGCTGGAAATGATCACCACTGAAGCTAAATTACTGCTTTTTACCTACGTACCCTGTGCCAGGGTCAATACTCGGCATTACTCTTCATGCACTGTTTATAACCTTACACCAAGGAAAGTTGTGTTTCTCCCATTTTATACTGAGGGAACTGAGTTAAGATAGGGTAAGTAACTTGTTCAAGAGTGCTTATTTTGTAAGTAGCAGAACTGGAATCCAGCTGTAAGAATGTTGTGGACCATGACCTTCTATCATAGGACACTGGTCACGTGCCATATAAGAGACTGTTACTGGTATTAATAATAGTAGTTGGGGCCAGATGAGTTTAAGCCCATTGTTTTCTCATTACTCTGATGAAGGATAATTTGGCCAATATCCTGTAAGCAAATCTTTATGTACTTCTCTGTTCAGTTTAATTCAACAAACATATTGTTGAGTGCTAATTATGTGCTAAAGGATAAAAAGATGAATAAGGTAAATACCATTTATTTAAATTGAGGCAACATTGGTTTATAACATAAGTTTCGAGTGTACAACATTATATTTCTACAGCATCCTCATCACCAAAAATATAGTTTCCATCCATCACCATACTGTTGATCTCCTTTATCTGTTTCACCCTCCTCCCCACCCCCTCCCCTCTGGTAACCATTACTCTGTTCTCTGTATCTACATGTTTGTTTTTATTTGATTTATTCTTTTTTTTTAATTCCACAGTGAGAGAAATCATATATTTGTCTTTCTCTGGCTTATTTCACATAGCATAATACCCTCAAGGTCCATCCATGTTGTTGCAAATGACAAGATTTCATCTTTTTTATGGCTGAGTAGTATTCCAGTGTGTGTGTGTGTGTGTGTGTGTGTGTGTGTGTGTGTGTACACACATATATACTACAATCTTCTTTATCCATTCATCTGTTGATGGGCACTTAGATTGTTTCCATCTCTTGGCTATTGTAAATAATGCCGTGATGAACATGGGATGCATATATCTTTTCAAATTAGTGTTTTCGTATTCTTTGGATAAATAGCCAGGAGTGGGATAGCTGGATCATATGGTAGTTCTACTCTTAATGTTTGAGGACTCTCCATACTGTTTTTCATAGTGACTGTACCAATTTCCCACCAACAGTGTAGGAGGGTTGCCTTTTCTCCACATCCTCGCCAACACTTGTTACTTTTTGCCTTTTTTTTTTTTTGGCGGTACGCGGGCCTCTCACTGTTGTGGCCTCTCTCATTGCGGAGCACAGGCTCTGGACGCCCAGGCTCAGCGGCCATGGCTCACGGGCCCAGCCGCTCCGCGGCATGTGGGATCTTCCCGGACCGGGGCACGAACCCATGTCCCCTGCATCGGCAGGCGGACTCTCAACCACTGTGCCACCAAGGAAGCCCTATTTTTTGCCTTTCTGATAACAGTCCCTCTAACAGGCATGAGGTGATATCTCATTTTGGTTTTGATTTGCATTTCCTAATAATTGGTGATCTGAATATTTTTTCATGTACCCGTTGGCTATCTGTATGTCTTCTTTGGAAAATATGTATGTTCAGCTCCTCTGCCCATTTTTTAATCAGATTTTTGTTGTTGTTGTTGAGTTGTGTGAGTTTTTTATGTTTTGGGTATTCACTCCTTACCAGATATATCATTTGCAAGTATCTTCTCCCATTTAGTAGGTTATCTTTTTGTCTTGTTGATGGTTTCCTTTGCTGTGCAGAAGCTTCTTCGTTTGATGTAGTCCCATTTGTTTATTTTTGCTTTTTAAACTTCGTTCTTTGCTGAGCTTACAGCGTGTTAGAGGTGACTGAGAAGGAGTTGCAAAGCAGTCGGGTCCATGTGCTAGTTGATGTCTGGGCAGAGTGGAGGGAAGGGAGGCCTCACACAGGAGGAAATATTGAGTTGGGTCTTGATGCATGTGGAGGAGCTTGTCCTCCTGTAGGGTGGGGGTAGAGGAGAAGCTAAGCAACAGCTCACCTTTGGGGAACTGAAAGTAGTCAGGTGTGATTACCATGTGGTGGGTATGCTGGGTAGAGTTTTGGCTTAGAGCTTTTATAATGTATTAAGGAGTTTGAGTTTCTGCCTTTAGGTGATCAGAGATGCTAAAGGATTCCCTAAGATAAAGAACACCAGTTCCTTATAGGGATAACCATATAATTTATCATCCAAACTGAGACACTTCTGGTAGTGAAAACAGGCACTAACTGGGACAGTGGGACAACAGGCCTGAACCAAGACTAGTCTGGTCAACCCAGGATGTACAGTCATTCTCCTTCTAGGCTCTGCTTTCTGCTTATTTATATTCTTTCTACATTTTCTTTTGGCTTTGTAAATGTAGAGCTCAACACTGGACTTGTTCCACTGTGTAAACATAGTAAAGAACAACTTCTTCTTCGTTTTTTGTTTTTTTTTTTTAAAGCAAGGATCTGTCCAGATTTAGAATTTTTTTAGAATTTTAGAGCTGAAAGGTCCTTTAAAAATCACGCTATCCAACTTCCTAATCCTACAAATAAAGGGACCAAAGCTCCCAACTGAGAAATTTAGGTCTGAGTTAGCTGGTGGCTCAAACCGAGAACTAGTTTGTTAACTTCCAGTAAGGTGCTGTTCCTACTGCCTAGGCCTCCAGCTTGTTCATTTCCATCCACACCTTCCATCGTTTTCTTCCTTGTGAACATCAACATGTATTTCTGTGGCTACCCAGGTTTAGGTGTAAACATTGTGGCTATAAAGCTACCCAGAACCCACAGAAAGGGTTCCCTTGAATTTGGCCTTATTATAAACAGCTGGTGATCTCTGAAATGAAGCTTTGATAAAAGTCATTGGAAGCTGAATTACTGGCACATTATGTAGTTTTTACACATTTTTTTTAAACTAATGCTCTTTATTTTTTTTAATTTTATTTTTTAAATTTTTACTATTTATTTGGTTGCGCCAGGTCTTAGCTGCAGCAGGCGGGCTCCATAGTTGCAGCTCACCAGCTCCTTAGTTGCAGCATGCATGTGGGATCTAGTTCCCTGAACAGGGATCGAACCCGGGCCCCCTGCATTGGAAGTGCAGAGTCTTATCCACTGCGCCACCAGGGAAGTCCCAACACCTTCTTATCATCCTATTTACTTTCTTCATAACAGCATTGTATTAGTTTCTTATTTATCTTGGTTTTTTATTGTTTCTATTTTACCGTGTGTGTGTGTGTGTGTGTGTGTGTGTGTGTGTGTATGTATAGTTTTCCCACTTACATTCATTGAGGCAGGATGCCTCTGGGATCTACTCCTGACTCTTGTCATTAACTGTCTGGGTGATTCTGGGCAAGTCACTTTCTCTGTGCAGCAATTTCTCTGTACTTTCATCTCTAGGATGGAGTTGGCCAATTTGATTTCCAAGGTTATTTAGAGTTCTACTTATAACGCTATAAATAAAACGATAAGGACATAACTACTGTGGATCAGCCACGTAGAGTTTTCTAGTAGAAATAGAATTGGAGTAAAAGCAAGGGACTATGATTTTTCTCCGTATCAGCTTTTGAATAACTAGGTTTAGGTGTACTCTCCCCCATTAAAGGGAGCGGCACATTGATAGAGGAGAGTCTCAAAGAAACGATTTAAGAAAAAAATGACTCTACAGTAGAGAGCTGTGTGGCAAGAAGGGAGGGTTTCCCAGTTGGTCTTGTTGCTAAGGGAAGGGGCTAGACACAAGAGCCTTTTATTCCCTGGCCATAGGTGACCAACTGCACATCCTGTTGCTCTGAAGAGGAACCAGAGCTACCCCGAGTCTCCTCAGGTCCCCGCGGCGTTCCTGTTAAGGCCTCTTTGAGGAAGGACCTGTGAGACCATTCATGAGAGCCTCTGTTGTTGGACGAGCCACGGGGCTGGCTGGCACTGCGGGTGTGGTCAGGAGAGAATCCCTGCGGAAGCCCCACAGTGCTGCCCAGACCCCAGATCCTGGGCCTGGTCAAATGGGAAAACAACTTGCAAATACCAGCTCTTTGTACCCTTTTGTTGCCCAACTCCATTCAAATATTTTTATTCAGAAGAAACTTTCAAACAGAAACAGAAAACAAAAATACCACATGAACCTAACAGGGTTTCTTCTGAGGTGTGGACAGAGCAGGCAGAACGTGAAGCTCTTTCTTACTTCAGGTCTGATGAGTGATTCAGACCTCGTCTCGCTGAGATGCCTGTCAGTCCCAGAATGAACCTTACACAGTCATTTGTCCTCATCCTTAAAGGTCATAGAAGATGCAAAGGTTTCCTGAAGGAATTGTGGCAGCCACTGGAAATCACTGTTGCTTAGGGCTTGAGAGCTTCGATTCGGAATAAAATAGGCCAGAGTTTAGAATTGGAATCCTGACCCCTCACTTACTAGTTTCATAGCCTTGAGGAAATGACTGTACGTCTCTGAGCCTCAGTTTCAGGATTAATAGCATAGGGATAGTAGGACCTTCTTATAATCAAGTGATCACGAGCATTAGACGAGGTAATTCATGTAAAGCACACTTAGCACAGGATCTGGCTAATGTAAAACACTTACTGAATGGTAGCAAGTATTGTCATTACCATGAGGTCTTGTCTGCATGTGCCTTTTCTCCCCCTGCGCCCCGCCCGCCCTTTCTGTCTTCTCTCTGACATACCTCCACTCATCCACACACCAGCATACATACAATAGTGGGTTTGGTGGCTGTGATGGTGCTTCATTTCTATGACATGGTATTAAAGTACTGTTGTGGTTTAGTAGCTCTTGGCTCCAAAACAGGCTGTAAATTTTATTCTGAGTGGCCTTTGCTTTCCCAAAGATACATCTGCACTGCAGAGTTGCCTGCATCTTATTTGTTGAGCCTCAGCCGTATGTATGAAAAGTCCTATTACCCCATAAGAAATGACAGTTTTGACCTGGTAACTCTCTGGACGTCTCCAGATTAAAGTTAAATAGTGTTGGCCATTAAAATGAGTTTTGAAATGGAGCAGGCCACTTTGTCAATATCTGTTAGAAAGGGTCATTAGCTCCTTTTGGTGGACCTGCCATGCTTAGGGCACAGCTGGCAACCCAGCCATCATTCAGGGCACCATTCTGTTTCCTTTTGATCTGAAGTGAAAGACTCTGTCTGGCATAAATGAAAGAAACGGCAAATGGATAGGGTCATGAGACCTTATTGCTGTTCCCTAGTCAGCCCCAGCTTCATTGTGAGACCACTTGCGATTCCTTTAGTCTGAGTCCCATCACTATCCACCTAGAAAGGAAAGGATATTTCACCCCCCTTCGAATCTCTCACTGCTACTTTACGTACCTCTTTGGAGTATTGTTTTGGGAATTCAGTGATGGCAAGGTTTTATCTTATTTCCCAGCCCCTAGAACAGGGCCTAGCACTTGGAAAACTCTGGTGTTTTGTTTTGTTTTGTTTTTTGGTTTTTTTGCGGTACGCGGGCCTCTCACTGCTGTGGCCTCTCCCGTTGCGGAGCACAGGCTCCGGATGCGCAGGCTCAGCGGCCATGGCTCACGGGCCCAGCCGCTCCGCGGCATGTGGGATCTTCCCGGACCGGGGCACGAACCCGTGTCCCCTGCATCGGCAGGCAGACTCTCAACCACTGCGCCACCAGGGAAGCCCTCTAGATATTTTTTGAATGAATAAATGAACTACACCTTTTATTCTGGATGGAGTTTTACAGGTTCCCTAGTAACAGTAGAAATATACCTGTGTAGCTTGAAATTCAATGGGATTTAATAATGAGTCTCATTCAAAGGAATATTTGTTTAAAGGTAGTTGTAATAAGGCAGTTCCGCATCCTGCCTGTCAAGGGCATTTCTTTAGGTTAAGTTTCAGTGTGAGCTTGTTAATAATAGTTTGTTTTGTTAACAAATATGTATTGAATGTGTACTAGGCCCTCTGTTAAGGAGTAGGGAAGCGGAGATCAGTGAAAATATGGACCCTGTTCTCAAGTGGCTCTCATTTTAGGAGATCATAATGGATAATTTAAATAAATAAAAATAATGTAATTTGGTAAATAAAATATGGAAGTTGCTATGGAAGTGCTGTCTTCTGATTGGGCAATGTCAGGATATTTCATGATGAAGGAGATTTAGGAATAACATCTTAGATGATGTATAGGAGTTTGCCATGTGAACCCAGGCAAAGAAATTACTACTATTAGCTATTCTTTGCACTCTGAATTAAGTATTCAGTTACTTCCTTATATTGCAATTAATACGTTACTTAGATATGGAAACAACCCATTTGGCATTTTTTGGGGGGGGTGGGAGGGGAAGCTTGCATGATTTTAAGACAACATTGTGCTTAATTAATTTTTTGCCTGCATTTTGCACTGTATAATTCATTTTTTGAATCGACTGTAGTTAATCAGATTCACATTAAATTGGTTACGAAGTAAATGAGTTCGCATGGTTACTGACCTATAAGGAAAGGGATGATTTTTCTGCGTGTGCAAATTAACATCTTGTAGCAAGTAAGAAGTGCTCTGTAGTGACCTGTATGTTTTCAGGACTTGAAAGATCATTGCCTGGAGCTGTGGACACTTACACTTCTGATGAACACACACACAGGCATGCAAATTGCCATATTTAGCAAATATAAGTAATTGCATGGGACATACTCATACTAACAAAAGTATTCATTGTTTATCTGAAATTCAGATTTAACTGGCTTTATGTATTTTATGAGGCAACTCCAACACACACAGCATTGGATGGGAAATAAAGCATTTTAGATGGCAATCAACTCTCTATACATAGATTTTTTTTTCAATGTATTACAGGTTTCTGTATTATCCTGGAGATCAATTTAAGTACAAAGGGGTTTCACTTATTTAATATTTCTGATTTTTATTTTGGGTTGTCTAGAAATAAAGGGACATACCTGCTTTATAGAATCTTATATTTATTTATCAGCAATTATATATGTTTACAAACAGGTAATGTATACCTTCAATTCAAAACTGAATTTTTCTCTCCTTTTACATATACTTTGTCATGCCCTTTGAAAAAAAGTATCTTAACAATTTGTTTTTCCATAGAAATCATCTTTTTTCCTGTGTTTGTACCTTTGCTATTTTTTTCTTTGAGGTCTAAACTAGAGCCTTATACTCTGAGAAGCTACTTTTTATTCATGTATTTCAGTGAAGATGATACTGTCTAGACTGAGTGTGGTCATGGCTTTACTTAAACCCTGGCTGGTCTCCTCCACCAATAGAGGAGTTATTATAATGATCCAAAGCAAATACGAAGTTCTAATAGGGTTACACAGCAATAACAGGGTCTTTTTGAAGAAGTGGGATTTAGTCTGGCATCGGGAGACTGGAAATTCATGGCTTCACCTATTTATCCTGCCCAAGTAGACTTTTGTTGACACAAAGAACACTGAACTTTAAGTAGGGTTTTCCATGAGTTCATTCTAAATGGGTATTTCTACACTTCAGAAAGCTTCTCTTCATGTGGCAGGCAGGAATTCATTTGCTCGAGTTATTTTCCTTTCTTGGGGCAAGAGGGAAGATAGCCACTCAGGAGCCCAGCCTTACAGGACCTGCACAGGAAACTGATGAGGTGAAAAGCTGACAAGCGTTTGCTGTGGCCAAAAAGTGATTCACCACGTTATTCTGGAGGGATTTGCTTTGCTAACCTTGCTAAGCACATGATGCCCGGGAATGCTCCTTTGTATATTGCCCCAGCCCCAGAGGAGAAGCCCAGCTATAAATCGGGCTCTGGAATCTGAGTTTCTGAATGAAACAGGGGAAGCCTATATTTGGACATCCTGCAAAGTCCATGTGTAATGATCAAATAAACAAAAGTCGTAGAGATTAGAGCACTAGCTTTATTTAATTAGGCAAATTCTTATGTCTTGGGGAAAATGAAGACGTTTTCATTAAAAAACACTGTTTCTAAGGCACCATGCATGTACTCTAGCATATCTACAAGTACTAATACATAAGATCAGCTTATTTAAAATAGAAGAGAATACTGTAGAAATCAAATTGGAATAGTAAGTCTAACTGTAGTATAGATGATTACATTGCTATGCTAAATTCCATAATGGAATTTCTTAATATTTTAGTTCAATCTGAATTGGTTCTACCACTTTTAAGGCCAGAAATCTGTCACTAAAGCATGCATACATTCAAAAGACATGAGAATCAGGAACAGAAAGAATTTGAAACAGAATTAGAAAATACATTCATTTATATACATTGATTTGTCTATAATATATCAAATAGTAAATGATTTGCTGCTGTTACATTATAATACATTGTATGTTCAATGTGCTGTCCCTTCGCAACTATTGAATTATAACATTAATAATGTTGTATGTAGCTTTATTGCTAGGTAGCCTAGAGAAGTGATGGAATATTTTGACCCATTGTTTTAATTCGACTTCAAGGACATTTTTGTACTATCTTTGTGACTATAGATATTTAAATCAAAATTACAGTAACATTCAATTTTGGTTGAGAAGATATTTTCTAGAGCGTATATTAGTCTACTTTAATCCCTTCAACAATTTAATATACTTAAAACATTTCTAATTCGCTATACTCTTCCAGATTTAGTTTAACTGAAATTTTCATGAACATCAAGTGTTTTTGTATAGATTGTAAAATGAAAACTTAATTTATCCATTAGTTTGTTGGGAACAAACCAGATTGTAACAATTAAAGTGTCTACCATTGTGAGTTTTCATTCTTCCTCTCACATTTACTTTCCTTTGGCTTTATTTTACAGCTAAGGTTTATCAAAGATACTTTATTT
Organism: Delphinapterus leucas; assembly: GCF_059928025.1. Classification (NCBI taxonomy): domain Eukaryota; kingdom Metazoa; phylum Chordata; class Mammalia; order Artiodactyla; family Monodontidae; genus Delphinapterus; species Delphinapterus leucas. Next base: position 102,616,416 of record NC_143134.1, on the reverse strand, counting down.
ATTTATTTATTTATTTATTTATTTATTTATTTATTTTTGCGGTACGCGGGCCTCTCACTGCTGTGGCCTCTCCCGTTGTGGAGCACAGGCTCCGGACGCGCAGGCTCAGCGGCCATGACTCACGGACCCAGCTGCCCCGCGGCATGTGGGATCTTCCCGGACCAGGGCACGAACCCGTGTCCCCTGCATCGGCAGGCGGACTCTCAACCACTGCGCCACCAGGGAAGCCCAGATATTTGATTTTTTAAGGTTTTAATATGTAATAGATTTTGTATAGTTTGGGTGTTATTTTTAATTAATTTTTATACCAATTTTAACGTTACCTAGGTCAATATTTATAGTTTTGAGAGTTTCTAAAAAAAAAAAATGAGGATAATAATAATGGTTAACATTTGAGTGCTTAGTAGTCATCAAGACTCATTAAATTCACTACTTTGCCTCAAATATGTAAAAATTTAAGCAAGAATCTTAAACTCTCTGAATTTCAGTTCTCTCATAAGTCAGATATAGATAATATATTTTTGTGACGATCATATGTGATAGTGATTGTGAAAGCTCTTTTTATAGGAAGTGTCACATAAATGTAAGCTATGAATGTTTTCGCAGCTGCTGCTTATAGAGCAGTGACCAAAAAAAAAAAGGTTGGAATGCTAAGCATGAAATGTGATGTAGTGCGGTTGCAAAGGCATTGACTATGTTCTGACTCCAGATTTGCTACTTACTGGTTGGTGTGACTTTGGGCAATCCTATTAACCTTTATGGCAATTTCTTCATCTGTCATGAAGGGCTCAGCTACATCAGTGTTCCTCCAGGTGTGGTCCAAGGACCACCTGCATCTGAATCACCTGGGATGCTTGTTTAATAAGCTGATTCCTGGGCCCCAGCCCAGACCTACTGAAGCAGAATCTTTGTGTTGGTTTCCAGGCATCCATAGTTCAGTCACACAAACCTGGCATTAAATCTGCCCTTGCTCATTTCTAAAGTCTGTTTTTCACCTTTCCTGCCAAAACGTATTGGTATCATTTAAACAGTGAGTGAGGACCTGTGATCACCCCTACACACATGTGTTTGTACACCTGCTTTACAAGAGGATGAGGAGAAAAGGTAAAGGAAGGTGGAGGTAGGAGAAAACACAGAACTACTAAGATGAAATTCTTGGCTCCTGAAGAGCTTACTATTAAAGAAAATTGATACTTTTATACTTAATAGACTTTCCTCAAAGTATTTGAAGTAGCCACAGTGATTGTTATTATCATCCAAGAAAAATGTCACCTTTAAATTTAGTGACCGAAAATGTGACTGACCTATCATTAAGATACCTTGAGAAATCATGGTGTAGAATCCAAGATTTTTTCAGGTAGGCATGTGATTTTATATTATTCTAAGGAGGAACCTTTTCTCTCCCACAAGAGAGGAGATAAAGCAACAGTGTTTGTTTGTGTTTGCATTAACCTAATACAGTTAGTTGTATTTGTCTACATGGAGACCTTCACAGAATAGGATAAATCAATCATTTAGTTCATAGGCTACATAAAGGATATCCTGTCTCCCCTTTCCTTTTCTTCCAGAGGTAGCACGGGGTAATCTAAAGGGCATGGAATTAAGACTTACATTACATGTACATGGGTTAAAAACCCCAAGTCAGCTGACGTGCAGACTTTATGACCTTGGACAGTATACTTGACCTTTCTGAGCTCTGTTTCCTATTGGGGACAGCATTACTTATCACTCTCCCCCCAAATGGGGAGGTGGTGGGAATTAAATAGATGTTAAAGTACTTAGAATGCTATCTGGCACATGTTACAGTGAACATGAAGTTCTCATGCCTTACCTGTTGTTCTGCATTCATAAAAGTGCCACCTTTGGCCAGTAGCAATTAGTCTTTATAGAACTGTTTTCCCAGGATGGTCATTCCTTGGAGCCATTTACCCTCTTTTATAGACCTATATAATCACTAGCGGCATTTCCCCACTGTCTGCCCATAGAAATGGAATTGAGTGTCCTATAAGGGAACTCAACCCATTACTGTGGTTTGTTTATTCATCTATGCATTCATCTCTTAATTACTCATTTAACCAATGAATGTAGAATCCTGGTGTGGAATGAGACTGCAAGGATTATGGCATTCACAGCGTCTTCCAAAGCCAGGCTTGGCTTGTCTGTACAGTAGCAATACGTTATCTCTCAGCCTTTCCTCAAACATCTTGGATGCAGGAAACATTCTTATCTCCCTAGAGGCCAGACTGACTTCATATAGCTAGGACTATTATATATTTTGAGCCAAAATCTGGTAAAAAGCTATATTTTAGGGTGCCACCCACTAGATCTAGTTCTTTTCCCTTTGGTGCCATAAAGAACGCTGCAACTATTTACAAACCAATTCAATTCAAGTGACATCTGTTGCCTCTTGTGTGTTGGGATAACAAATACCAAAATGTGTAATCCCTACTCATTTACAGATATGACTAAATTACAAGGCAGAATGGGAGTAAGGCCTAAGGCAGTTACAGTTACAAAGCAAATATGGCCCTGCCATCCTAAAACCTGCAGTCTGGTAGGAAAGATGCCACATGTACATAGATGATTATTATAAAACAGAAAAGAAGTCTGGATAAAGCTGTATGGGAATTTAGCGGAGAGAGGGAATCCCATCAATAGTATAATCAGGAAAACTTTATGTAAATGAGTTTTTTGAGTTGAGTGTTGAATCATAGGTGATGTTCAAGGAATGAGGTAATCTGTTAGACTGCATTTACCCCCTTAAGGACTGAATCCTATTTTAGTAATAATCTTGATTGCCAAAGTAACACATATTTATTGAGGGGGAAAGGCAAAATTAAGAACTTAAAAATTAAGAAGTAAAAATTAAGAAAATTTAGAATTCTGAAACCATTCAGAGAAGAACCAAAATATTAAAATGAATATAATGTTTCTTTCCAATCCTTTGTTCTGATTAATACTTTACAACTGAAATCGTATGGTACATACAATTTTGTTGTATGATTTTTAAAAGTATCCTGTGCATGTTACCATGCCATTAAGTAATGTTTGAAAGCGTGAGTTTTCTACACAAAGTTCAGTACATCCAAATGATGGAATATTATATAATCACTGGGTATTTAGGTTTTATCTCTTATTCTCTTTTTTTACTCTTATAAATAATATTGAGATAAATATTATCTAATATGAATCTCTGCTTTCTTCACTGAGACTTTGTGAATCTTGATTAACTATGGTTTAATGTTCTGTAGAAAGTCTGCACCAATTTACACTCTTACCACAAGGGGATGAGAATATTTTGTTACATTCATGCCAATATTGGGTGGCTCTTTTTTCTCTCTTAGTGGTGTCATGTTGTAACCGTTAACATTATTTCTAGTTGTGAGGATGGATATTAGCAAAACTAGAAAAGAGATGGAAACTTTTTCTGGGATTTAGAAGCTAAGACTAAACAAAAATAGAAATGCATTTAGCCCCACTTAAATGTATGTACTACTTTGAAGTACTTCGTTCCGTGTAAAAGTCTAAAGTATATTTATTTCTTAAGAAACTAAAGGCCTAACAGCTGAACAGTATAGCACAGGGGATAACAGTGTTATCTCTCAAGTGCCAACTGCCTCAGTTCCAATCCTGGCCCTCCTACATACCAGCAGAGTCAACTTGGGCAACATATTCAACGGCTCCAAGCTTCCGTTTTCTTGTCTGTATGATGAGAGGCAGGGCAGAAACAGTAAAACCTCAAAAAATTAAGTAAGATTATTATATAAGATACCAGGCATGTAAGGACTTGGTAGATACTATTACGAAATACAAAACGTGGTGTTTTCATTGAATGATCATATAGCTGTGTTGAAACCTAAAGTCCCAGGATTAATCCTTACTGTTGTAAATCTTCATTATGCTGTGAGAAGAAGAGGCAGTCCAGAAGGATTAGGACCCATCGTGCTTCTGGGATTCAGTGGGACAGGTTTTACTTGGACTGGGTGGTGCCACCATGTCAGGTGATCCTGAATGACTCTGAAAACAGATAACACAACTTTCTTCTGAGATCTGCCATGTTTCTGGCTTCCCTAGACAACTTGAACCCCTAATGCAGATGTTCCCATCATCCCTCAGTGCCCTTTATTGTCTCAGTAATTTTTTCACAGTGCTTTTAGGCCAGAAGAAGTACCTGACAGTTTCACTTATTAAGCGGTTAAATCAACCTAATAAGTAGATAGGTCCTGCTTAATTAGTAGCCATTTCATAAAACAAAGCAAAAACACATACACTGAAAGGAAGAAAATAATTTTTAACAGCAGTGACTAAGGAATGTGAGTGCCTTGTTTGGCACTGCACAGCTTCTCAAAACCTGACTTGGATGGGCCACCGCCATCCTCATTTCCTGTTCCACACTGAGTTTTAGGCAATACTTGCTTTTTTTCATAGCAGACAAACTGCAGAGACATGATGTCACAGAAAGGAATGTAATGCCACCTAATGTTGAAACTGTGAACTACTTCAAGCTAGCAGTTCACGTGGTTTCTGAACATATATGTATATATACACACACACACACACACATAAAGGGGAGGGAAACAGTGACATTCGACGTATATCTATATCTATATCTAATCTATATCTATATTTATTTATCTATCTGTTTATCTGGCTGTGTTCTTTTAAATCAACTGGAACTCTAAGGTGCCTCGGGGCACAGTTTGGGAACCAGAGCCCTGCTGTATTCCTGCTTTCTGGATTTACTTCAGTTTTGTTTTCTTCCGGTTACTCGACTTCTCTTGTTCTCTGGTTCCTGTTTCTATTTAGCTCTTAGTTCTAGCTGTCCAGTTTCCTTCCCCTTTGCCCCGAGCCTGGCTCCGCTTCTTCCGCATCAAGCAGCAGCCATCTCTGGAGCTACTCCTTGACTTTTGCAGACCTAGAGGCAGCCCCGGAGGGACTCGTATGGTTTGGTAGTTGGCTGTGGACCAATCACTGGGCACGAAATCTTACAGGACTTCGTCAGTTTACAACTCTAGGGAGCTTCATTTCCTCTGCAGGCTGCCCAAGTGGTCTGCCAGTGATGTGCAGTATCTTTAGGTATCGGTTGGTGGCCATCTCCCTGTGGTGTGGACGGGCACGTGCTCCACACCAGATGTCCCAATCCACCAGGGCCGCTCGTGGCCTTATGGCAACAGAGGCCTGCCCAGGACACATTTCACTGTCCCTGTTCTTGGCATGTCAATCCAGAAAATGTATTTGAAGTAGTCGAGTGGTTAATTGTGGGCTCTGGATTAGACTTCTTGCTTTTGTATCCTAGGTTACCACTTACTGCTTAATTTCCTGAAACTTCAGGTTCCTCATCTGTAAAATGGAGATTAATAATAGGACTTACTTTGTATGAAAAATGAGAAAATAAAACGAAATAAAATAAAATCTGGTGCCTAAATGTTAACCGTTACTAATTTTATTTTTCTGAAAGCACTCATAAAATTTATTTTCAATTATGTTGATTTTTGTTAGGAATAAAGTAACAAGAGCACTCATTTAAAAAATTTAGTATCTGTCTTTTTACCAGTTTATGAGAGAGAACATCAATATTAAAATGAAAAAACACCTTACACTCATAACATTTGATTTATATAATTAAAGTATTCTTGTTTTAAAAAATAAATTTATAAATTTATTTATTTTTGGCCGTGTTGGATCTTCGTTGCTGCGTGCGGGCTTTCTCTAGTTGCGGCAAGGGGGGGCTACTCTTCGTTGTGGTGCGTGGGCTTCTTATTGCGGTGGCTTCTCTTGTTGTGGAGCACGGGCTCTAGGTGCACAGGCTTCAGTAGTCATGGCACGCAGGCTCAGTAGTTGTGGCTCGCGGGCTCTAGGCGTACAGGCTCAGTAGTTGTGGTGCACGGGCTTAGTTGCTCCGCGGCATGTGGGATCTTCCCAGACCAGGGCTCGAACCTGTGTCCGCTGCATTGGCAGGTGGATTCTTAACCACTGCGCCACCAGGGAAGTCCAAAAGTATTCTTAATAGACACGTAATCTCAAGATTTTCATGACATAATAGGTATATACTTTACGCACATGACATTTTGCTCATTTTAGAGATGATAAAACTGAGGCTCAAGAGATTATGTGAATTGCTCAGGATAATTCAACATTTGATGAAAGCCACACCCTCACTCCAGATTTGCAATTTCAGTGCCACTGCTCCTTACTTTGTTGCTTCCTTTAATATTTAAAACGTTAAAAACGAGAGAGGAAGGAAGGAAGGAAAGGAAAGAAAAAGATGATTGTTATTCTCTTCGATTTTTCTAAGCAATGAAAATTTGCTGTTTCTGCTGTGTCTAGTACATTTAAGTGTTACAGTAGTTTTAATTTAGTGTAGAAGAACCACAGCAGTTTGAAAAAAATATTGCCAATGCTTCATTAGAAATAATGCCAAGAGAGAAAATGCTGTGTGGCCTTATTGAACTGCATGTCAAAACATTGTATTCATCTATCAAAAAATATAATACAAGCATTTTTAAGTTCAGTTTCCAATTGACAGAAGAGTGCTTCAGAAAGAGACAAACTTTCCCTTCCCCCATTCTCCTTTTTTCCAAATGTTCACATGCCTAACCCTTTCACACATGCTAGAGCCATTGCTGCCTGACCACTTTCTGGGCACAGAGGCATGGAAATACATCATCAGTGTATAATTTTGCACACAGCAGAGAGAACATGCTATTATGGAACCGAGTCTCAGCTGAATAGCCTGGCCTTAGACTGTGTTTTCATCTCAGTGTAAAAATGGAAGTGAAACCTCGGCTCTCCTTTCAGGTCTGTAGGGAGTTTGCTGGTCCCATAGTTAATGTAGTTTTCATGCCCAAATAGAAGCTGAGGGGAGAACCAGTGGTCTTGTAGCTTCGAGGTAGAAGGCGTTGACTCTCGAGTGCTGAGTCACTGTAACAATGTAAAGATGTAGCTCGGCTCTCTCTTGGCTTACTAGAAAATTGTGAAAGTCACAGGCTAGCAAGCTAAACATTTCCTGGCCTACTGGAGGCGAGTTTTTTGGGCAGGCAAACACTGAACCCCTACAGTGATACAGTGTGGTGGTCCTCCAGCCAAGCATCATGGACATGGTGGCAGAAGCTTTAAGTATCTGGAACATTTAATGTGGGAGAGCTTGGCTAAGTAGGATGTGAGCAGTTAAGAGTCAGTTGTACCTCAAAAAGAGGTTTAAAAAATAAACATTAAGGCTACCAAAAAAAAAAAAAAAAGAATATAAATGATAGATACCTAGAAACTCACAAAAAGAGTCTGAAACTTCCATTCCATTTTTTTCTGTTAGTATTTTAAGGCAATTCTCATGCAAATTGACTTTCTTTAGATGTTGTATTAGTTTTCTGTGCTGCATAACAGATCACACACTTGGTGGTAAAAAAACATCTACTTGCTATCACACAGATTCTGTAGGTCAGAATTCCAAGCGCACCATAGTGGGTTCTCTGCTGAGGGTCTCACCAGGCTGAAATCAGCGTGTTGACTGGGCTGCCTCCTCATCTGGAGGCCAGACCAGGAAAGGATCTGCTTCCAAGCTCTCTCAGGTGGTTGGTGGAGTTCATTTTCTTGTGGCTGTGGAATCATGGCAGCTTGCTTCTTCAAAGTAAATAACCAACAAGGACCTACTGTATAGCACAGGGAACCATACTCAATATTTTGTAATAACCTATAAGGGAAAAGAATCTTAAAAACAATATGTGTGTGTGTGTGTGTGTGTGTGTATAAAACTGAATCACTTTGCTATACACCTGAAACTAACACAGCATTGTAAATCAACTATACTTCAATTAAAAGAATAATAAATTGGAAAAAAAAAGTCAGCAACAGAGAGAAACAGTCTTCACAGTTTCCAATGTCTGACTTCTTTTTAAAAGAGCTTACTTGATTAGGTCCAACTGACCCAGGGTAATTTTCATTTTGATACATTTAAAGTCAGTTTAATTACATATACAAAATCCTTTCACCTTTGCCATGTAACCAAACCATCAAGGGAATGATGCATAACCTTTGCCATATTCTGTTTCTTAGGAGCAAGTTACAGGTTCTTCCCACACATGAGGGGAGGGGACTGTACAAGGCTGTGACTCGTGGGGGTTGTGTAGAGTGCGCCCACCATAGATGTGCCATGTGTTTTAATATGAGCACAGTTGGAAGAAAAATTGGCTTTTGAAAAGCACCATTTTAAAAGGAATTAATGTTATTCGATGGAAGACTAAAGGATGGAATATTATATATTTAAATGTACATTAAAAAATATTTGCTTCATAAATATTTGTCCTTCCTTAAAGAATGTATCGTTGGACACGACCTTCTTGAATTTTTCTCTTCTGTTGCCTGCTGAGACATTACTCTTTCCTGATTCTCCTGTCTCTTGCCCCATCCCTTCACTTGCACTTCCCCCGTCCACTGTTTGTTTTTCAGATGCCACGTCTCCAACCTGACAATTCCCTTTGTCCACTCACCTCAAGGATAGCAGAGGTCTTATATCCCTGACCACTTACTTCCTGAGCACAGTGGCTCAGAAACACAAAATCAGGATGTAATTGTGACCCTGCAGATAAGCCAGCAACTCTGTTGGGGTCAGTTGTCATCTGAGTGTCTGCTGAATGGCCTGTGACAGACCTTAGACTGGACCTCACTGTGAAAATAGAAGTGAAAATGTATTTTCTACTCTTTGGTTTATAGGAGACATGCTGATTCCGTTCATGTTGGGTAATTGTTATGTCCAAATAGCAGTATGACATAAACAGTCTTACAGACGTGTGCAGGGTATCTGCCTATGTTTGTTTATACTTAACCTTGTATAAAAAAAAGGATTTAAGACAGCTTAAAAAGATGCATACAGTTCAGAAGACAAAGTTTAAAATAAGCAAGAGAAAGGAGGGGAAGGGAAAAATAAGTGTAAGAAAGTGCCATATAAAGATATACTTTCTAGCAGTTAAGGCAGATATAAAAACAGTTCATGAGTTGGTGGCCATAAGGTATCAGGAGAAACAGCACTTTTGAATACTGAGCCCAAAGAGACATTTCTGTTACGGGTCTTCGTCTGTGATGGACACATCGGTTACGGTGTGAGGTACTGGACAGCTAACCATGGTCAGCACGTGCAGTAGTACCACACATCATAGGGCCATTTTTTATAATATTCCTTCACGAAGGCAGGGGTTCTGCTGCCAGAGTGCAGTTCAGTGAAAACATTTCTGTGCAGCTTGACTTTCTAATATATTGGCTGATTCAATCTAGAGTGAGGTTCATTAGAGTATTTCTTAGACTTTTAAAATCTTATTGTCCTGCACCTCAAAAGTTTAAGAAAATTTTAAAATTTCATTTTCCATACCTTGGGTTATGTTTTGAAAAGATGCTGTTGGTAATCTTCTAGCTATAAAGTTGTTATAGCATTAAAAATGAATATGCCCACCACTCAGAATTTTGCTATATTTTCTCTCAACAGCCTTTAAGAATCTTTATTTTACCTTATTCAGAAGAATGAATTATACAGTTTGCCAAGCATATTATACTTCCTTTTTCAAGGTTTTGTTTTTCAGATGGTATTTCCTGATAATATCTGGACCACTGTTATCTTAACATTTCAAGTTAAGTATAAAATGTTTGGAGTCAGTGCAGTGTTTTCGGTCGGGGGGCAGGAGGTCAGGGGCAGTAATTAACATTCTCTAAAGAAAACCTGAGGGACTTAAGGAGACACCTGCCTCTTTAGAAGACTGTGCTACCTCAGTCGCAAGGAAAGGAGGAAGAGAACCAGGGCCAAGTGAAGGATTGCCTCATGATAATAATGATGTCCTGGAGACCTTCAAGATGGCGGAGAAGTAAGACGTGGCGATCACCTTCCTCCCCACAAGTACATCAGAAATACATCTACATGTGGAACAACTCCTACAGAACACCTACTGAATGCTGGCAGAAGACCTCAGACTTCCCAAAAGATATATGTATTTTTTTCCTTCTTCTCTTTTTGTGAGTGTGTATGTGTATGCTTGTTTGTGTGATTTTTCTCTGTATAGCTTTGCTTTTACCATTTGTCCTAGGGTTCTGTCTGTCCGTGTTTTGTTTTTCTTTATTTGTATTACTTAAAATTTTTTTATTTTTAATTTTTTATTTTAATAACTTTATTTTTTTTTCTTTCTTTCTTTCTTTTTTCTCCCATTTCTTCTGAGACCTGTAGCTGACAGGGTCTTGGTGTTTGGTCCGGGTGTGAGGTCTGTGCCTCTGAGGTGGGAGAGCCAAGTTTAGGACATTGGTCCACCAGAGACCTCCCGGCTCCATGTAATATCAAACGGTGAAAGCTCTCCCAGAGATCTCCATCTCAGCACTAAGACCCAGCTCCACTCAGTGACCAGCAAGCTACAGTGCCGGACACCCAATGCCAAGCAACTAGCAAGACAGGAACACAACCCCACCCATTAGCAGAGAGGCTACCTAAAATCATAATAAGTTCACAGATACCCCAAAACACACCACCGGACGTGGTCCTGCCTACCAGAAAGACAAGATCCAGCCTCATCCACCAGAACACAGGCATGAGTCCCCTGCACCAGGAAGCCTACACAACCCACTGAACCAAATGTAAGCACTGGGGGCAGACACCAAAAACAACAGTAACTACAAACCTGCAGCCTGCGAAAAGGAGACCCCAAACACAGTAAGTTAAGCAAAATGAGAAGACAGAGAAACACACAGCAGATGAAGGAGCAAGTTAAAAACCCACCAGACCAAACAAATGAAGAGGAAGTAGGCAGTCTACCTGAAAAAGAATTCAAGATCCAAAATCTTGAAAATAGAATGGAGAAAATACAAGAAACGTTTAACAAGGACCTAGAAGAACTAAAGAGCAAACAAGCAATGATGAACAACATAACAAATGAAATTAAAAATTCTCTAGAAGGAATCAATAGCAGAATAACTGAGGCAGAAGGATGGATAAGTGACCAAGAAGGTAAAATAGTGGAAATGACCACCGCAGAGCAGAATAAAGAAAAAAGAATGAAAAGAATTGAGGACAGTCTTAGAGACCTCTGGGACAACATTAAATGCACCAACATTTGAATTATAGGGGTCCCAGAAGAATAAGAGAAAAAGAAAGGAACTGAGAAAATATTTGAAGAGATTATAGTTGAAAACTTCCCTAATATGGGAAAGGAAATAATCAAGTCTAGGAAACACAGAGAGTCCCATACAGGAAAAATCCAAGGAGAAACAACGCCAAGACACATATTAATTAAACTATCAAAAGTTAAATACAAAGGAAAAATATTAAAAGCAGCAAGGGAAAAGCAACAAATAACATACAAGGGAATCCCCATAAGGTTAGCAGCTGACCTTTCAGCAGAAACTCTGCAAGCCAGAAAGGAGTGGCAGGACGTACTTCAAGCGATGAAACAGAAAAACCTACAACCAAGATTACCCAGCAAGGATCTCATTCAGATTCGATGGAGAAATTAAAACCTTTACAGACAAGCAAAAGCTAAGAGAATTCAGCACCATGAAACCAGCTTTACAACAAATGCTAAAGGAACTTCTTTAGGCAGGAAACACAAGAAAAGGAAAAGACCTACAATAACAAACCCAAAACAATTAAGAAAATGGTAATAGGAACATACATATTGATAATTACCTTAATTGTAAATGGACTAAATGCTCCAACCAAAGGACATAGACTGGCTGAATGGATACAAAAACAAGACCTGTATATATGCTGTCTACAAGAGACCCACTTCAGACCTAGGGACACATACAGACTGAAAGTGAGGGGATGGAAAAAGATATTCCATGCAAATGGAAATCAAAAGAAAGCTGGAGCAGCAATTCTCATATCAGACAAAATAGACTGAAATAAAGACTATTACAAGAGACAAAGAAGGACACTACAGAATGATCAAGGGATCAATCCAAGAAGAAGATATAACAATGGTAAATATTTATGCAGCCAACATAGGAGCACCTCAATACATAAGGCAAATGCTAACAGACATAAAAGGGGAAATCAACAATAACACAATCATAGTAGGGGACTTTAACACCTGACTTTCACCAATGGACAGATCATCCAAAATGAAAATAAATAAGGAAACACAAGCTTTAAATGATACATTAAACAAGATGGACTTAATTGATATTTATAGGACATTCCATCCAAAAACAACAGAATACACTTTCTTCTCAAGTGCTCATGGAACATTCTCCAGGATTGATCATATCTTGGGTCACAAATCAAGCCTTGGTAAATTTAAGAAAAATGAAATCATATCAAGTATCTTTTCCAACCACAACGCTATGACACTAGATATCAGTTACAGGAAAAAATCTGTAAAAAGTACAAACACATGGAGGCTAAACAATACGCTACTAAATAATCAAGAGATCACTGAAGAAATCAAAGAGGAAATCAAAAAATACCTAGACTTCAGTGGGTCTTGGGCCACGGCCGCAGGCGGACCAGCCCACGCAGGTCCGGTCCCCTGCGTCTGCACTCCCCGACAGCTAGGCGGTCCATGGAGCGGAGTGCTGCGGAGCAGGAGGCAGTGCCCATCGGTGGGGTGGGGCAGCACAAGAGCCCACCAGGAGGCTTGGGCATGGCGGGCTGCAGGACCTGAGTCCTACCCCACGGGCAGCAACCTCGTGGCGGGCGATGGGGACACAGCGGGGCTGCCGCTGCGCTGAGCCATGAGCGCCGCACTTCCGCCACCACCGCCTGTTCGTTGCCACCTTGGCCCCTCGTGAAGCGCCAGGCAGCTTGGGAACATGGCCCTGGAGCAGCTCTGCTCGGTCCTCAAAGTGTTGTTAATAACAGTACTTGTAGTGGAAGGGATTGCTGTGGCCCAGAAGACCCAAGATGGACAAAATATTGGAATCAAGCACATTCCTGCAACCCAGTGTGGCATTTGGGTTCGAACCAGCAATGGAGGTCATTTTGCTTCACCAAATTATCCTGACTCATATCCACCAAACAAGGAATGTATCTACATTTTGGAAGCTGCTCCATGTCAAAGAGTAGAGTTGACGTTTGATGAACATTATTATATAGAACCATCATTTGAATGTTGGTCTGATCACTTGGAAGTTCGAGATGGGCCGTTTGGTTTGTCTCCACTTGTAGATCGTTACTGTGGTGTGAAAAGCCCTCCATGAATTAGATCAACAGGGAGATTCATGTGGATTAAGTTCAGTTCTGGTGAAGAACTTGAAGGACTGGGATTTCGAGCAAAATATTCGTTTATTCCAGGTAAAGAAGTTATTGTTTCAGTGGCTAGGGCTCACTCTGGTTTTAGAATCTTAATGCTAGAAAAGAGATAATTCAGTCAGGGTAATCAAATCAAGGCTTTAAAGAAGTTAGCAAGGTCAAAGGGAAATCAGTCCATGAATAAATAAAAACTTAACAAAAAATTAGAAATAAAACTGTCACTAGAATTTTGAAGCATATCACAGATGGTATCACATTATTTCTCAGATTTCTATATGTTTTATAGCATATATCAAATGCCAAAGACATCACAACAAATACATTAAAAAAAAACAAACCTAGAAACAAAAGACAACGAAAACATGACGACCCAAAACCTATGGGATGCAGCAAAAGCAGTTCTAAGAGGGAAGTTTATAGCAATACAATCCTACCTCAAGAAGAAACATCTCAAATAAACAACCTAAACTTACACCTAAAGCAATTAGAGAAACAAGAACAAAAAAAACCGAAAGTTAGCAGAAGGAAAGAAATCATAAAGATCAGATCAGAAATAAGTGAAAAAGAAATGAAGGAAACAGTAGCAAAGATCAATAAAACTAAAATCTGGTTCTTTGAGAAGATAAACAAAATTGATAAACAATTAGCCAGACTCATCAAGAAAAAAAGGGAGAAGGCTTAAATCAATAGAATTAGAAATGAATAAGGAGAAGTAACAACTGACACTGCAGAAATACAAAGGACCATGAGAGATTACTACAAGCAACTATATGCCAATAAAATGGACAACCTGGAAGAAATTGACAAATTCTTACAAAAGCACAACCTTCTGAGACTGAACCAGGAAGAAATAGAAAATATAAACAGACCAATCACAAGCACTGAAACTGGGACTGTGATTAATAATCTTGTAACAAACAAAAGCCCAGGACCAGATGGCTTCACAGGCGAATTCTATCAAACATTTAGAGAAGAGCTAACACCTATCCTTCTCAAACTCTTCCAAAATACAGCAGAGGGAGGACACTCCCAAACTCATTCTACAAGGCCACCATCACCCTGATACCAAAACCAGACAAAGATGTCATGAAGAAAGAAAACTATAGGCCAATATCACTGATGAACATAGATGCAAAAATCCTCAACAAAATACTAGCAAAGAGAATCCAACAGCACATTAAAAGGAACATACCCCATGATCAAGTGGGGTTTATCCCAGGAATGCAAGGATTCTTCAATATACGCAAATCAGTCAATGTGATAAACAATATTAACAAATTGAAGGAGAAAAACCATATAATCATCTCAATAAATACAGAAAAAGCTTTCGACAAAATTCAACACCTATTTATAAAAACCCTCCAGATAGTTGGCATAGAGGGAACTTACCTCAACATAATAAAGACTGTGTATGACAGACCCACAGCCAACATCGTTCTCAATGCTGAAAAACTGAAACGTTTTCCTCTAAGATCAGGAACAACACAAGGTTGTCCACTCTCACCACTATTATTCAACATAGTTTTGGAAGTTTTAGCCACAGCAATCAGAGAAGGAAAAGAAGTAAAAGGAATCCAAATCAGAAGGGAAGAAGTAAAGCTGTCACTGTTTGCAGATGACATGATGCTATACATAGAGAATCCTAAGGATGCTACCAGAAAACTACTAGAACCAATCAATGAATTTGGTAAAGTAGCAGGATACAAAATTAATGTATTAATCTCTGGCATTCCTATACACTAATGATGAAAAATCTGAAAGAGAAATTAAGGGAACACTCCCATTTACCACTGCAAGAAAAAGAATAAAATTCCTAGGAATAAATCTGCCTAAGGAGGTGAAAGACTTGTACTCAGAAAACTATAAAACACTGATGAAAGCAATCAAAGATGACATAAACAGATGGAGAAACATACCATGTTCTTGGATTGGAAGAATCAGTATTGTGAAAATGACTATACTACCCAAAGCAACCTACAGATTCAGTGCAATCCCTATCATACTACCAGTGGCATTCTTAACAGAATTAGAACAAAAAATTTTATAATTCGTATGGAAACACAAAAGACCCCAAATAGCCAAAGAAATCTTGAGAAAGAAAAATAGAGCTGGAGGAATGAGGTTCCTGGACTTCAGACTCTACTACAAAGCTACAGTAATGAAGACAGTATGGTACTGGCAGAAAAACAGAAATTTAGATCAATGGAACAGGATAGAAAGCCCAGAGATAAACCCATGCGCATATAGTAACCTTATTTTTGATAAAGGAGGCAAGAATATACAGTGGAGAAAAGACAGTCTCTTCAATAAGTGGTGCTGGGAAAACTGGACAGCTACATGTAAAAGAATGAAATTAGAACAATCCCTAACACCATGCACAAAAATAAACTCAAAATGGATTAAAGACCTAAATGTAAGGCCAGACACTATCAAACTCTTAGAGGAAAACATAGGCAGAACACCCTATGACATAAATCACAGCAAGATCCTTTCTGACCCACCTCCTAGAGAAATGGAAATAAAAACAAAAATAAACAAATGGGACCTAATGAAACTTCAAAGCTTTTGCACAGCAAAGGAAACCATAAACAAGATGAAAAGACAACCCTCAGAATGGGAGAAAATATTTGCAAATGAAGCAACTGACAAAGGATTAATCTCCAAAATTTACAAGCAGCTCATGCAGCTCAATAACAAAAAATCAAACAACCCAATCCAAAAACGGGAAGAAGACCTAAATAGACATTTCTCCAAAGAAGATATACAGATTGCCAACAAACACGTGAAAGGATGCTCAACATCACTAATCATTAGAGAAATGCAAATCAAAACTACAATGAGGTATCACCTCATACCGGTCAAAATGGCCATCATCAAAAAATCTACAAACAATAAGTGCTGGAGAAGGTGTGGAGAAAAGGGAACCCTCTTGCACTGTTGGTGGGAATGTAAACTGATACAGCCACTATGGAGAACAGTATGGAGGTTCCTTAAAAAACTAAAAATAGAACTACCATACAACCCAGCAATCCCACTACTGGGCATATACCCTGAGAGAACCGTAATTCAAAAAGAGTCATGTACCACAATGTTCATTGCAGCTCTGCTGACAATAGCCAGGACATGGAAGCAACCTAAGTGTCCATCGACAGATGAATGGATAAAGATGTGGTGCATATATACAATGGAATATTACTCAGCCATAAAAAGAAACGAAATTGAGTTATTTGTAGTGAGGTGGATGGACCTAGAGTCTGTCATGGAGAGTGAAGTAAGTCAGAAGGAGAAAAACAGATACCATATGCTAACATCTATATATGGAATCTAAAAAATAAAAATAAAAAAGGTTCTGAAGAACCTAGGAGCAGGACAGGAATAAAGACGCAGACGTAGAGAATGGACTTGAGGACACGAGGAGGGGGAAGGGTAAGCTGGGACGAAGTGAGAGAGTGGCATGGACATATATACACTACCAAACGTAAAATAGATAGCTAGTGGGAAGGAGCCATAGCACAGGGAGATCAGCTTGGTGCTTTGTGTCCACCTAGAGGGGTGGGATAGGGAGGGTGGGAGGGGGACACAAGAGGTAGGAGATGTGGGTATATATGTATATGTATAGCTGATTCACTTTGTTATACAGCAGAAACTAACACACCATTGTAAAGCAGTTATACTCCAATAAATATGTTTAAAATAAATTAAAAATTAAAAAAAAAATGTCCTGGGATCATCAGTAATGATGGCCTGGAGTCACAAGGGCTACATGTGATATTTATTCACTCTTCACTGATTTTATGCCTGCCTAGAAAAGTACATCACATCTAATGTCAATGTTTTATAAAGGGCAAACATTTAAATACAAGTAAAGCCACCTTGCCTTTGACCACCACCATTGGGACATATTTCTACCCAGTGTGTTTTTTCCCATTGCAGTGTAGCCTTGTCGCTCGGAACAAAGGCTTCCGGAGGGATTCGGATCTGGACTCAGATCCCAGCTCCACCATTTCTTAGTTGTGTAGCCCACAAAAGCCTCTTGAGCTCTCTGAACCTCAGTTTCCTCATTTGTAAGATAGAGACAGTAGGAGTGTCTGTCTCCTGAGGTTATTTAAAGAACTACGTGAGCAAGTACGCGGGATGAGCTTAGCACAGGGCAGGGCACATGGCAGATGCCTTCAACAGGTATTGTGTGTGTGTATACATGCACATAAATATATACAGTCGTGTTATAAAATTGATATCATACTTGATACTGCTTCCTTTATCTTTAATATTTAAAGTCTGCCTAATATTTACCATAGGGTTATTTTATTTCTATACTTACCTGTTTGCTTTATTTTGGTCGTTCATGCTGTTACTATGGTTTGATAATTGATAATTGATTAAATTGTTATGTTGACAGATACTCGAAGTAAGCAGGAAGAGGTAATAGAAGGCAAACTTGTTCAGTTTCTCTTCTTAGGGAAGTCACTGTTTCATTCTCCATGATAATAAGTATAGAAAATTAGCTAAAAGCTCCATTTAGAGACTATTCATATCCTTTTATGTCCTTGTACTTCTAGGAATTTATTCTGAGGAAAACAATGTGTACAAAGATATGTATATGGTTGTATGTATATGTACACATGTATATGTCTGCGTGTACATAGGTGTACACATATATATGCTGTTCACAGACTTGCTCTCAAAGACGGTATTATGAATTTTGTTGTATATTGCATTTTAAAGGGTTCTACATTGTGTAGAACTCTCATGATCACAAAATAGCAGTAAAATTTTTTTTACTGAAAGAAGGTAAAGAAAAGCTACAAAAAGCTAAACACAGTAGTTTTAAGAGTACAGTTAAACAGAGTTTAAAAACAGTCTAAAGTATTCTTGAGGACAGTGTCTGTGTCTTAGACATGTGACCCACATGCTGCACATCAATGCAGTTGGCACAAAGGGGCCCTTATCATCATTACAATCGCTGAATTCAGACTTTTATTTTTAACTTGTGAAGTCTGTTTCATCCAAGGTTGCTATGCAAGCCAGGTGGTTAGAACTAAGGACAGTTTCCGTTTTCAAGGATTAGCACTTGACCTAGCGGAAGAGGTAAAAACATCCTTTTTTAAGGAGGAGTAAAACGCAGAAGCAGCACCTCAGCAAGCAAAATAAAGCAAGCTTCTCTTTGAGTCTTTAATGAGGAAAGAAGTGGAAAGAGAGGGAGAAGACTTTTGTATTCATACTGTGTT
Organism: Delphinapterus leucas; assembly: GCF_059928025.1. Classification (NCBI taxonomy): domain Eukaryota; kingdom Metazoa; phylum Chordata; class Mammalia; order Artiodactyla; family Monodontidae; genus Delphinapterus; species Delphinapterus leucas. Next base: position 102,597,972 of record NC_143134.1, on the reverse strand, counting down.
ATGCATCTTCCCTGTAAGTATCTGGGAATATCCATGTAAGCCTCTGTGATGCTTACATGGATACAATCTGGGAAGGAAGGTGTTTCTGACAAACATCTAGAACAATCCTGGTTGAGAGAATAACTCATGGGTTATTCTCTCAACCAGAGTAACCCATGAGTTATTCTCTCAACCAGGATTGTTCTAGATGTTTGTTAGAAACATGTTTATTAAAGACATTTGCGTACTCAGTGATAAAACAGTTTAAAAGTTAGGAAGCTACATAAGAAGACAAAGGGAAGTATGGTTAGAATCCAGTGGGAGTTTGTAAGTTCTTGGGTGTGGAGGTTGCTTTTCCCCTCGGGAGAGACACCTTTTAAGATGATGGCATCCTTTGTGGGCAGGAACCACAGGAAAAATGCAGTGGAGAACTTTTTGTTCCTCATCTCCTGCCAAAGATAAAGGGCAGTGATGATACTTGTCAAGCTTTGACATGTCCTGTTAATACAATCTAACAATAACCAGCCTTCCTGTGCAGGAGTGTGACCACTTGAGCTTCTTAGCCATTCTCTCCACTTTCAGCTTCTCACCCTTCTACATCCTGCAAAATAGTCCCTTTGATCTTCCTAATCAGTAGTTCAAATGGATCCATCCGCCCTGCCTAAGAAGGAAAGCTGAAATCTCTTACCCTAATAATCTCATCCTTCCAAAATCATATTGCAGCCTGTTCTTCAGACTTATTTCCCATAATTCCCCTTCACTTACTTTGTTCCCTACAAAATGGGCTATTGTTTCTTGGGTGTATCATGCACTTATCTGTTGTTCTAGTCTCGTTATTACGTGGGTTTGTAATATCTAACGCTAAAAATGGATATACTTTAAATATATATAAAACCTTTTATCAGTACTTCTGTAAAACTTTGGCTTAGGGACTTTTAGAAGTGTGTGTGTGTGTGTGTGTGTGTGTGTGTAATGACAAGTTCGTGCTAATTTTCATTTCTCTCAGGAAGATGAACCTTTCTGATTTGGCTGTAAGACTGACTTGTAATAGTGGTAAATATGACTTTTGCAAACCTGTACCTAATGTAATGGTTGCTCTAAAAGTCTGTACTTTTCATGTGGCATGGTCTGGTGGAAAATTATCTTGGAATAAGATAGTTCAACACTTTATTTCCATAAAGGTAGGTAGATAGGCAGGTAGGTAGGCAGTATGTTACATGCCAAATGAATTTCAGGGTCTGGGAATACAATGGAATATCTGGTTTTGAACACAGATTTAATTTGAATGGTAGCTTGACAAGTCAATTGAATTCAACTTTAGGTTCCTCATACTTTATACACTGTGTTGAAGAGTAAATGAAAAATGTTCTGCCATGGAGTCCTTGTTCCTGTGCCAGACCTTCTTATGGCTGAAAATCTGACCCTCGTAAGGTTGACCAGTTGCTCAGTCCAGTTGAGGTCAACCCTTTCACTAGTTGGGGCAGTCCCAAGAGAGGCAAGATTAGCAAGCACCTTGTGAACTAAAAGGGGCCAGTCTCATCGGGAGGTTGAAGAAGGAAGGACAGTGTCCTGGTGACATTTAGAGTGGAATCTCTGGCCCTTCCCTCTGGGCACAGTTTCTGAGTAATGAAAAACTGTGATGTTGAGACACTGTCTCCAGCAAGAGCCATAGGGCTATAATAGTTCAAATTTAGAGATTGCCAGTTTCTATAGTTGGTGAAAGCCTGAACATCCAAACACTAGCTCCATTAACAGCATTTCAGTGCTGTCTGAATGACGAATGTCTGAAAAGGGGTTTTATTATGAATGGTGAAGCTCATTTAATCTTGCCTCTTCTCTCTTTGCTTTTAGAAGTAAAAACAGTTGAATGAGAACCCTTTAGTCAACAAAAAGGTCTTTGACCTCTCTTAATTCTCTTCCTTTGTAAACTGTCATTAAAAGACAAGGTTTTCCCTTTTTCAGAGTTTTATATTCTGTCTCTGGGTCTGGGATCAGACATTTGCATCTGTAAAGAGGTCAGAATTGGTTTTGAGGGAGGTAGATTCTTGGCAGTGTCCAAGTTTCCAAGTTCCAAGTTTCTGTGATACACAGTTCTACAGAGGCAGAGGATCACAGCAAAGAGGTCTGGGCTTATGGGTGGTCAAAAGTGGGTGTGTTTGGAAAGATGTTATGTTTGTCTTTCCATTTTCTATTATTAAGTATTGAAAACCTGTGATTTAGCTGTTTTGTTTCTGCATTGCTTTTTGCTTTCCTCTCTCCCTTCCCCAGTCCTGGGTAACCCAGATGGCTTTGGATCTATCTGTCCACTTCCTCTCTCACTTGGGGTTTTCTGCCTCTGAGGTTTACTCTGAGGGAGACTGAGATAGTGTCTCCCTGGCCTGTCTGCTTTCTTGCTGACCCTTAAACAAACACCCAGACCTTTTGTATATTGCTGAGTGTTGGATTCCAATCTCAGCTGAGAAACAGAAGGTAATAGGAATATGGGGAAGGTACAAAAAATGGTTCAGATCATCCTGATCTTTACCACTCTGGTGTCTGGTCTCTAGTTCTCTCGTCCCTTCTGAAATGGAAACTAAAAATCCCATTGAGCTTTTCCTGTTTTGTTTTTTAATTTTTATTGGAGTATAGTTGATTTAAAATGTTGTGTTAGTTTCTGCTGTACAGCAAAGTGAATCAGTTATACATATATCCACTCTTTTTAAAATTCTTTCCCCATATAGGTCATTACAGAGTACCGAGAAGAGTTCCCTGTGCGATACAGTAGGTCCTTATTAGTTACCTATTTTATATATAGTAGTGTGTCTGTGTGCATGGAGCACACCAACTGTCCTAAAGGGATGCTGGGCATGCCTGTCCTTTTTCTTCAACAAGGGTCTTGCCAGCACCATGGGCTTCCCAGCACCCTTAGGAGCTGTGTCTGAATTTATAAGGCTTTCTGGGAAGTTGTGCCCACGTCAGAGAGTTTCTGGTCCGCAGAGGAAAAGGCATTGCTTTACAATATCTAGTTAACCCCACTACCTAATGAGTTTCTCTCTCATAGACTAGAATGTTTTATTCAATCCAGTTACTAAAATGTGTTTATCCTCTTAGGTTATTATTTTATTTTACATTCCCCTCTGGGTTTCTTTCAAAGATATTATGTGATCAGGCATTCATTTACATAGGAGTTTCCTATTTTAAGACTTTAATCATTAAAATTAAACTATTATATTTAAGATATTTTAATAGTAAAAACACCCACCTAAATAATATTTATTAATGTTTTAGTATTAATAAATCATAAAATCATTTTAAATTGTCTTAAGTATTTTAAAATAATAAAAATAGATATTTTAAAATAGCTATTTCTAAATATTTAAATAAAATATTTAATATTAATAGTACTTTAATTCCTAGTTTAAATGGAAAATGTTCTTAAAATAAGCTTAAGGGGAAAAAAAAAAAAAAAGAAAAACACTGAATAGTTATTTCCGAAGGACAAATAAACAAAGAGCAGTAGATGGGAGGCTGAACTCTTTGGATTGAAAAAAAGCTTAACCTTTTTCTACTATAATTTTTTAATGAATCCATTCTGAAATCATAAAAGGGGTATGTGAATGTGGCGTGTGTGTGTGTGTGTGTGTGTGTGTTTTAAGGATGTCTTTCTTTTTTGGTAGGAAAATTTTAGAATGATTAAACTGATATAAATCAGAAATCTCAAATGTCCTTTGGATATAGCAAGCCATCTTCTACTCTCTTCTTATTCTGCTTTAATAGCTAAGTTTTTATTAATGATGTTTATTTTCTTCCATTGTGAGGTAATATATGATCAATACAGATATATTGGGAAATATTGAAAAAGAAGAAAATAGTCACCTATATAGTCCCATCACACAGACAGTAACATAATCTGAGAGGGTCTTTCTGTTATCCTGACATGTGAATGAGGGAGAGAATATAGAATTAATGGATAGAGATGTTTCCTGCAAACCCTTATAGATGTTGCTTTACTGGATCCTGATTTAGAAGAGTCTGAGGTCAGTCTGATTATTCTCACTTTACGGGTAACCTTTTTATTTCCATGTAGGTGGTTGTATGGTTCTTTCACTGTCTTTCTACTTCTATCTCTGCACTTTCTTCCACCAAAGAGCAACCTGGAACCTTTACCCCTTGCCGTTTTACAGCACTAAGGGGATTAGAGCCCTTAGTGCCTGGGGGCCTGCCAGGTCTCTAATGAATCCTTCTAGGTTGTCCTCCACCCATGTCTGTTAGTCTTAGTTTCTCTCTACCCGTCCCTTGATGGTTCCATGATGCTATTCACTGAACAGTGCATTATTAAGAACATTGATTGTCTGTGACATCATTTCCATCAAATTTTTAAATAAGATTTTATCTCATATGGTGTTATCCTTTTGTCCTCTTTGTTAAAGTGATATGATGAATACATTTTTAATATTTTCAAACACGTGTTATTAGCTTTTGTGGTTAGGTATCTACGCTGTAATAACAGAAACTGTAAAGACATCTGTTGAAGTTATTTTATTCTTAATTTTAAGGTTTCTTTAAATTACAAAATTAAAATATTGTTCCAAATCCATTTTGCATCAATGAAGGATTTCCTCATGTCATAACTTTCCGAAACTTCCTTTATCCATAAGTTGGCCTCTTAAAGTGTATCCAATATCACTATAGAAATTTTGGTCTTACTTATATTTTATCTGATATATCCCTTATATTTTATACTTTCTAAATATATTTATATTTTTTAAATAGAAATCATTTTAATTTAAAGAGTCTTGTCCCAGAAGAGGCCTAGAAGAAAACTAGCTGGTTATCAATGCTAATGCTTGTGAGAGTCAAATCCAAGGAAAATATTTAAATATGACAAAAGTTCTACCACAGAATCATTGGAATGTGTGCTTTTATTAGATCATTTTTTTAGGTAACCATTTGGTATCTTTTTGGTATTAAAAAAGAGAAGATAAGCTTACATTTCTAGTACACGTTAAAATTATGGAGATACTGTTTTTAATGATTACATGTCTTTACTCAGTTTTCCCTCAAAGAAAAGGACACATGGCTTGAAATAAGCTTTTAAAAAAAATCACCAGTGTCAGAGTTACATCATACAAATGAAGTAGAATTTTACCCTATTTTATGGAACATGTTACACCAAGTTTGGGAGGAGTTAACGACTGTACTAACATAGTAGACAGAGGGTAGCCCAGCATTGTAGTCATGTGCTAAATGATCTGAGAGTCCCAAGTGTGAACACAGGAGAATTTTGGCTTCAGAAGTAACATCTCTAAGAACTTGTATTTTTGTGCCGTAACCCTTACTGATCTGACCTCTTGAAATGCTTCACTTTGTTTCCAAAATTATGTTTTTGCTGTAGAATGCTTAGTATATCCCAAGCACTTGATGTTTGTAACTTCATTTTGTTCTTACAGCAGTCTTGTAAAGTAGGTATTACCATATCTTTTTTACAAATGAATAAACTGAGACCCAGGGTGTTAAACTAGGACACTCAGCCAGCAAGTACACAGACCAGGGCATTTTCTAGTCCAGGTACATCTGAAATCAAAGCCTAAGCTCTTAACCACCAAGCTAGACTGCCTTGTTGAGTGGTTCCACCTAATTCTGTTTAGGAAAAATAATTAATTCTGGTCACATAACATGAGAGATTGAAGGAAGTTCATAGTCTATTTATATACATATATATTTTTTTGGCCACGCTGCGCGGCTTGCAGGACCTTAGTTCTCTGACCAGGGATTGAACTCTCGCCCTCATTAGTGAAAGTGCAGTCCTAACAACTGGACTGCCATGGGAATTCCCTAGAGTCTTTTTAATCCTTACACATTACTGATAAGAAAACAGAAGGCTTTTAACCTTTATGATAAAGTTAAGGTGTTTATACTTATTTATAAAGCATAGTGAAGGGTATTTTTGTATTAAATGTATTTCTTTGTCTAATGTACAATCCATATATGACCTAGCACTTCCCAAAGGTAAATTATTTTTGGACCACTGATGCAGACTTGGATTAGGGTAGCATGGCCAGATGGAGAAGAAGTTGAAGCATGTTGAATCGGTGTACTGTGATGGGAATCAGCCAGTTTTCCTATAATCCCTTTAGTTTCAGAGATTTGATATAGGTTGATCTAAGAAGAATGCTAAGTGAACAGGAATAAATACTTTGCTTACTTTCATTTCCTACCAATGGCGGGAAAGGAATGAATAGTTCCTCTAAGTGGAAATGGTCCATACTCCAATGGGTATATGTTACATTTAAAGTCTCTTCCTCCTCTTACTTCTTCTCTTTACTGGAATCTGTGAGAGCCTTGAATGTGCATACAAATAAATATGCACAGTTTTCAGAACACTTTTAGAGACATCTGAATCATAAGGAATAACACAGGGTGGATGAGAAGAATGGAGATCCATAATTTATGGAACAATCACATTTTAGCCCTAAAAATGGCCCAGGTTGTCTTACAGACCTATTTCTCCAGCCAGTTCTATTTCAAAGATGTGGAAACTGATGCCCAGTAAGTTCTGGTGATCTACATTCCCAGGTAGGTTCAGATCATGCTGTATTCTAGATCTATCCCAGAGTGAGGTAGCTCCCAGTCCAGGACTGTTCCCTGAATGACTTTATGCTTTTGTATACATTTAGCCACCTAATATACAGAATCCCAAGTCGATATTCAGGGCTTTTAGGATTGCATCTTGATTTACAGTGTTATTGAGTATCTCTTTGTATTGTTTTCTTAATGGTTGCTCTGGGTATTATGACCATCTACTGATATCAGTATTTTACCACTTTGAAGTGTGGAAGCCTTATTTCCTTTTAGGTCCCTGTACTTTCCCCACTTTTAAATATAATTATCTTGAGTATCAGGCAATATTTAGTGTTTGTTTCAGTGATCTAATATGTTTTATAAAACCCATGAGGAGAATCGTCTATTGTATGTAGCCATATTTCTGTTCCTTTTGTTGTTTTTCCTTTTTTCTTTTTTCTGATGTTCCAAGATTCCTTCCTTTACCATTTCTTTCTGTTTGAAAAACTTCTTTTAGCTGTATTTTAAAGGAAGGTCTGCTAGCAACAAATTCTTTTTTTTCCTTCATCTGAGTTATGTCTCTGTTTTCGTTTCATTCCTGAAGGATAATTTTGCGGGATATAGAATTTGAAGATGACCAGTTCTTTTTTTTTTCCCCCAGCACTTGGAAAATGTACCACTTCCTTCTGGCCGTCATGGTTTTAGATGGGAAATTTGCCCTTGTTTGAATCGGTGTTCCCTTATGGGTAATGTGTCATTTCTCTCTGAATGCTGTCAAGATTTTTTTTTTTTTTTGCTTCATTTCTCAAAATTTAATTTTGAAATGTCATGTCTTGGTGTGGATTTCTTTGCATTTATCCTCTTTGAGTTTCATACTGTTTCTTGAATCTGTAGGTTTATATATATTTTTTGCCAAATTTGGACATTTTAAACCATTGTTTTCTCTAATATTCTTTTAAGTTCACTTCCTTTTTCCTGTCCTTCTGGGACTTTGATAATGTATATAAATGTTGGATCTTTTGTTATCGTCCTAGTCCCTGCCACTGTGGATTTTTTCTTTCCTTTTTTTAAGTCTATTTTATTTCTCTTGTTCAGATTGAGTAGATTCTATTGATGTGTCTTCAGGTTCATTAATATCTGTCCTCTGTCATCTCCACTCTACTGTTCAACCCATTGTTTATTCTTGTTATTGCATATTTTAGTTTTAAACTTTCATTTAGTTATTTTTTATAACTTCTAGTTCTTTGCTGAGATATTTGTTTTTACATTCTAAGGAATTTGCAGTTGTGTTGAATCATATTTATGATGGCTGCTTTAAAATCCTGATCAATAATTCTAACATCTGATTCATCTCAGCGTTAGTATCAGCTGATTCTTTTCTCAACCAAGTAGTGATTTTCTTAGTTTTTGATGTGATGGGTGATTTTTCTTCTTTTTTCGGTACACGGGCCTCTCACTGTTGTGGCCTCTCCCGTTGCGGAGCACAGGCTCCGGACGCGCAGGCTCAGTGGCCATGGCTCACGGGCCCAGCCGCTCCGCGGCCTGTGGGATCTTCCCGGACCGGGGCACGAACCCGTGTCCCCTGCACTGGCAGGCGGACTCTCAACCACTGCGCCACCAGGGAAGCCCCAGATGTGATGGGTGATTTTTCATTGTATTCTAGATATTTTGGCTATTATATTTGGAGACTCAAGGTCCTATTTAAATCTTTTATCAGGCAGTCATCCCATTTGTGCTTAGCATTTTCAGAGACTTTGTGTTGCTATTTTGATCAACTTGGTTTATTTGGGGCTGCTTAGGATCCCACGGTCCCTGCGGTCCCTGCTGGTTCCACCTGAGGGGATGGAGGAGTTTCCCTGGGTGTGGCCTCCCAGTGTCTCTGGTGGGGGGTGGGGAGAGGAATTCTTTTGCCAGTGAGAACAAACGTACTTCCTGGCGCTTGCTGTGCTATGATCCTCTTTTCCTCACTCCTTGCCCCACATTGCAGGGAAGGAGAACACTTCCCAGGTGGGGCTTTTTTGTGTCAGGATCCCCTTTGCTGGTGCTGCTAGCTGCCTGCTATCTCTCACTGGGCGAAGGGAGTCTTAGGCCTGGTGAGTAAGGAGAGTGCTTTCCCTGGCCGCTTACTGTCAGTGGTGCTCCCGATCTATCCCTTTTGCCAGCTGCTTGCTAGCCTGGTGGTGTTGGTGGTACGCCATTGGATCTGAGGGGGGAATGAGCCTACCTGGGCTGCCTTCTGTTGCTAGCTTGGGGGTCTGGAAGGTCTGGGCTTGGCTGACCTTCTTATGTTAGGTCTGGGATTGCAAGACCATTTAGTCCTGGGGTCTCTAATCCGTTCACCTTCCTTTTCTGCATTTCAGAGTTCTCTTTGGTTGCCTCTTGTATTTTTTCCAGGGTTTGTGTTTATATCAGTACTTAGCTGGGAGAGGTACAGGGAGAAAGTTGTTTGTGCCATTCACAGACTTTTCCGTGAATGGAAGTCTCGCTCATGGACTTTTGGGGGAGGGAAACCCTTAAGACTACCCATAATAGAAAAATATGAATTTGGTCAGTGGCTTTATTTCAGCAGAAAGTACTCTATTCTGGTACATTTCTACCTCTTATAGTTCCCTATAAATGAAACCAGAACACAATCTAACTACTCCTTCTTCCTCCTCCTTCCTCCACTTCTCTAATCATGCTACCACTATAGACTTCTATGAATGGAAGTTCTTGTATCTTTGAAAGTGCAGAAAAAGAGTTAAATTAAAGCCTGGTTTCAGTTTGCCACCCTTTGTGGTGGGAAAGTGAGTCAGCAAATGCTCTATCCTTGGGCCACCACTTCTTCCTCCACCATGGCCTCTTGTCAACCTCACCAAGCTTAACTTCCCAAGACTGGGAAAATGGGCTTTTAAAGACAATTTGTCACCTCTTGAACATCAAACTCAAAAAGAGAAAGAAACCTTAAGTGTAGATGCCATCTGCCTTTATTTACTCTTCATCACCCTTCTCTTTCAGAAACAGCTGGACAGATGCAAGCTTTTACTCTAAAGAGCAGTTTATAGAAACAGATTAAAGAAAGGATTTGTTTTTAAATTTTTGAACAATAACTTGATTTAATTAACATAGTCACTAATTGTATTATAACTGAAAATGCCCCAGCCCTTGGGCAAAAATCTGAAAAATGCAGGGAAGTTGCTGATGAAGATTTTGCATGAGGGTTCAGAAAATCAAATACTCATTTCATTTCTAAGGGAAATAATAAAAAAAAAATCTAAAGGAAATTTAAAGAATTAGTAAATATAACAGCTGTAATCTGATGTGTCCCTCTCAAATTCATTTGTTGAAACCTAACCCCCAAGGTGATGGTCTTAGGAGGTGGGGTCTTTGGGAGGTGCTGAAGGTGGAGGCACTAATCCCCCATGAATGGATTAGTGCCTTTATAAAAGAGACCCCACAGACCTCCCTAGACCCTCTCACAGTGTGAGGATACAACGAGAAACTGACAGTCTGAAACCCAGAAGAGGGCTCTCCCCAAAACCTGACCATGCCGGCACCCTGATCTTGTACTTCCAGCCTTCAGAACAATGAGAAGTAAATTTGTGTTGTTTACAAGCTACCTAGTCTGTGGTATTTTGTTATAGCAGTGTGAATGGACTAGAACAATAACTGTATACATATATAAATGGAATTCTCAAATTCTAGGAAAAATCCGAAGATCTAGAAATAAGTGATATTTTCTCACTTGTTGAGTGTTAGAAATATAAACAATATAATTTTATACTAGTGATCTCAACAGGGTTGGGGAGGCATGGGGCAGTGCATGAGAACTGTAATAGTAAAAGTAGAAAAACTTGATTCTCCCTTAGATGAATTTATGTGTGAATGGAAAATGCTATAAAATGTTTTCAGGCAGGAAAGTACTTGCAGCACAGAATAAAATCACAGTTTTCCAGGACTTTGGGGGAAAACTTTATTTACTGTTTTAAGTTTTCATTTTAATACAATGAGAGTGAGAAAAATAGCCTATCAAGGATATCTGTATTCTTCTCCCTGGAACCTGTAAGTCCCCTTACACAGCAGAAGGGACTTTGTAGATGTGATGAAATTAAGGACCTTGAGGTGGGGAGATTATGTTGGATTGTAGGCTTGGGAGATGGAGGAAGGGTCCATGAGCCATGAAACACAGGTGGCCTCTGAAAGGTGGAAAAGTCAAGGAAATGGGTTCTCCCTAAAGCCTCCAGAAAGATATCCAGCCCTGCCAACTCTTTGATTTTAGCCCATCTCAGACTTCTGACCTTTAGAACTATAAGATAATAAATTTGTTGTTTTGAGCTCCTAAGTTTGTGATAATTTGTTATGGAAGCAGTAGAAGACTAATGCAAATACTTAGGTTATATTTAAGGATGTTGCTGTTCACCTCATATGCTTTTCTATATAAAAGCATTACCCCACCACTGACTTTGCCCCCCCCCCCCATTTGGCAATGTCTGGAGACATTTTTTATTTTCATGAGTAGGGTGGGTGCCATCGTCATCTAGTGGATAGAGGCCAGGGATGCTGCTAAACATTCTACAATGGAAAGACCAGCCCCTCAACAAGAAAGTGTTATCCAGTCCAAAATGTCATTAGTGCCCAGGTTGAGAAATCCTAAACTAGATTGATTTTCATAAGTATGCAGGAAGTTGAGGCCTACCGTGCAGTTTGCTCTAAATTAACTGCGTAGTCTATCTAGACCTGCACTCTCCAACAGGATGGCTGTTAGACATATGGCTATTTAAATTCATTAAAATTAAATAATTTTAAAATGAAGTTTCTCAGTCACACTTGTCATATTTCAAGTGCTCACTGGTCACGGTGCCTAGTGACTACCATACTGGATAACTGATATAGAACATTTCTATTATTGCAGAAAGTTCTGTTGGGTTGTACTGGTCTTTCAGACCCTTGCTACCTGGAGTGTTATGTATGGACAAGTAAAATCAACATTACCTAGGAGCATGTTAGCAATGCAGACTCTCAGACCCCACCCCAGATCTGTTAAACCAGAATCTGTATTTTAATAAGATCCCTAGATGATTCATGTTCACATTCAAGTTTGAAAAGTCTCAGTGACTTTCTCTTGCCTTGTTTCCTTTCTCCTTCCCTCTGGTGCTCCTTCTGTTTCCCTTTTGGCTGCACAAAACGCCTTTCTTCTCAACTTCAGTTTCTAGGCTTTTCAAGCCAGAGCTATGTCTTATTTCATCCCCTCCCCCCTCCCCCAGAGACATTTAACACACTGTCTTGCACAACATAGTTGCTTGGTGTTATTGTTTCTGGACTGAATTGTATTGAAATAACTTCTGAGCAGTCTTAGTATAGGTCCTTTTTCTTTTAACCAAAACGATGGCTATTTTCATCTTTTCCTTTATAATATGAGCATTTCCTAGAGTTTTGATTATAAAAAAAAAAAAAACCTTTTCAAATATTGTGAATGAAAGGTTCATTGTGAATTAAAATTCCTAGTGATTCCATGATGTGAAGACGAGAATGCATCATAGTATGCTGTCTCTGGGTAACAAAATGAAGCAGCACTTTTTACTATTAATATTAATTACAGACATCTCCAGAATCATCATATGTTCTATTGGAATAATTTGTATCGCATTAAAAACTAAATGCCTCATGTTTGAGTCATCTAAGAGGATTATCAGGTTTTTTTTTTTTTGTATCAATCAAAATCTGTTACTTTATGTGGTAGCTACCACTGCAAGGAATTAACTTGTTCTTTCTTTGCACCAGTGCAATGAAAACATTCATCAGATGTTTTGGAGGTAAGGTGACATAGGTTCCATGAACGGCTTGATTTTATGAGTGTTGCAGCTTGTAGCATACATAAGAATTAAGTCCTGTAGCAAAGGGACAAATTAAAAATTGTAGTTTAATTAGCCATAGACTATTCAGACTGTAAGGGATCTCTTTCATTTTGCAAATAAGGAAACTGAGACCCAGAGAAGTCAGTGTGGGGCAAAAGATGGTCCCATTGCTTGTGTTTTGTGGAAAGGGAAACATGGGAGACCTTTCTTTTAGACCTCGTGTCTTCATTTCATAAATGCAGGCGGTGAGTGAACCAGAAGATCCTCGCATGCCCCTCGCAACTTTGAAAACATTTTTAATCCAGTTCTCCTTATTTTAAAAGTAATGTTCTTTTTATAGTTTCACACTGCCTCTCTGTAGACTATTTTCATCTGGGTGGAAACCCTCACTACAGTACTGGTATTGAAGTTGGATTTAAATTCATGCTTCTTTGTGCATATTAATCTGAATTTTAAAAGTTTTAATTTCATACATAGGTGAATAAAAGTGCCAAATTATGTAAATTCTCTGTTAGAGTTCTGCAATTCCAAACTTATTAGGCAAAGCCAAACAGACTTAAAATTCCTGAAAGCACAACTAGCACTGCAAAAAAATAATTTGGTCCAGAGATTTTGGTGTGGATTGCCTAGAATTGTAAGCCAAAAAGTTGTTTTAGGACACTTTTTTTTCCCCTGAGGATAGAGCATTGCCTTTCATTGGACTCTGAGAGGGGCTGATGTCATAGAAATGATTAAGAACCACCAGTCTTTTCAACTCCTGAAATATATATATACAATCTGAGGGCTGGTGAGAACATGACTTTTGCAAGATTGCAAGTTTTATTAGTAGGATTTCTCGAAACCCCCATTTTTCTATTAAACGTTTTCCTCCTTCCTCTAAAATTTCTATGATTGTGAACTTTATGTAACTTCTATGAAATAATCCCCAAATGATGAAAATTCGACAACAGTGCTGTAGAGATGACAGTCATTGACAAGAGTAGTGTGGGTATCTGCTTAGTTAAAAAAAACTTTAAAGAGCTCATTTTAGTCAAAACCCAGTTCTTTTTCTTGCTGCTTATGCTGCCTTTCTCCCTATCTTTCTAGTTGTCTTTTTTTTTTCTTCTACCATAGGTCTTATGCTCATCAAAGAAAGTATGATGAGAATACTCTCGTTTGGAGAACACAGGTGTCTATAAGTTACGCAAGAGATAGCACTGATACAAAGGCTTCTCCCTGTATGATCTGTGTGCAATTCTGATCTGTTGGAGCTTTGTGAATATGCTAAGGGGGTTGGAGGGTGGGAAGGCAGGATGCAGGAAAAAATTTCTTCTGCCTGAATAAAACGTTGCACATCCGTATACAAGTTACCCTCAGCCCCAACTTTTAAGCCATGCTTACATTTATGATTTATTTGATAAATGTTCATGTGTAGTACACTCTTCAGAAGTCTTTAATCAAGCAACCTCACTTGTATTATATAATAATAGTTCCATCTTATTGGAACTTTCTAATCTTATACTATTCCATCTAATAAGATGGAATGGTCCTATTTTTGCTGATCCTTTGCTTTGTTTTTCTTACCAGTTTAAGTGTTGGGTTACTTTCCATGTTGTACCCTGGAGCACAATGGGGAATTTTAAAAAAATCAAATACTTAAGTGCAAACTGCAGAATAAACGGTCAGTAGTCAGACTAAGCAACTACATTTCACACTTTGAGGTGCCTTGTGTATGTTCCATATGCGGGTTGCCCCTGATAAGTTCAACTGGGCATTATAAAAGATACCTTGTAGAAATGCATTTAAAAAGTGTAATTGCACTTTATAACTTTACATCGTTAAAATCAAAAGCCACAAAAGACTGGAAGAAATAGGAGGTGTCTGAAAAATAAAGGTTTATTAAAAGGAAACCATCAGTAGTAATTTTGAAAAATTAGAGCCCTGAAAAGTATCAGCAGAGTTTAAAACCTTAAGAGGTAACAAGACTCTACAAATTGGACTTGAAGGTCTACGTCGGCGTCATAGCCCTGGATGAAATCAGGAAAGTCCATTTCTCTCTCCAGTCTAAACCGGAAGCAGATATTTTAGTGACAGCTTGGAGCAAAAAGTAGGCAGATGAATCGCCACAGCTTATATCTTCCCTAACAGGATTTTTCTCTCTGTAAGCCCGAACTGATTAAGGTCTTTTATTAAGAAATGTATATGAAGTGGGTGGGTGAATGTAACGAGAAAAGCAAGAGAAATGTCTGGGGTGGTCCAAAGCGTCCCTTCCCTTTCCTTACAAAAGCAAACATGCAACCCCTCTCGACTTCATTTGTTCTTAGGAAAATTTTTTGTTTTATCTGTTTTCTTTTCTCCTTTTGCCAAAACTAGAGTGTGGTGGAATTCTCTCAGCACTGGCCCTTTCCCAGCAGCCCAGCTGTTTCAGGAGGGTGGGGTCCAATCCTACTGAGGTGGCCGGAGGGCATCGAATGCTGACCACCCACCCTCAGTGCTTTCATGGTCTGATCCGTCCCCACTATCCCCTACTCAGCCATGTGGGCAACAGAAATGTGAGGCCTGCGTCCGCTCCCTGAAGAAGTTCCTTCCCTGCCTTATCTGTTTTTTTCGAACATCTCATCTGGCTCAGGCCCTGTCGTTAAAAACAAGACAGCCTCACCCAGCTTCACAGTTAGGAGGAAGATCTGGCCTCCGCCTTGGGCCTTGAGCGGGGGACTCAGTCCTGCCTCTCCTCGTGGAGGGGCCCACACTGTCGCGTGGCCAGGCGGCAGCATCCACCCCGGAGAAACTTGGAGCAAGCTGCCCAGAGGCCCCCCACTGGCTGGCCAGCTCTGAACAGGCTCAGAGTACAGCGTCTCCATTCCTGTGTTCCCAGGCTCTCCGAAGCCAGAAGGATTTCATTGTTTCCAGAACTCGAGAGCAGCAGAACAGGCTAAGGTGGCCCATTACTCTTTGAAATTGTTCCCCTCTGCCTGAAGCATAGGAAAATCAAGGATCACTTAAACTTTGTATTAATTTGTCTCTTACCTCAAATCCTTTTTCATATGAGGTAGGCTCTAAAAGTAAGAAATGAAAAGAAAATACTCCTTTTATTTCCAACTGAAAGAAGAAAGGGGATGACCTGGAATTTGAGAGCTCATCAAGAAATGCTTGTGGGGACTTTCAGAAGGTTCTTAAACCGAAGGAAAGCAGGCTGATGGTCCCTTTGTGGCTGAGGTGGCAGTGTACCAGAGAACACAGCCCTGCAGTTTGCTCTCTCTCTGGGCTGGAAGAACCAATAGCAGTTTGCCCCGGATATCCATATTTCTTATAGATTTATTCCTTGAGTTTTCCCTGAAGGAGAACAAAAGGGGAAAAAATGGAGGGAGCCTACTAGGTGGCCTCATGCTTTATATTCTACCTGCAGGGTGTCTCATTCTGTCCTTGCAGCAATGTTGAAAGTACATAGTATCCCCACTTGACAGATAAGGAAACTGAGGCTCAGTGACGTTGAATAACTTGTCCATTGTCACACAACTAGTAAGGGAAAGAAACAGTATGTGACCTCAGGCCTATCTCTTTTCTCCTATCATATGAATACTGACCCTTAAAATCCTCCAGTTGTGCAGCCTGGGAGGTTAAAAGAAATTTTATCTGCAAGGAGCCTCAATCCATCCTCTTCCTCACCAAGTAGCTTCTTTTTTTTTTTTTTTTTTTTTTTTTTTGCGGTATGTGGGCCTCTCACTGTTGTGGCCTCTCCCGTTGTGGAGCACAGGCTCCGGACGCGCAGGCTCAGCGGCCATGGCTCACGGGCCCAGCTGCTCCGCGGCATGTGGGATCCTCCCGGACCGGGGCACGAACCCGTGTCCCCTGCATCGGCAGGCGGACTCTCAACCACTGCGCCACTAGGGAAGCCCCCAACTAGCTTCTTGAGTGCCTGTGGGAATAATGCCTGAATATTGTCAATTGTTTCCTTAATTATTAAAGAGAAACATGCTCTTTGTAAAAAACCCAAAATTACAAAAATATTTACATTAAAATTTAAAATCCATACTGCCACCCTGCCTCCTTGTGGTAACTCCTGTCAACAATCTGGTGTGTATTCTTCTAGACTTTTTTGTAATACATGTAAGGTATATATGCATATCTATAGAAATTTTATAACAAATGGAATATTGTAACCTTACAGACTTAATACAATTTGTGTATCTTCTGACGTGGGTCAGTACAGTAGAGCAATGTCAGTCTGTGTGATGGTTGCTTACTACTCCACTTATATATAATGTCAGCGAATGTTTAGATTTACAGTTTTCCCCCAGTACAAATATTGCTTCATCAAGCATTCTGTATTCATAGTATATGCTGCTTCAAGTATTTCTGGATGGGATGCATTTCTACAGGTGGAATTGTTAGATAGAACATTTTAAATTTAGACATTGCCAAATTGCCTCCAAAAAGGTTGTCAGATGACTCTTCTGTCAACAGTATATCGGTGTGTCCATGGATTTACTACTCATGCCGTCATTAATAGGATTATAAATCTTCCCCAGTCTGTTAGCTGTACTTTTAAGATAAGAATATAATATTTAATGCAGATGAGCTTTAGTTCTGAAGCCAAAAGAGCTTTCTAGCATTTCATTCTTGGATTGAAAGACTCAACCACCCAGCCATGGACATTGCTGGACAACCATGCCCCTGCCCCCTCTCCCTGCCCACACACACAGTCTGAGCCACTAAGCTCCCTGCATGCTTCTGAGAGGGCCAGACAGATGCTTCTTACCAACAGATGGGAAAAACAAACTAAAGATGATTTGGTGCTAATTCAATCTTTCTTATCTCAGTTTCTCTCTCTCTCTCCCCGCCTCCCTCTCCCCCTCTTTTTCCCCTCCCGCCTTTATTAAAGTATAATTGACATATAACAAGCTACATATATTTAAAGTATACAGTTTAGATATAATTGATAATAATCAATTTCTGGTATAGCAATCTAAAAATCTGTATGTGGGGCTTCTCTGGTGGCGCAGTGATTGAGGGTCCGCCTGCCGATGCAGGGGACGTGGGTTCGTGCCCCGGTCCTGGAGGATCCCGCATGCCGCGGAGCGGCTGGGCCCGTGAGCCATGGCTGCTGGGCCTGCGCGTCCAGAGCCTGTGCTCCACGGCGGGAGAGGCCACAGTGGTGAGAGGCCCGCGTGCCGCAAAAAGAAATAATAATAATAAAAATTAAAAATAAAAATCTGTATGTATATGAACATATATGTGAGGGATATGTGATGCACACACACACACATACAGAGTATATACCTATTCTTAGCTTTCCCTTAACCAACTTGATTATTAACAAAAACTTTGTAAAACATAGTAATTCATGCCCATAGCCACTTTTCTCTTATTCCTTTCACAGCAAAACTGCCTAAAAGATTTGTCTGTACTTGGAGGGTCCAGTTTCTCTCCTGTTCACTCTTGAATCTACTACAATGAGGCTTACATTCTCAAGACCCACTGAACTGTCCTCAAGTGACCTCCTTATCGCTAAATCCTTTCCTTCAGTCGCTTACAGGTTTCCTCCCCTCCTCTCCCTCTTCCTAGCACTCAGTCTATCAGCGAATCATATCAGCTTTACCATCAAGCTTCTCATGTTCAGAACCACCCTTAGCTCTTGTCTGGATCACTGTGTGAACCTCTAGCTGCCCTGCTTCTTCCTCACTTGCTCTCCCATAGTCTCCAAATACTGTCCTCCTCTGAAAGATATTTTACTGATTTATTTTGTTAGTAAAGTTCTTTCACACCCTTCCTAGAACCTAAGCTCCATGAGGGGAGATAGTTTTTCCTGTTTGGTTCACTGTGGCATCCCCAGTACCTAGAATAGTACCTGACATACAGTATACACTCATATATTTAGATGAATTTTTTAAAAAGGGTTAGTCGACTATAGCCTTAAGACCAGGTCATTCAGCTCTGACAGTTACCAAGAATCAATTGTTTTTGCTCCTAAAGTGCCAGGTTATTCTAACAATAATGTAACTAGGTAAATATCACGTTATCTAATAAAAATGAGGGCAATGAGAAAACGTTTCTGAGAAAGCTAAGGGGAAGGCTTTGTTAATATTCAATGAAGACAAGTTGCAAAAAGAAACTGCTTTAAGTTTGCTGGGGAGAACAACTGTCAGTGTGGGGAAAACCATAAAAAATCAGCAAGGTTTTTGTACTCAAATTGCTTTCCAAGAATTTTAAGTTCTGACTCCACTTTTAAGAAGCCAATTTGAAGGGAGTTAGTATGTGATGCTTTATTGGTGTGGCTTTGCTTGGAAGGTGATGCAGAACTCCAGTTAACAGACCCATATTCAAATATAAAGCCTTGGTTCTAGGTTAAAGGATTGGCACATGAATACAAATCGGTATTTTAAATTCAAATAAAATATTGAAGGTATCATTTTTATAATTTTGTATTCTAAACATTTTTAAAATTAATTGACTGTTAGCCTCAACTGAAGCTTATTATAGGGTATCTGTGTTTGTATGTGCACACATTTTTTTTGTCTCTGTTGTTAAAGCATAATTGATACCATTTTATGTGTATGTTTTAACACCTTGTTCTTCTTACTTAGCAGTGTATCTTGGAGATCATTTGGTAAGGATAGAATTTCTTGAGAACTTTAGAAAGTTGAATAGAATCCCACTTTATGAATCAACTTAATTTATTTTACTTCTCTACTTGTGGTTGCCTAGATTATTTCCAATTTTTAAAAATAAACAATGCTGCAAAGAATTCCTGGCACATACATAATTTTATTATGTGTAAATATATAGGATAAATTCTGAGAAGTGATCTTGATGCAGTTTATTTTGATGGCTTTAGAACTGATTGATTTTTATTCAGGATTTATGTGTTAGAACTTGCTTTGTGATATTTTGTCTTAGTTTTGAGCAACCGATATTTCACTCTGAACGTGTAGTTAAACTGATTGAAATTCACGTACAAAAATATGTTTGTGATTTGAATTTGGAAGTCTTTAGCCTAAATACCCACTTCCCAATTGAATAATCATTTTTATCACTTAAAAAGAACTTTTTAATACAAGTTTCTGATAACAAGAGATATCTTAGGCACACAGCTATCTTACTGTAGAACAGACTATGCCTCCCTCCTACTCTGCCAAGAGTCTGTACTTCATAAGCATCAATTCAGAGCATTTAGCAACTGTAAGAGACATAGCCAGTCTCCAAATGCACTATCATATTTACAGTTTCTGCTCTTCTTCTTTCTGTGTCTTTCAGCCATTAAGTATATATATATATATATATATATATAACCATATATATATATATATATATACACATAAACACATACATATTTTTTAAATAAACATTTTTAGATTGCAAGGATATTTCTGAATATGCTTTTGGATTAAATTTTAATTTTTCCCCTCATTTTGTTAGTAAAATAATGAATTATAAATTAAATTTCCATTATGTTTTTTCGTCCTCGAATTTTGTCTTCTGGGTAACACATATCTTGTCGATCCATGAACTACTACAGCCAGTAGTTCATGAACTGCAAAGAATAAAATCCACAGGATTCTGTCATCAGCTATCTTCTGTGCGTATTTTCAGCCAGATTTCAGTAGTCGTTTAGACTTGTACCATTTTGGGAGAATCCTAATTCATAGCTGAAAAATTAAATATGTTGTAAAACCAATTACAAATTCCCTGTTTATGTTGAACTTTTTCTAAGGAAAGATTCTGGGCAGGGGGAGTTTCATTTATCCTTTAAGGGATAAGTATTATTCAAATCACTTTGGTAACAGCTAGACCACAGTCATGCAATAAGTTTAGTATCATTTTCTCAGTTAGACGGTGTTGAACTGTGGCTGACAACACTGATTTTCTGTGAGATTTAAGATTGATCATTTTTAAAATAAGGGAGGGAAATCTGGGTTTGAAAAATTTTGTAATCACTATGTTTAGGAGGCAAAACAGATTTAATTGTTCTGAGAATGGTGAATTATCTCCTGTGTGAAGAATATGCAAGTGACATTATCCCTTTTTCGTTGGGTCTCGTATGAAAGAAAATAAATCTCATTGTCTTTTTTTTTTTTTGTCTTTTTTAAGACACTAAGACGCAGTGACTGTTTTGAATGTGTATGGGTATGTAACACACGTACATATTTGTTATATATACATTTATATAGTATATGTATGTGTATATATGTATGTATGCATATATATAAATTATATATTATTTTTAAGTTTAAAATATATCTGTTACTTAAAAATGATAAGGGCTTATAAGAAAAACCTTTGTTAGGCATTTAGAGTAGCATTGTTCTTTAGATATTAGTGGGTAATAATGCTCTGGTGAGCCAGTCTTATTCTAGTTAGTTCACTCCAAGACAGAGCTGGGTGGAAATCCGAAAACATGTTTAGGGGGGCAGAGGAGAGGCGGGGACCCATCTTAACATGGTTTAACACACATTGATTTCATAGGGAGGACTGAGATCCTCATTGTAGAAGCAAGAAGAGCGAGGCCAAGGAGAGGTTAACTCGGACACAGCAGCGGTGTAGGATGGATTTACCTTGACTCGTTTTAGATCTGTGAGATGTCTGATTTTTTTGTCAAAACACAAATTTGCCAACCAGACTGGAAGTGCTTTCTGTTTTTTCCATCAAAAACCTTGGACTCCCTCCCTTGAGGTCTTCTCTGTCAGACATTTTTTTCTTTTTAACTTTGGTTCTTATGTTCCAAATATAAGCAAAGTTCAACGAGTTAGGAAAAAGTCCCTCTAGAAAAAAGCCTCTAATTGTGAGACCAGATGGTAAGCATTATTCAGCCGATGGGGGTGTGTAGATTTCAGGGAAGGTGTGGTAATCTGATCTTGCTCTGCAGCTGTGACCCCTTCTTCCAAAACAGCCTCCTTCCTCACTGCTTTTTGCGTCCACATTCCAGCATCTCTCCTTCCATCATCGTGGGCACCGGGGCTCTCACAGACTGGTTTGACAGATGTAGAAGAAAGGACTGAAGCTCGCTCGAGGAAGAGCGACTTCTGCTATTTATTCCAAACAACAGATATATTTTGATTATTCTCCTCCCCATGTTACTTGCAATATTGGCAAATCATGCCAAATGTAACCACTCTTGTTCAGCCCACTGAGAAACAGTCTTAAAGGACTCAAATCGCCATGAGCCCATCAGGGTGTCTTTAAGGCCTCTCCATCTGAAGTCATGCAGGTACCTCAGGCTGAAGATAAATAAAACCTAGGGCACCATCTGTGTTCTCTTCACCTACCCTGAGAAAACACCAACTGATACTTTCTCCTGTATTTCTTCCTTCAGTGGAAGGTAGCACCATCCTTCTGTCACCCAAATGGAACATCTAGGAATCATTCTAGACTCATATCTTTCTCATCCATTCCATGCAGTCCATCTTCTAAATACTTTTCCAATCCTTTCATACCTCTCTTCTCCCATTGCCACTGCTTGTGTTCAGGCTCTTCTTTCACCTCTGGAATTTGGAAATATCTGATGGTTTTGCCTTTATTTTTATCCACATCATTTTCTTCTTCCCTTCTCTTACAGTGTTGTATATTAAATGAGACTCTGGCCAATGAGGCCAATGAAGTTAAAATCTCATGGGAGGAAGGATAGATGAAGGTCATTATTTCTTATATGTTCTGCAGGCCATTGTAGTATGTGGCTGGGGCTGAGAATAAATGCTAGACTGGAAAATTTTCAAATATCTTTGCCAGGCTATGTACAAGGTCTTCACGGTCTTGAACATCTTATCTTCTGCTACTTCTGCTTCTGACTTTACAATAAGCAACCACAAACTACTTGTGCTTCCTCTTTCTTTCATGCTATTGCATACCATCCTTGGTTTTATGCCTTGATCTGTGGGGATTCGTCCATCAGAAATGTTCCAGAAATATACAAACTACCTAAAGGACTGTCCCTACTGAGTACCACATTATCTTATTCATCATCTTGGTAGGTACTGAGCTGACCCATGAGAAACTCCAAAATGATTTGGGGCTTCCATGCTTCTCTGTGTTCCTCTCTTTTCCTTCTTGTTATTCTTGTCACATCCAACTGCAAGTCCTAGGAATCTCTTAGCATTAGGATGGTGTCATCTCAGAACTTTTTGAAATGCCAGGTCTTCATGGTCCAAAACATGCTTCCACATTTTGCCCTGGAAGAAATCTGCCCTGGAACTGCTACACCAGCCTACACACATTATGCTTCCCATGATGGCAATAGGTAGTGTAGTCAGGTAGATGTGCAGTGTGTAGAGGGCTTTTACATGTCATATCTATCTCAATTTGATCCTCGCCACACCCTATGGAGTAGGCAGAGAGCTATTATTTCTCCACTTTACAGATGTGGAGATGGAGGTTCTTTTCATTCTTATCAACCTGCCTTATAGGTGTGCACTTGAGTCTCTACAGATTATATGTTGGTAATCTGTCCACAGGTTACAGATCAAGGGTCCCCAATGCACATCTCAAGTTCTATGACCCAACTGGATTATGGCTGGCTCCTTTTTACTAAAGGGGCTTGGTTGTAGTTTTTGTTTTTAGAAACTTGGTGGTAAATCCGTGATTTGAGCAAAGTTGATCTCATAATGTTCAATCACGATTGTTTAGAAGCCTAATCACCTTGGAATTTTCCACGGCCCATTTTCCACTGAGGTAGTCCACCTTCAGCTTTTGGTCAGTTTGATCCTCGGCACCTCTGTGAAAGAGAGGGGAAGGGAGAAGGAAAAGCTCTGTATGATTGATTTTAGATGTTGATTTTTGAGGCCTGTACTATGAGTCTCTTAAATTACTCAATCAGGTCTCGAAGATCCAAACACAGAGTGTTGGGACCGTGTGGTTGGGCCTAATTATAGTACTACTAAAAACATTTCCTTTTAATGAAGAAGAAGGGAGGGGAGTTCCTCAGTGAAGCACCCATGTGTATTAGCTCCTGGTCAGGCTATGGTGTCCCCACTTCCTGTCTCTAATCTAGGCTCCTTGCAAGGTTGATAAGGCCCATTGGGCTAGTTCCTGAGACCATCATGGGTTTTATCGCAAAAATCTTGCTCTTTTTGAATTTAAAAATTAGAAGAAGTTATAAACAACAAATGACTGTATTTGAATTCTGCCACTTTTGAACAAAGTCAGACAGCTTGAGCAAATCCATGAGAATAAGGGTCTTCCCTTCTGCTGCCTGGAAGGAGAAGAAGATCGTGTTATTTAAAATAAATCTATTGAGATGCATGTTGCTGGTATCTAATCAAGCTCTGAATTTGAGCTCAACTAGAGCTTTGATAAAAGAAAGGGGAAAGGAGACTTGAAAGAATGCTCTCCCATTCATGAAGGGCCTGCATGTTTTTAGTTTCCAAGTAAATGGAATAATGGGACCATGTATTTTCCATCCAAGCATTTTCCATCCTGAGAATAATTCCCTTCCCAGCTTCTCAATGAATAATGCATTATTTCTGAAACTCAAGAGGCATTCCTTTGATTTTCCTTTATGTTTAGCTTTCTGAGTGATTTTCAAGCAAGGAAATTCAAGGACTTGGAATGAATGCTTTATTAACATTTTTACTTGAAGTTCAAATAGCTCCTTGGCTATTATCTCCTGATTTTTGAAATATTTTTTTTTCTCCCTAAGCAAAGTCTAAGGTATTGTATTTATTAGAAAATGAAGCACCTTGGCCAGTCTTCAAAGCGAACAGCAGTTTAAAACCAATACACATTCGTGTTTAGAACAAAGAGCTTTATGGGGATACTCTGCTCCTTGCTTTATTTTCATTTCCCTGCTGAAAAGTTTCAAAAAAAGAAAGCTCACATTCAAAACTGGGCTGTTTGGAGACTAAATCTCGTTTGTTTACATTTTGTGAAACTCATTCCTTGAGGCTAGTCCAATTCACGACCCCAATCCAAGCCCGCCTTCACCTAGGCCAGTGCCATTTAAATCAAAAGCTTCAAATGCACTTCTGGGATCATCCCTACTCCCTGTCTGCTCATTGTGTAGCCTAATTACACATAAGGGGCCCATCAAGTAAGATGTAATGGGACATGATGGCGCCCACCAGTTCACGTTCTCTTAGCCAAGGATCCCCAGCTCATTCCTGGGGTAATACGGTGGTAGATTTTAATGCTGTTTCACAACCTCCATTTCCCCTGGGAGCCAAGTGAGTGGTTTCAGGAGCTAAATAAGTTGGAACTAAGAACATAATTTGCATTTCCATCCCTTTACAGTTACAGTAAAATATTCATGATTTAGAAGAGTTGGGGAAGCAAGAGAATTTAAATAGGAAACATCTAGAGCATAAAATTTTGGTTTAAAAGATTTAATTTTATTAATTTAAGAAGTGGGAATATAACATAGTGTTTTCTGGAGCATGGACTCTGGAGCCAGCCTTTAAAAGCAGAAACTCTGGGGTTTGCCTCGGGTCTGCCACTTTCCAGGACCGTGGCGTTGAGCAAGTTATTTTACTTTTCTGTTTCTCAGTTTCTTCCTCTGGGTGATGAGATAATAGTTTCTATCTCCTACAGTTGTGGTACAGATTAAGTGAGTTAATGTTTGTAAAGCATATAGAAAAGTACCATTTAAGTGATAGTTGACTTAAAATAAAAGTAAATGTGCATCTTACTGTTGGAAATTGCTATTTCCAAACAGGCCCGTGCCGCTGAGCAGATAATAACAATATTATTGCTACTGCTGTTTCTGGTAAGATTTACTGGGTGATTATTTTCTGGGCACTCATTTACTCCTGCCACGCCCCAAATGAGGCAAATGGAATCATTTCTGTTTCTCAGATGAGAAAACTGAGGTAAAAAACTAATTTGCCAACACAAGGACCTATGGCGTAGCATAGGGTATTGTGTTCAGGATCTCGTAATAACCTATAATGGAAAAGGATCTGAAAAAGAGTACATATATATGTGTATCTACACACACACACACACACATATACACAAAACTGGATCACTGTGCTGTAAACCTGAAACTAACACAACGTTGTAAATCAACTCTACGTCAATTAAAAAAGGAAAGCAATTTGCCTAAGTTCGCCCAGTTTGTTAAATAGCAGAGCAAGGATTTGAGCCCAAACCTAATCCAGAAACTGTGCCTCAACTAAACGTTAAAGGGTGTTTGTCACAGTGCTTTTGCCTGAAAACAGTCTTACACTATTAAAAACTGTATTTTGGGGCTTCCCTGGTGGCACAGTGGTTGAGAGTCCGCCTGCCGATGCAGGGGACACGGGTTCGTGCCCCGGTCCGGGAAGATCCCACATGCCGCGGAGCGGCTGGGCCCGTGAGCCATGGCCGCTGAGCCTGCGCGTCCGGAGCCTGTGCTCCGCAACGGGAGAGGCCACAACAGTGAGAGGCCCGCGTACCGCAAAAAACAAACAAACAAACAAAAACTGTATTTTTATAAGCATCAAAGTGTGTATCCTGACTGCAGGATGTCTCGATTTCATACCGTAATTGCTTAGCAAACTCTGTTTTGCTCAAAATAATCATCGTCAGTGTCTCAGAAATACCCAATTTTAGTAAGGTCTGAATTAATGAGATTTTATTCAATTGCTCATTTTATCGTCAAAACCTTTTCTGATTATTTCAGAAAATGAACATTTTATTGCCAATGATGATCCGGTGGCTTTGAAGCTCAGTATTTTTACCTTGAACTGAAATCGTGTCACCCCATGGTTGCTCGCCTCATCATTCTATTTTTCTGTTCTCTCTTTTTTTCAACCTCCCGATCCCGCTCCCCGTCCTCGCAGGTGCCTTTATCATCTGCTGGACTCCTGGACTGGTCTTGTTACTTCTTGACGTGTGCTGCCCACAGTGTGACGTTCTGGCCTATGAGAAGTTTTTCCTTCTGCTTGCCGAGTTCAACTCTGCCATGAACCCCATCATCTACTCCTACCGCGACAAGGAGATGAGCGCCACCTTCAGGCAGATCCTCTGCTGCCAGCGCAGTGAGAACACCAGCGGCCCCACGGAAGGCTCCGACCGCTCAGCGTCCTCCGTCAACCACACCATTCTGGCTGGAGTTCACAGCAACGACCACTCCGTGGTTTAGAAAGGAAACTAACTAAGATGAGACGCGGCCATCATCTGCTGAGGGATGATCATCCTCCCCCGTCCCAAAGGCACGGGCAGGGTGAGGTGTGAGAGAGAGGAAAAACACACTCGTGTGCTTAAACACTAACCCATGGCAGTATTTGTTCCTAGACCCACCAAGACTTGATGTATATTGAAAAATTAGCTTATGGGACATCCCTCATCCTACTCCCCGTTCCTTTTGAAAGTAGAAAGTGGAGACCTTGCAATAGAATTCATAAACAGACTCTGGAGTGTCCATTTACACTACACTAACTAGTCTTCAAAAGATTTTGTGTGGTTTGGTGCAAGTCAGAATCAATTCTGACTAATTGAATCCACAACTTCATTTACATACAGGCTTCCCTGTTTTTCTTTTTAAAGGATACATTTCATTTAATAAACATGTTTATGCCTATCAGCATGCTTGTGATGGATAAGACTATAGACTGTTTTTAAACGATCATAACTCCATTTTTTTCCTTATGTAGGAAAACTGTAAATTAGAATTACTTTTCTAGAAAGCATGCATGTAATGTATGTATGCAGTATGCTGTACTTAAAAAGATAAAAGGGTATTAATTTTAAATCTTCTAGGAAATAGAAAAACCTAGATGTCAAAGCCAGTATTTGTTTAGGTTATGAAACAAACAATGATCTAATCACAATATTACCTTTTTTATTAAAGTGTTGTAACATGTATAAAACAAACAGGGAATGTAAGTTTATTATCAGAAGAATATGTTGTACTCTATAAAAGTTATAGAGATGAGCACAGTGGTATTGTTCCCACATATTTATAATATCCAAGTACATTCTAATTATTAGTTCATCAGAGAAATTTTTTAATGACCTGTGTTTTTCTGTATTATAATACATAGTCATTGTAGAAAACTTGAAAAATACAGAAATGTATAAAACATTCAGAAAAAATACTGATAATATCACAACCCAGAAGTAACCACCATTAACAGCTTTTCCCCTGTGTATGCCTATATGTATATTATATACCTTTTTATATAATTGGGATCATACTGTAAACAGTTTTATAACCAGTTTGTTTTTTCCACTGCATAATTGCCACATTTTCCTATGGCATTAAAAATTTTACAAAAACATAATTTTAATGGCTATATAATATTCCATTTAATGGATGCAACTCAGTTTATTTAACCATTCCTGTATTGTTGACTACTTAGGTTATGTCTAATTTTCACTATTATAAATAATGTTGCAAAAATTTTATGTACATAAAACTTTGTCTATGTAATTGATTATTTACTTAGGACGCATTCCCATGAAGGATTTTTTTTTTTAATGTGAAATGTCTTTTTATGCTCTTACCTTTTATAAAAGGGGATTTCCTGCTTTTGCCCTATGTAGGTGGCAATTGTGAGGAAAGGCAGTTAAATTACCTTTTTACAAAGGAAATGCAGTGGTTACTTTAGTTGAGAGTGACTTTTTTATATAACAAGATGGACTAGAAACAGTCAACTGCCACAAATAGCCAGGATACCCTACTTAATATGTCTAGCAATTCCAAATTTCATTTGAACAATGGATGATCCAACTCTCGGTAGCCACAACTCTAGTGTAGAATTGAAGACAATGCAGAGAAATCAAACATGCCGAGTGAATAAAGGATCATCTTCATATTAAATAGCTTCTGTAGCAAATGGGTTGAGCGTGTTGGTATGTGACTGGATACTGTGTATTCTCTAAGGTCGCCCCCACAGATGCCGCCATATTAGGTGATACCTGTTCAACTGTCCGGGTAAACTAATTATTGCACCAGTTTGTCGTAATAAGTAACCAGTAAAGTCACAGTCACAAAGCAGGTGTGGGAAAGTCAGGAGTATGTTTGAGAGAGAGATGTCCAGAAGAAGAATGGTTATTTAGGAAGGAGGAGGTCAGTGCATGGTCACCATCTGAGCAGAGGGCAGACTCAACAAGTGCCCAAACTGGAAAGAATATGGGGAACCGGTTAGCAGAAAGGTGTTTGCACAGACTTTACACAAAATACAGAGCATTTTATAGTGGAAGGGAACCAAATGAACTTGGACTTTTACTCACGTGCATTTATTCTGAAGGAGATGTGGACTGTTTGAAATTTAAAAACATACTAATTGGACTTTAATAAATCATTCTCAATCAGTGTTTGCTAATGTGTGGTTCTGGTCAGTGCTGTTTCTTTTGTTGGAGAGTCATCCTTGCACTGCATGGTGCCTGCATTCTTTGACCTCTTTTCTGTTCCTGCCACAAGGGCTTCTGAACTCACAGGTGAAGCC
This sequence comes from Delphinapterus leucas, assembly GCF_059928025.1. NCBI lineage: Eukaryota > Metazoa > Chordata > Mammalia > Artiodactyla > Monodontidae > Delphinapterus > Delphinapterus leucas. Next base: position 102,569,282 of record NC_143134.1, on the reverse strand, counting down.
ACCATATGCTTCCCCAGCTCAGAACTGCTTTTTTTTCAACCTGAGTCATAAGTCTTTCCAGTGTACAAGAGGTGGTGGTTTGTGTTGCATGAAAGGAGAGGTAACATCTTAGGACAATACTTCACTTGTCAGCAGTATAACTATTAGAGTGAGTTTCTTTTGGAAAAACTGATTTTATAAAAACTTTACAATGACTTTATAGAAAACTCTCACTAGGAGTTTATAAAGTTACAGTGGTCTTTATGTTTTTAGATTTAATGACTAACAGGATAAAAGTGGTAGGTATCTTCCAGTTATATGCTAATTGTATTTTCGATATATTGCTAAGACGGGAAAAATAACAATGGTTATTCAAATGAATGTCTCAATGAGTATTTGGAATAGAATACTGAACCTTTAAATTTAGGTGGTTGTAAGATTGTTAGAAATCAAATGTCTCAGGAGTCTTCTTCACAAATTAACCATGTTTTTTTTTTTTTTTTTTTTTTTAGTGAAACCGTAATTTCCTAGACTCAAAACCTCAGCTAACGTTATACAATTAGTGAGTCTTATCAGTTTTCCCATCCTCTTTCCCAGTTAGCTGTTGCTTTAGGTTCCATTGTTCGTCATCTTTCTCATTTATTCCATTAGTCTCTCAGCTTCTGAAATGGAATTTTGATACTGTTTCCAGCCCTTCTTCTTAAACCCAGAGTGTGACTTGTGCTAGATAAAAACCGTAGAAATGCTCCTCGATCAGGTCCCTTCATTATACCAAGGTAAGCAGAACATTTTTATATTAAGACCGTTTGAAACAAATTGCTTATTTTTTAACACCGAGTTTACCTGATCCCAAACCCTAGGAAGGCTTGGGGTCAGTTTGTGTGTTGGGATGGACTTGGATTCAGGCACCATCTGACAGAAGAAATGTGTGTAACGAGGAGCCAGAATGGCTCATCAGTCTTCCAAAGCAGGGACCATTCAGTCCGTAACATTCATCTGTACTTTGTATAGTCTGCATATAAAATTCTCTAATTCTTACAGTGATAATGCTCATATTCACAGATTACTTACTGCTCATCTGTTTAGTGATATGGCAGATAAAGACCCATTTACAAATCTAAAGCAGAGGTTGGCAAACTAAGACCCACTGGCCAAATGTACCTGTTTTTATGTGACCTATGAGCTAAAGATGGGTTTTACATTTTAGTGATTGGGGAAAAAAGAGTATTTTGTGAAACATGAAAATTATATGAAATTCAAATTTCAGTGTCGATAAATTAAAGTTTTATTGGAACACAGTCACGCTCACCAGGGCTATGTGTTGTTTATGGCTGTTTTTGTACTGCAACAGCAGTATCGAATACTTGCAGCGGAGACTGTCGCTCAAAGTCTAAAATATTTATTCTCTGACCCTTTACAGAAAAAGTGTGCCAACCCCTGATTTAGAGAATTGCATTTTCAGTCATTGCTATCCTCATTTAACTGTATGTTCATTGGAAGAGTTAGCAGAAATTGGGCACACCACGATCTCTTGAGCTCTAGACTGCAGAGAAAATTGTCAGTTGCATTCTTTATAATAAACAATTTTTATTTTGAAACAATCTCAAACTCACAGAAGAGTTTGCTGAATTTATGGAACATTTTCCCTGCGCCATTTGTAAGTTGCCAGTGTGATGCCCCATCATCCTTGAATACTGTGTAATTCCTACAGACAAGGACATTCTCTTTCATAACTTCAGTACAACCATCAAAATCAGGAAATTAACACTGAGACATAAACTACCACTTAATTCACAGACTGCATTCAAGTTTAACTAGTCTTTCCAATAATGTTCCCTGTAGCAAAGGGATCCAATCGAGGGTCACTGGTTGTGTTTAGTTGTCATACCTCTTGAATCATCTTCAATCTTGAAGAGTCCCTCAGTCTTTTCTTGACCTACATGACCTTGTCATTGAAAGCTCACAGGCTATGCATTTTATAGAATGTCCCTCACTCTGGGTTCATCTGATATTTCTTCATAATTAGATTCGTATTATTTATCTTTGACAAAATAACATAGAAATGCTGCTGTGGTGCTTCTCACTGCATCCGGTCAAGGAGCACATGACGTTGATTTGTTCCATCACTGGTGATGTTAACTTTGATTACTTATGAAGTCTGCCAGGTTTCTCCACTGTGAAGAAAACTATTTTTTCCCTTTTTGTAGGAAATATTCTGTTCTCATCAAATTTTAACATCTAGTTTTAGCATCCAGTGATATTTCTTGGATGAATGAATCATTACTCTGATGATTGCCAGATGATGAATTTCTAATGCTTTTCCCTTTAAAATTTATTAGTTAGCTGTCTACTGTGAAAAAACGCTTTGTCCTCTCCTGTTTGTTTATTCATTTATTTATACAAGTATGGGCTCATGGATTCTGATTTTATTCAGTTGGTTATAATGTTGCTATTATTTTAAAATTAAACTTTTGAGATAATTTTAGATTCATATGCAGTTGTAAGAAATAATATGGCAAGATCCTTATACCCGTAACCCAGTTTCCCCCAGTGGTGATAGCTTACAAAACCAGAGTATGACATCACAGTTGGGATATTGACATGGATACAGGCAAGGTACAGAATAGTTCCACCACCACAGGAATCCCTTGTGTTACACTTTTATAGCCACACTCATCTCCCTTACACCCATCCTGACCCCTAGCAACCACTAATCTGTTCTCATTTTGTCAGTCACATTTTAACTATTTTTTTCATATTCCTAAAAACTTCTCTACAACAACAGTTTCAGGGTTGGGGGCTGATACTTCCCAGAGTATTGAAGTGGTTGTTGTTGTGTGTGTCTGTGTATGCAATTTCCAGAGAGAGAGAGAGAGTTTTGTGATTATAAAAGCTACACAAACTTAGTATTTCAAGGAATACAGAAATGAATGAAGTAAAAAGTAAGAATCTCTCCTGTAGGATGGAAGCTAGACCACAGATATTTGTTGAGCACGTTACCTGTCAAACAGACTTTCACAAAGTGATTTTATGTCTTGTTTTGTGCAACTTTCCATGTCTTCCCATTGGCATCAGGGGAGCCAGGCTTCAGGTTTGTTACTTGTTTTGCATCTTATCTCTTAACTTGCATCTTTCTTTCTGGAAAGGAATCTTATTTCACTTTGTGTTCTCCACCTCACATCACACAGTGCTAAATAGTATTTAATACTTGCTTGTCTAAATGAAAGAAAATGTGTGAGCCACAAGGAAAGGTATTCTTGACCAAGAAATGCTCCTTAGTTCCACAAGCCTGATAAAGGTTTCCCTTCATGTTTAAGAATATTGCAGTTAAAATTAAGAAAGAACAATGAAAAACCAAGGGCAACGCCTTTGAATAATACAACGTTTGTGCTTTCTGAGTGTCTTGTTTAACTTATTTTGATTTTTAATATTACCATATGTTGAATCTGTAATGTTATCTACAGCTTACAGAAGACATTCATATAATTTGTATTTTGATCTTTGCGATAACCTTGTTACACATGAGGAAACTGTGTCTCAGGGGGAAAATTGGAAGCCTAATATTTGCTGTCTAGAGAACTTTTTGAATCTAATTACCTATTCTTTATATTGTCATTCATAATTCCTCATATGTACTTATCTACCTTGGTCCTCCAAATTATGAGTTTCTTGATCAGTATGATGCATTACATTTAAAAATTCCTTTAAAGAACCCAGAACAGTAAAAGTTATAGGTAAAATGAGGTCATGAGCAGGCGCATGGATTGTTCTGTGTGGGGTTTACATTGTTGCAAGTATGCCTATATCGCAAGCTAAGTTATAAATTCTTTGAGAGTGAGATAATCTTATATTTTCCACCTCCTTTTAATGATTCATATCACTAGAACAAAACTAAAAATAGGGTGCCATTTACTAAATGGTTCTTGACTGAGGACTGTAAGACCATAATCAGGTGTTGTCATTGTTATTACTATCACTTGTTCTTTAATTTATTCATCCAGAAGGACCTTTTTGAGGCCCTCTGTATACCCTTAGGATACTGCTGTGAAGGAGATTTGCAAGATCTTTAATGGAGCTTGAAATTTAGTAAGAGTGAGGGAGGTAAGGGAGAGAAATAAGTAAGTTAAAAGTAAATTACAAGTTGTATTAAGAGCTATGAAGGAAATTATCACGACACAGAAATTGAAGATAAAAGAGATAGAGAAGGCGGGGAGAGGAAATACCTTTGAAAAGAGAGTCTAGGAAGGCTCCCTATTAGGACAGGAATTGTCCTCTCAAAGCCCTCACCTTGAGCCTGAATTGCACAAAGGTGTGGCTCTGTCAAGCTCTTGAACGTGAACCCACTTTGGTAACCAGGACACATCAAAACAACCCATTAGAGAAATGGACATGAATCCAGCATAGGTAGATAGGAATTCCAGGCAAGACATGTAAATGCTTGGTGAGAGAATGCATGCATTTTGGAAAGAAGGGCAGTAGAGACTGTGAGAATGAGGCTTGTAAGGCAGTAAGTATGGTGTCTTGAGTGATTTTGAAAGTCATTTTATGATGAGAAATATGGAGAATGAGTTAAAGGACTTACATAAGGGAGTGACACAGTCTGATTTATGCTTCTGAATAAATTGAAGAGGAGGAACCCTGGAGGCAAAAGACAAGATCAGAGGTTGTCACTTTAATGAAAGATGAAGATGGTCATGGAGGTGTAGAGAAGGAGGTGGAAGGATTTGAGAGGTGTGCGGGACCTAGTGATTGTGTAATGAGGTCATACCTCAGGTTATGACCTTGGCCTCCGGACAGATGGGGATGTGATATGGTGAGATTAAGGAACATGGGATGAGGAGCAAGTTTACAGAAAGAAGATATTGAGTACATTTTGAAATATCTGAGCCACCCAAGGAGAACTTTGAAGTAGGGAAGTGCCTTTGTGATACATGAAGCTCAGGATGCATCTCTGGACTGAAGATCTAGATTTTGGAGTCTGTAGTCTTCTGCTGTCATCCTGCCACATTTTCCTCAAGATAGGAAACACAGAGCCTTTGATCTGTTTGAATAGGAAGAAAGAAAAGGAAGGAAATGGGGAGGAATAAAAGAGCAGAACTTAATATCTGAAAATATTATCTAGAAACATGTGGAGATGTTTCTTTTTCACAAAATAAAGTTAACTATATATAGTATATTTGGTGGGTGTTCTTTTTACTTGATAGTACATTACAGAGATAGATACAAGGTTGATAACTATGTATCTGCCTTGCTGTGTAGTTGGGGTAGAGATGTTTAGAGCCTATTAATATCTTATTTTCTCCTCCTTCCTGGGCTCTGGGAAAACTAAAGTTCTTTTAGGCAGGTCCAATGTGACTAATTTTGGCCAGTAGACTGTGAGTGGATGTGACAAGTGTCATTTCTGGGCTGAGGAAGTAAAAAACCGCTGTGCTACTCTCCAGATCTTTTTCCCCCCTGAAAGCCAAGCCCAGAGATGTGAACATGAAAAGAGTGAAGTCCATCAGCTTGGGACCTTGAGTGACTCTGTAGAGCAAAATCCCTGCCAACTCATAATGAATGTATAGCATGATCAAGAAATAAACATTTTCGGTGTTTATGGTGAGATTTTGTGGTTCATTTGTTACTGCAACATAACCTAGCTTTAATACTAATAAATAGTATTAAATTTTGATGAATGTTAGGTTTCTAATTTTTTGTTTTTCTGGACCATAGGGAATGTACATTTAAATTTTAACTTTTGTAGACAATACAAAAATACATTTCAAAAAATCATACCAGTTTATAGTCCTGCATATATGAGAACCTTTTTTAATCTGTATTTTACCAATACTGGATGCTACCAATCTTTGAAGTTTCTTTAGTTAAAAGAAGTTTGGATGAAAATTCCCCAAATACTTGGATATAAAGAATTCCTATATAACGTGAGTAAAAGAAGAAATCTCAAGAGAAATTTTAAAATATTTTGAACTAAATAAAAATTAATATACAACTTATCAAAATTTGTGGGATGCAGTGAAAGCAGTGCTTAGAGGGAAATTTATAGCAGTGAATGTGTATATTAGGAAAGATGAAAGATCTGAAATCAGTCATCTAAGCTTCTACCTTAGGAAACTAGAAAAAGAAGGGCAAATTTAAACCAAAGTAAGTAGAAGAAAAGAAATAATAACATTGGGACAATGAAAAAAAATCAGAAGAGAAAATCAATGAAACCAAAAGCTGATTCTTTGAAAAGATCAATAAATTGATAAGCCTATAATCAGACTAAGAAAAGAGGAAACAAGTTACAAATATCAAAATGAAAAAGGGGATATCACTATAGATCTCATTGACTTAAAAAGGATAATAAATACAATGAACAGCTCTATGCTCATAAATTTGATAATCTATATGAAATGGGTCAATTCCTTGAAAGACAATATGCCAAAACTCACACAAGAAGAAATAGACAATCTGAGTAGGTCTGTATCTATTAAAGAAATTGAGCAAAGGGAGTACTACTTAACTCATTCTATGAGGCCAGCATTGCCCTAATAAAACCAAGTAAGACATTACAAGAAAACTAGAGACCAATGTCTTTCATGAACATAGATGCAAAAATTCTCAATAAAATATTGAATAAATATAGTAAATGGAATCTAACGATGTATAAAAAGAATTATACACCACAACCAAGTAGAATTTATCCCAGGTATGTAAGGCTTGTTAAACATTAAAAAAAAAAAATGCATCACACCAACAGGCAAAAAAAGAAAAATCACAATCATGTGAACGGATGCAGAAAAAGAACAAAATCCAGCACCCAGTCATGGTAAATAACTCTCAGTAAACTAGAAATAGAGGGAACTTCCTCAACTTGGTAAAGAATATCTACAAAAAAGGGAAAACTAACATTATACTTAATGGTGAGAAACTCAAAGCTTTCCCACTAAGATCAGGTACAAGGCAAGGATATCCTCTCTCACCAGTCCTTTTCAGTATGATACTGGAAGTTCTAGCTAATGTACTAAGACAAGAAAAATAAAGGATATACAGGTGAGGGAGGAAGAAATATAAAGGTCTTTGTTTGCAGATGGTATGATTGTCTTCATAGAAAATCTGAACAAATCAACAAAACACTGAAACTAATAAGCAATTATAGAAAGGGTATAAGATGTAAGATTAATGTGCAAAAGTCAATCACTTTCCTGTATATCAGCAACGAACAAGTGGAATTTGAAGTTAAAAACAACACCATTTACATTAGCACCAAAGAAAATGAAATACTTAGATATAAATCTAACAAAACATGGGCAAGATCTATACAAGAAAAACTACAAAATTCTGATAAAAAGTCAAAAAGAACTAAATAAATGGAAAGATATTCCATGTTTGTGTATAGTAACTCAATATTGTTGGGTGTCAGTTTTTCACAAGTTGAATGCAATCCCAACCAAAATTCCAGCAAGATATTTTGTAGATATTAACAAACAGATTCTAAAGTTTTTATGGAGAGGAAAGAGACCCTGAATAACCAATGCAATAATGAAGAACAAAGTTGGAGAACTGACACTATCCAACTTCAAGATTTACTGTGGAGCTATGGTCATCGAGACAGTCTGGTATTTGTGAAAGACTAGGCAAGTAGATCAATGGAACAGAATAGAGAGCCTAGAAATAGACCCACGCAAATAGAGTCCACTGATCTTCGACAGAGATTTCTTCCAATACAATGGAACAAAGGTAGTCTTTCTAACAAATGATGCTGGAACAACTGGATATCCACATGCAAAAACATGAATCTAGGCACAGACCTTACACTCTTTACAAGAATTAACTCAAAATGGATCAAAGACATTATGTAAAAAGCAAAACTATAAATCTCCTGGAAGTTAACAAAGGAAAAAAATTTAATGACCTTGAATTTGGCAGTGATTTTTAAGATACAACACCAAAGGCTTGGTCCATAAAAGAAATAATTGATAAGCTAGACTTCATTAAAATTAAAAGCATCTGCTCTGTGAAAGATACTGTCTAGAGAATGAGAAGACAAGCTGCAGATTGGGTGGAAATACTTGCAAAAGACACATCTGATAAAGGACTGTTACCCAAAATAAACAAAGAACTCTTAACATTCAATATAAACAATGCAATTAAAAAATATGGGCAAAAAACCTGAACTGGTGGCTCACCAAAGAAGATATATAGATGGCATACGAAAAGATGCTCAACATCATATGTTATTAAGGAATTACAAACTAAAAGAACAAGGTACCACTATAAACCTATTAGAATGGCAAAATTTAAAACACTGACAACATCAAATGCTGGCAAGGATATGGAGCAGTAGGAATCCTCATTCATTGCTGGTGGGGATGCAATGTGGTACAGCCACTTTAGAAGACAGTTTGGTGGTTTCTTACAAAAGTAAACATACTGTTACCTTCCAGCATCCAGCAATTGAGATCCTTGGTATTTACCCAAAGGAGTTGAAAATTCATGTCCACACGAAAATGCTGCACATGGATTTTTATAGCAAGGACAACACTTTTTTGTTCTTTAGAAGCCATGTTGTTTGGATGGTTCTTGGAGGTACCAACTTAGAGCTTTCTGAAATCTGAAGAAAATATTTTATGGTCACAAACTTAGCTTCATCTTTAGACCATGTTTTCCTGACAGTGCCCTCAATTTGTTCTTTGCCCAAAGCCATTTTTACTTAGCATTCTTTACCATTTTTAGAAATTGACAGTTTTCAAACCAAACAATTCCTGGATCCTTTATATTTAACAGTCCTTTCTTTAGCTCATCTCTCTCTCGTTGCATTTTACTATAAATGTCAAAAAAAAAAAAAGCACAAGCAAAACCTCCAATACTATATCTGGAAATCTCCTTAGTTAAACCACCCAGCCTATAGGTACATTTTTTATTTTTCCACGTTACTTTAGGTATTAGTGTTACTAAACTTTCTGCCACTGTTTAAAAAGGATCCCCTTTTTTCCAGTTTCCAATACCATTTTTCTCACTTTCTCTTAAGTCTTCACCAGCAGCAGCCTTGAAGACCGTATTTATGATGCTAGTTTTGGAAATCTCACATTGTTACTTCTTTGGTGTTATTAGAATATATTATCGAATCATTTCTTCTGCTGGGGTCCCCTAAGTTCAATCCTGTGCCTGTCCTCACAGGGCTTACAGTTAGAAAGGAGGACAGCCATGGGAAGAGTAATTAATATGAATGAGATGAATATTATAGGGGACTCAGCCTTGTCTGAGAATGGGGGTGAGGTAGCAAACAAGGCTTCTCTGAAAAAGTAACTTTCAAGTTTACAGCTGAAAGGTGTGTAGAAGTTATCTAGGTGAAAGGGGGGCATGGAAAGGTTAATGGAAAGTCATGTATAGAAGTTTTAAAGCATGCCCTTAAGTATTTGAAAGATTGTATATATGGAGCATGAAAAAAAGGGGGGGCTAGAATTGGGATGATAATTAAGAGCTATATTATCTGATAGGCAGAACCCTATCATTCATGCTAAGAAGTTTTTCCTTTAATCTAAGGGCAATGAGCCACTCAATGGTTTCAAGTCAGGGAGGGAAACCATGAGCTCTGCAGGTTCCAAAGCTTGCTAATTGGATAATAGTTTAGATGGGGGCATGAGTGGATGAAAGGAGACCAGTAGGACGCTACTAATGTATCTGAGGTGAAAAATGATGTTACCTTAGACTAGGGTGTTGGTGGTGGAGATGGAAAGAAGAGGGACAATTTGAGATATATGTAAGAGATAAAAACAACCAAGATTTAGTAATTTGATGGGATGTATTTTGTAAGGGAAAACGAAATAATAAAGAAAATTCTCTTGCCTCTGGATTAAGCCTGATAGTGGTGCCACTTACTAAGATAGGAAAACTTAGATAAGGAACAGATTTGGAGTGAGGGTAGGCAGAAGAATATGAGTTCACTTATAGATGTGTTTGGTAGTTGCTACCTCTGATGTCTTCAAGGAGATCTGTTTACCCCTGATTGCAGGGCTGAGTGTGTGTCAATAAGTTTTCCTTATTAAAACATATCAATTTTATATTGGTTATAGTCCCTTCTCACTATTAATGTATTGACATTTCATCTATTTCTTGATTAGCTTTGGTAGAGGCTGTCAAATATATTAGTATTTTCCAAGCAACAGCTGTTGAGTTTTGTTATTCCTCCTACTGTATTCTTATACGTGAATTCAGTAATTCTTGATACTATTTTTGTTCATTCTTTTCTTCTCATATCCTTGCCTTATTTTAGGACACATGAGTTGAATGCTTCATTCATGTAAAAATTTATACATTTTAAAGATGTGAATTTACCCTGAATCCTGAATTCAGATTTGGAAGAATCTATTAGATTTTGTTTAATTTATAATTAGTTTACTGTGTAAAATTTAAATGACCATTTCACAGAGAATAATAGAAAAAAGAATCATATATTCAGAATAATCATATCCATATATATGGATAAATTGAGCATATTTTAGTTTTGGAAGTGCTATGGGAAGTAGAAGAATACTAATTTTTCACTGCATTCAATTATACAAGTATATTGAGCAGAAACAGCATGATAGACTTCAAGTGTCACCTATACTAATGAGGCATTGGCCCCACCCAGGCCATTAAATAGGACGAGTTCCAGGACTCACCATTATGACAAGGCAAACCTAAGTAAAGCCCAATGTCATTGTCTCTACTGGAGATATTTTCTCTCCTTGATGACCAGAGCACAGGTCCCTAGAAGAAGCAGACTGGTGCAATACAGTGGCTCTCAACTTTATCAGAGGCAGTGCCTACCATTGTTAACAATTTTTTGTTTAAAAAATTATTGGGACTTCCCTGGTGGCACAGTGGTTAAGAATCCGCCTGCCAATTTAGGGGACACGGGTTCGAGCCCTGGTCCGGGAAGATCCCATATACCACAGAGCAGCTAAGCCCGTGCACCACAACTACTGAGCCTGCACTCTAGAGCCTGTGTGCCACAACTACTGAAGCCCACACGCCTAGAGCCCATGCTCTGCAACTGCAACAAGAGAAGCCACCGCAATGAGAAGCCCGTGCACCGCAACGAAGAGTAGCCCCTGCTCGCCGCAACTAGAGAAAGCCTGCGCACAGCAACAAAGACGCAACGCAGCCAAAAATAAATAAATATATTTTTAAAAAAATTATTATTATCCTGAAATGAGAGTCTTAGGTAATGCAATCTACCTAATTCATAATTTTTTAAAAAGTCAATATTCTTAATTCTCTAACTAATATAATGGAAAACATATGAAAGGAAACTAATTTACAGTAAAGTGATGCTTCATATGTAAATGCTCAGAAAGGCACTACAGTAGAGGAAATAAGGAGGTAGTCAGATGTTTGCATTACTTATGTTGAGTAAGTTCAGATTTAAGAGAGATAAGACACTACAACCAAATATCGTAAATCCCAACAGTAATGCAATCAGTGAAGTCCATTTAATTTAATTGCATTAAATGCAGTATCACATTATTTAAAGGTCAATGAAATGATTAAATTGCAGTGAGCCTTCTGAGATTTCCTGGGGTTTGCTACATGGGCCAAAACTATCCCCTCCCTTTTATAGTTTGGAGCCTCCTGGTGGCAGTTGCTCTGCTCCAGCTTAATACTAATGGGAAGAATTCCAGATCCTATACTTTCAATTCTCCTTTTTACTGAATTGTAACATCTTATTGGTTCCCTCGTTAATCAATGAGCTTAGTAAAATCTTTGCCATGTATTATTTTATTTTTGTATGAGAGTCGTGATTTTATCTCCTAAAAAATAACCACTTAGCACTATCATCCCCTCAAAAAACCATGTTGTATTGCACAAATTGCTGAGAGACCTGGTGGGTGGGAAGAGGCTGAGGGTCTGGGTTGGAGGAGGTACGTCAGAACCACAGACAGCAGCAGGGCACGCTGCAAACACACAAAAGAGCAAGGCAGGACTTGTTACTTAACATCTAGGCAGAAGCCACTGTCTAATCCTCAGACACCAGGTAGGATAAGCCTGGAATCAATGCAAGTTTCAGAGATAGACCCACTTCATTTTTCCAATGCCATGATATCCATGAGCTTCCCCTCCCGCCCCCATACCTAGATGCCTCAGGCAAGAAGTTTCCAAGATAAGATAAAGAAAATGGAGTGCGGAGCAAAGTTTTCCAGGGGAAACTGAGTTAAGCTTCAATAAACTAAATTTTCAAGTAATTTTCAAAGTTACTCTGCATGAGTGAGATTGATTTTTTTTCCTACCACTGAATGGAAATAGGACCTCAGAAGATCGAATTCAGTTATAAAGAAATAAAGTTACATTTTTGCACCTCCAAGATGTAACTATAAATTTTAATCTCATCAGGCAAAAATTGGATCATGGCATACTTATTGCCTCATAATCTGTTTTTCTCCCTTATTCAGGGCAACATTCATGCATATGCATACACACGTATCTCAACTTTTAAATTGCTGCATAATATTCCATTGTGTGCATGAACTGTAATTAAAATAATGCTTGGTGAACATTTAAGTTTTTATAATTTTTCTTTCATAAAAAGTGCTGGAATCTTTTGTATCTTTGCACGCTTGTCTAATTACTTCCCTAAGATAAATTTCTAGAAGTGAAATTGCTGATACAACAATTGAATATGTGCACTCAATTTTTGATTCTGCTTACTGGATGTCCTTGAAGATTTCCAGTCATTAGAGAGCCCATTCCCCATGCCTTCACTAATAATGGTCCTAAGCAGTCTCTTCATTCTTAACCAAATTGACATGTGTTTAACAGTTTCTCACTTTAATTTTAGTTTATTTGTTTACTGGTGAGATTGACCTTTTTTTCATAAGTTTGTTATTTTTCTTTGCACACCCTTTTTCTATTTTTTTATGAGTTATTGGTCATTTTAATTTGGAAGTTGTTACACTAACCCTTTATCTTTCTTATATATGGTGAATGTTTTTCCTACCTTTGAATGTAATGTCTTTGGCTACATTCATTTTTCCCTTAATAAATTCCATATTATTTTCATTTATGGTTTCTGTATTTTGTGACAAGATTAGAAATGCTTTGTCCTCCCCCCATTTTATAAATATATCTGATATTTTGTTTCATTTATTTTGTGCTTGTATTATTTTTAGTGGTTAAATATTAACAATCTTACTGCAATTTTTAAGTATATGGTAAGAAGTGAAGATATACCTTTATTTTTCCCAAGAAGAAAGTCAGTTTTTCTAACATCAGTTGCGGAGTTGTTCATATTTTTGTGTATGTGTGTATATATATATATATATATGCTTTATAAATATATGTGCATATGGAGAAAGAGAAAGGATGAGAAAGAAAAAGTAGCCTGTTGATCTCAACTCTTTTAGTTAAATAATTTATATATAATAATTTAATATTTTAATTATTACAGTGTTAAATGTTTTAATGTAAGACATGGAAACTTACTTATCCTATTCCTTTGTGTCAATATTTTTGTAAGTATTCTTACACATTTGTTCTATTTACAATTTAGAATTAATGTGTCAAATCCCAAAGTAACTTGAAAAGCATGTGAGTTCTTTGCTAGATACACAGATCTATATTTTCTTTCTAATAAAATTTGTGACTGGTATATTTAATTTAATATATCATAAACTATTCTCTTTTACATTAGGTATCCCATTAGGATGGTTTGCCATAGTGTCCCATTATGATTGTGAACTTGGCCAAATGTAATGTGTATGGCTTAGATGGACATTGTTGGGCTTTTTTTTTTTTTTTTTCAACTTGATAACAGTATTTTTTGTTTGTTTGAATTTAGACTTCTCCAAATGTTAGTGTTTCCAAGACTGCTGTTTTTTTTCTTTATTCATTTTCCAGCTCTATGTTATTTTGTCTTGGGCATACAGTTTATAAACAGCAAAAAGCTTGGTTTTGCTTTACTATTCATTCCATGAGGTTTTGTATAATAGAGTTATTTAGTTGATTCTCTTTATTTTTCTTTACTATGCTTTTGTATATCCTTATTTTTCTTTTTCTAATTTGCCATCTTTAAATTACTTTTTTAATCTCTTTGAAGTTATATATTTCAAAATATTTTTCAAAACATTTTAACTTCTATCAATGAAAAGAATATATGTATTTCTCTTTTTCAAGTTCAGAAATTTAGCAGTTTTACTTCCTACCCTTTTCTCCAAAATTCCTCATATACTAAAAAAAACTGCATATTTATTTCCAGATCCTCTTTCTCATAATGCAGTTTCTCTTTGAAGGATCTTTGCTAACATAGGCCAACAAGTCCTTAGAAAATGGTACTTTGCTGGTTATATAGCTCATTAGTTTTTTTTTTGTACTATGTCTTCCTCTCTCTATAAATTTTTATGCTGAATCATTTTTCTTTTTGCTCCCATGAATGATTTTTTTCTTCCAGGAGGCATACCTTGTGATTGCTTGTATGTGTTAAAACATGTTTCATTTTCCCTCTCACGTGAACATTTTTTGGCCAAGTTTACAGTTCTTGGGTAATAATCTTTTTTCTTAAGAAAATTTTAAACATTGCTCAGCTGTCTCTAGCATTGATTGTTACAGGAGTGATAAATGATGCCAATCTGGAACATTATTATAGTGTAGGATTTAATGTTTATTTTGGAATTCAGAAATCAGGAATCTCTATCTTAGTATCTATCATTTTTCTAAATGTCTCTTGTAGGCTTGAGAAGAAATAATGTTCTCTAATGGTTGAATGCAAAATTTAATGTTTTCTTTAGATCAAGCATATTCATTATATTTTAATGTCTTTGATATTTTGCTGTTTTCTGCTTTTCCTGTCAATAATCAAGAAAGCTGTGTGGAGGCCTACTTTGATAGTGCATTTGTCACTTTTTCCTTGGGGGTTCTATCCATTTCTTCTTTATGTATTTTGAGGCTATTTTATTAGTGTTTATGTTTAAAAAGATGTTCCTAGTGAATTAAATCTATCATTATGTAGTGGTTTTTGTTATCTCTAATAATGCTTTTTAACTTGTGTTTTTAAATTTGATATCGAATGCTTCTTTACCATTTCCCCTCAGGATTCAGTGAGATTTTCTGATGTAAACCTCAATCAACTCAGAGAAAATTTCTTCTATTATTTCTTTCCTGTGCTCTCTAGTCTCCTGAAAGACCTAATCATATAGATGTTGGACCATCTTCCTCTATTATTCATGTTAGTGAGTATTCCTCTTATCATTTACATAATGTCTGTTTTTGTTCTAAATTCTGTAATAATTCCCACTAGAATGGAAGCTCCATAGGAGCAGGGGTTTGTTTGCTCCTTGTATACCCAGTGTCTGGATGTGAGCCAGAACAGAGAGCAGAGGAGGTGCTTAAATAATATTTATTGAATAGCTGAGTGAATTCTTGGTGTGCTTGTTCTAATTTGTTTTCAGCAGTCTAGTGTCCATTCTGCTATTTCTGGCCTCTATTATTTATTTTTTAATTTGATAAATCATCTTTTTTCCCCTACAGGAACTCATTCTTGTTCTCTGATTAATGCTTTTCCCATAGCCCCCATGTTAGTTCTATGCATCCCTATAGTCTATTAAATTGCTCTGAAAATACACATTGTGATTTTTTTTTAAGTTTTTCCTGGTTTTGCTAACTCTATGTCTCCAAGAGGATGAGCTTAGGCACTAAGCTAGTGATCCTCTTTATTGCAGGGTACTTTGATGAATATATATATTTTTTTCTTTTTTTTCTTTTTTTCTTTTTTTTTTTTTTCGGTACGCGGGCCTCTCACTGTTGTGGCCTCTCCCGCTGCGGAGCACAGGCTCCGGACGCGCAGGCTCAGCGGCCATGGCTCACGGGCCTAGCCACTCTGCGGCATGTGGGATCCTCCCGGACTGGGGCATGAACCCGTGTCCCCTGCATCGGCAGGCAGACCCCCAACCACTGCACCACCAGGGAAGCCCTGATGAATATATTTTTTATCAGTGAAGGGTAAGCTTGATCTGAGCCCTTTCAGTGACTGTACATGTCATTTTTTTGGCCTCACCAGTATGGCTCAATCTGATTGGCTACTTACTGGAGGAGTCTGAGAACAAGTTTTTCTCTGGGTATGGTTAATGAATGGAGATTCTAGAATTCACGCAGTGTCAATTTCCAATCAGGAATTATTGAACTTCACTGCCACTCTGAAGACCCTCTAAGTCGTACTATTAAGAAGAATAGAGTTGAGGAGGAAAAGAAGTCAACATTTAAAGCTTTGAAGGCACAAGATTTCTTAATGAAGATAACTTAATGCTGGGATAGAGTGTGCAGATGCAACTCCACTCTTTAAAGACAGAGTACCTGAAAGAGAGGTGCCAGTGGACCTCTCCAAGGCAGCCAAGTTCTGACTCTGAATTGCATTTCTAATTATTCACTGACAGGCTCTGCCCACACAGATATTCTTTCCCCCTTTTGGTTACAGACCCTGAGGTGGAGTGTACACGCTACTTGGTGTAGATTGAGGAGAAGAGAGACATCTAGTGGTAACCTGCAACTAGGAGGACTGTCACCAGAGACAGAACTCGGCACCAAAAATCTGAGACAGAACTCCTGGAGCGACATTCCATTAAATACTGAGTTGACTGTGTTTGCCTCTCAGGAGTTTGCCCATCTGCCAGCATCAAGTTCAGTAAGGAGAGTGGAGGGGGCTGTGGTTGTCCACCTGGAAGATATCCAGAAGCATATGACAAGGGTGATTTACAATGTCCCCAGTAGAAGAGAGAGGGACAGCTAGGTTGTAAGTAAAAAGAACTTCTGGGATCCCCACTTAATAGAAGAATTTTCTTGTGTGTGTGTATATATGTGAGTGTTGGGGGTGTAATTTTGAAAAGAGGGGCAGGGAGACATAGTCAGAAATTATTAGTCTATGTAAATCATTTTAGCGTCCCACCTTACCCAGGAGAAAGCTGTCTCACTTGGCTATTCCCCTTCTACTTCTCTCTGAGGAGCATTTTTCTCTGCCTCACTAGCTCCTGGAAAGAGTGAAAGGGGCCAGAAAACCCTAACTGGAGATGGGAGATGAAGAGGGGAGAAGACCTCAGGGGAAAAGATATGAAGTTGATCTCCATAATAAGAGAAAAGGCACGGGTTTTGAATTGGGTACAATTTCTTTCTTTTTTGTTTTGAGTTGTGTGTTTAAGATTGACATTTTAAAAAATTATTATTTTTGGCTGTTTTGAGCGTGCTGCCTTGAGGGTGACATCATCCAGGAACCAAGTCCACTTGTGTCCAAGATTCATAATAGTCACAGCTTCCGTTCTTGCTGCCATGTCCCCATTGCTGCTTATACCTAACTTGAGTTCAGAATTCTGGCTCTTTCCAGAAATGGTTCTCTAAGACTCGGCACATGAACCTCTGACTCTGACTTCTCTGCCTCTATCATAAGAAGAACCTGACTGTTGACTCCCCAGCTTATCAATTTGGCCCATCTCCAAACTGTTCCTGGAAAATCCAGTCCCAATCCTCTCTTTCCTATATTCTGCTCCAAGTGTTTTTGTTCAAACAGTTCTGTCAGCTCTGCGAGGCAAGAGGCATATTCCTATCCCATTGTTTTGTAAAGCTTTATATTCCCTTTTATTAGTCCCCAAAGTGAATCTTTTCTAAAAAGCACTCTTGGTATTTTGTTATTCCTACAGGAATCTCATACTAATTTCTTTGTTATTACAATCTGGTTGTTCCATAAATAGATTACTTCTAATCTGTTATTTGAAACAGATTCCTATTAGCACAAAGATTGTATTTATTGCATAACATCATGCCTATGTGTGATATCCTGTAAAAGAAATCTACAAAGAAAGATATCTTTGTTTGCTTCCTTTCCCCACACCACCCTACACTCTGCTTTACAGTAAGGCGATGCTGGGGATATTTGCACCAATATTGAGTATTCCTTTTCGATACCTTCAATTTAATACCAGTGGGGAGGGAGATAGTCACAGGTATTCAGAAAAAAATTCACTTCTCTCCTGGCAAACAAAACCTCAGTGGTAAAGCCAAACACAGCAGGTGAATTCATTTGAATAAAAAGCTGATGGACCATTTTAACATCAAGCCCGTGAAGGGTTACACGGGATTGGGACCAGCTGCTTTCACTCACCCTTGTTAAAAGCAGGAACAGGCTGCAGATAGTATGGAGCTACCAAACAGAGGAAGCCTTGGCTTTGGAGATGAAGTCTGAAAATTCATCCTCTGAAAATGAAAAAAAATGAAGCTTCTAGTTTCTGTGTACAAGCGCTCACTAAAAAAGCAGAGTACTTTTGCTGCTGAGATATTTCAAGACCTTCGGCTAAACATCCAGGTATGTCCCATGTTTAATCAAGAAAACCAGTCCTGAATCTGTAACTGGCATATAATCGAAGTAATTGTAATGTGTTGGTAGGATGGTAGTCTATGTGGAGTCTAGAAATCGACAGCCAAAGAGTGAGTCATTTATCTCCAGCCCAGTTTGGAGATGGGACCACACCGACTGGAATGAGAGGAGTGGAGCCTTGATATGAGTATCTCTATGGGGAGACGCCAGGGAGTTTTTCATACTGCTTTGTTCTGGTTCAATGCTCACTGAGAAACCTTTCTTTTAAAATTTTCGGTGTTTACTTGTATGCTGTTTTATGTGAGTTATGTTTTTACGTTGACTGTTTTGAAAAATAGAAACACTTGGAGACTGACTCTTCATTTCACTTACCTAACAACTATTTTGGGCATGTATTTTCTTCCAGTCTGTTTTCTACGAATATGTATTATAATGGTGTGCAAGCCATTTTGTTTTCTGTTTTTTCATTTAACATTCTATAAGAAGCATGCCTCATACAGCTAAATTATATTCATAATCACCATTTTAAATATCGCCACACAAGTATCGTAGACTTGTTTGTATATACAGCACAAAAGAATTAAATACAAAATTTTTGCACCACGGGCTTCCCTGGTGGCGCAGTGGTTGGGAGTCCGCCTGCTGATGCAGGGGATACGGGTTTGTGCCCCGGTCTGGGAGGATCCCACGTGCCACGGAGCGGCTGGGCCCGTGAGCCATGGCTGCTGAGCCTGCGCGTCCGGAGCCTGTGCTCCGCAGCGGGAGAGGCCACAACAGTGAGAGGCCCGCGTACCGCAAAAAAAAAAAAAAAAAAAAATTTTTTGCACCAGCATGTGAAAAGCTTGACATTAGAGGTTGTCCATGCCAGCATGACTCTCACCTGTGCCTGAGGCTGCACTCCCTAAAGCAGTACAGCAATACCTTTTCATCAGTGTAAGAATGGGTACCCAAGGTCTGTCTCCAAACTCATTCTGGGGTTCTCTGCCCACCTATTCATCTGGGTTTGGTGATGAGTTTGGACTAGGGGCTAGTCTTTTTGGTTTAGCATCTCCCCAAGACAGTGCCTTTCAGATTTCTGCTCTCACTGACAAATCTCCAAGCTACCATGACCCTTGCAAGATACAGGCTTTTGGAATACTGAGCCCAGTGGAGCCCAATGCGCAACACCTTACCTTGTGGCAAAGAAAAGCTCAGACAAGAGCACTTGGAAAATAAAAGTATTTTTACTTGTGAAGTTTTTCGAGTTACTCCACACTTTAACAGAGCTGGGCTCCCCAAATAACCGAGGTTAAATTAGCTTTTTCATGGCAGAAAAACATGTTTCTTCACTTGATTGTCATCTATAAATAAAGGTTTACATACATGTGTCGGCATCAGTCTTGTAAAAGTCAAGGGTAAAACTGTTTTGATTAGAGAGTTAACCTAAAGGAAGGGGCTCAAGGCTTCCTGTATTTGGAGGAGCAGTGCTAGGCAGGGTGTTCTTGCCTTTAAAAAAAAAAACAACAAAAAAAAAAACTAATCAGAATGCACAGAGGAGTTTTTTCTCCTCTGGCTGAAGTTTGTGATGTGCTTAGTGGTAATACTGGCAGCTGGGCCAGTTTTGCTTTCTTATTTGTCTCAGAAAGAAACTGGACAGAAGCATGCAAAGATGCTATTGGAGGACAAAGAAGAGACAAACCACATTGGCTTCTTGGTTTATCTGTTGCTAGAACATACTGCCAAACAAGCGATCACAAAATCTCAGTTCCATGTAACAGTGAGCATTTATCTCACATTCTGTGGGTCCTCTGAGGGTCAGCTGATCAAAGCCAGACTCAGGTCAGCTCACTGGAGAAGTTCTGCTCCGTGAGTTTCTCTTGCTCCTACTGGGACAGGCTCAGACATGTTCTTCTCATAGCAATGTCAGAAGTTTGTTTAAAGGGACATGGAACTGGCAGGTTATCATCTCTGCTTCTGTGTTATTGGCCAAAGGAAGGCACAAAGCTGACCTCAAAGTTAAAGTGTGAGAAAGTATACTTTGCGCGTGATGAGGCCGTGGCAAAAATGTAAATGCAGAAAATGGTGAAGCATTGTGAGCACAAATGCAACCTGTCACACTGAGGGTAAGGGAAGACTTCTTGTGAAAGGGACAAATGAATTGATCCCAGGAGGATGAGAGAAGAGTAAACTTAGGGTTTTGGAATGACATTGCAACAGAAGGAGGGGAGACAAGTATAGTGGATGAGCATGATGTTTGGGAAAATAGAAGTAATTAACTGAGGTGCAGGGAATGTGGGAAGGTGATTGCAGATGAAATTCTAGAGATAGGATGAGGGCAGACCATGAAGGGCCTTGTGTACAAAATAAGGGAGCTTAAATAATTATAGAGCCACAGAGAGCCGTTGAAGAGTCTCAGGTTTGTCTTTGATAAAGGTACTTATGGCAGAAGTATGTAGGAAAAATTAGCCTGGTCCAGAAAGGTGTTAGGGAGACTATTGAAGGAGATGTCATAAGATCTTGAATTAAGGCAGTGGAGGTGGGGATGATGGGGAGGAAAAGGATATCAACAAGGTGGACGTTACAAGACTTTATGATCTAGTTGTTGGGATTATAAAAAGAGGCCTTGCTTCTCAAACCTTGCTACTCAGGGGTCATCCACAGACCATCAGGATCATCCTCACCTGAGGAACTCATTTTCTGATTTGGACAGTGTAGGAGGCATGGGGGTAGATGTTTAGTTCAGCCTGGGGCCTGTTGTGTTCAAGTCTCCATGGTTTGTTCCGGTGGAGATGTCCAGTCTACAGTTCTGGGTCTCAGGAAAGAGGTCTGGGACTTGAATCTGTGAATTTGGATGAGGCTACCCAGAGAAAGGGTTTTCAACCCAAATAACTGAGCGCTGAAGTCAGATCCTCGATGCAAGGAGTGAGCTAAAGAATAAGAAGAATCATCTGACGGATAGGAAGAAAACCAGAAAGGTGGTATGATGAAACCCAGGGAGGAAAGGTGATCTGCAGAGTCTAAAGCCATAGAGAGATTATGTGAGATTTTTAAATAAAAGGATCTATTGGGCTTAGAAACCAGCAGGCTATTGGTAACATTGATGAGGATAATTTTAGGTGAATGTGGGGTTAAGTAGCTCAGCTAAGATTACCCACGATATTTAAATGGAAAATCTGAGACTCAGACCAGGGTTTGGACTCCAATTCAGTTTTCATCCTGTGCACCTCAGCTATTGATCTACTTCTGAAGATAAATTAATATATTGACAACTTACCCACAGAAGCCTTTGTGGGAGGGAGGAGAGAGAGCAAAGATGCATAAATGACAGTTTATCAAAAAAATATCTGGTAAGTTTGTTAGGTCAAAGCTCTTGGAAGTCCTGATAGCCTCTAGTTGAACAGATATGTTTGGGCTCCAGGATAGGCAAAGCCATGGATTCCCTTCAGCCTGGATCCCTGGTGACACCAGCAGTCTGTGAGATGTGCCAAGACGTTGTCACTCTGTAATTTCCTCAGAGTTACAGGGACATCAAAGGAGAGGTCCTTTCTTTTTACCCTACGCACCTGGAGGTTTTGACTAGTACGTCGGGGAAGAAGGGAATATGCAATGTTGGCCCTTAGCTTTTCCACTCTTCCTTTGCAAAAGTTCTTCCTTTTTCCATGTGAGTGATAAATCCTGTAACTGATAAAATGTCAAATCACTGTAACCAAAAGAGCCATGAAAAATCCTCTCCTCTTCCAGTTAAAATACTGACACACACAAATAAACAGCACATCTAACATTGTGGTTTCAAGTATTTTTCCAGGCAAAATAGGCAAGGGAAAAGAATGTAAAGAATCTTAACTGGGATGCATTCTTGCGAGGTGAAGCAGGACTTAATGATTTCCAGTTTACGGGGACCGTACAGCCTGAAAGACAGATTTGAGCTCTGAGCTGACTCCCATGGGCCAATCCCACGCACATTTATCTCGTTTTATTTTTCACAGTCTTCTATTCAATTTCTTAGAGTACTGGAATGTTGTACTACCAAAAATGACTTAGAAGTTGATTTTCTAGTATTTTTCTATTTATATATTCTCTAGAAATAATTTTTTGCATTTTCTTTTTCAAGAGAAACGTCATTTTTTTTCTTTTTACTGACTTATTGCATTGGATGAAACTTCTAGAATAAATTCGTTAGGGTAATGATAATGGACGTGTTTTATTCTTTATTACTTATGGATGGCTTCATTGTGTCACTATGAGGTATTATATCTATTTGAGATGGTGTATAAGCATTCTTCTATTCTTGTTTAGGGTCTTTAAAATCTTTTTGTTTTGTTTTTTCCTAGAAATAGACATTGAATTTTATCAAATGTTTTTTGGCATATGATTTTTAAAATTGAAATTATTGATACGTTTTATTACTAGGTTTATTCAAGTCAAGCCATTCTTATATTATTGGAATAATTCCTACTTGTTCATAAATTTTAACTTTTGGAATGTAATATAGTGATGGCGGCATAACATCATAGTTAAGAGAAGTGTTCTTAAGGCAGACTGCCTAAATTTAAGTCCCAGTTCCACTGCTGGCTGGTTGCGTAAACTCGGGCAAGTTTCTTAACCACTCTGTACCTCAGTTTCCTTACCTGTGTGGGGAGGTGGGTATTAGTCCCAACCATACAGGGCCGTTGCAAGGATACAGTAGATTCGGCATCAAACATATATTTTGCTTAGGTTGATTGGTGGAGGTGGCTGGCGACAACTAAATGGTGTGGATTTTCTTTTTGGGGTAATGAAAATGTTCCAGAGTTAATTGTGGTGAAGGATGCACAAGTCTGTGGATATACGAAAAGCCATTGAATTGTACACCTTAAATAGCTGAATTGAATTGTATGTTGGTGCCCAGTAAATGTTAGCTAACAATGTTAATAACACTATTTAATGCTGGAATTGAGAGCAGGGTTCTATAACCGGTTTGCCTTGCCCGGCTCAACCACTTGTAAGTTGTGTGACCTCAGGCAACTTGCTTAACCTTTTTTGGGGGTTAGGTTCCCTCAGTGTAAAATAATAGTATCTACCTTTTCACTTGTTATAAAGAGTAAATATATCAATACATTTAAAGCACTAAGAATAGTGTCTGTCAAATAGTAAGTTCCCAGTAAATGTTAACTTTTATTAAAAATATTTCTCAGCTAATATTTTACTTAGGATTTTAAAAATCTTTACTCTAAATTATATTGATTTATTCTCCTTTTCTTTATAAAAAAGCAACCTTCTTTCGTAATAGAGGAGTTACTATGTTGTTATGTATCCATTTTAAAATTATAAGCAAGAAAAAAGAAATAAAATTAACCCACAATCCCACTGTCCTGAGATAGTCAGTGTTATCATTTTGGTGTATAACCTTTTTTCTCCTTACTCTCATTCTTTTTCCCCAGATAAATATGTGTGTGTGTTTGTGTTGTCCTAGAGCATAAATTAAATATGTATATTACATGTAATATATCTATTAATGAGTATACCACAATTTACAGGAATAATTCACAAAATAGGATTATACTCCTCACAGTGTTTTATCTGATTTTAAAATTCAGTGATCCACTGTGAACATCTTTTCATACCATTAATTATCCTCAAAATGGTTCTGAAGAACCTAGGGGCAGGACAGGAATAAAGACGCAGATGTAGAGAATGGACTTGAGGACACGGGGAGGGGGAAGGGTAAGCTGGGATGAAGTGAGAGAGTGGCATGGACATACATACACTACCAAATGTAAAACAGATAGCTAGTGGGAAGCAGCCGCATAGCACAGGGAGATCAGCTCCGTGCTTTGTGACCACCTAGAGGGGTAAGATAGGGAGGGTGGGAGGGAGACGCAAAAGGGAGGGGATATGGGGATATATGTATGCATATAGCTGATTCACTCTGTTATACAGCAGAAACTAACACAATATTGTAAAGCAATTATACTCCAATAAAGATGTAAAAAAAAAGAACAAGAAAAGAAAACTGTAAGGGAAACCAGAGTGGTAATAATCTGTGATTAATCTGTAATTAGTGGGCTTCCCTGGTGGCGCAGTGGTTGAGAGTCCACCTGCCGATGCAGGGGACACG
The DNA here is from genome assembly GCF_059928025.1 of Delphinapterus leucas. Taxonomy (NCBI): domain Eukaryota; kingdom Metazoa; phylum Chordata; class Mammalia; order Artiodactyla; family Monodontidae; genus Delphinapterus; species Delphinapterus leucas. The sequence goes on along the minus strand of NC_143134.1, from coordinate 102,544,911 downwards.
GGTTCGTGCCCCGGTCCGGAAGGATCCCACATGCCGCGGAGCGGCTGGGCCCGTGAGCCATGGCCGCTGAGCCCGTGCGTCCGGAGCCTGTGCTCCGCAACGGGAGAGGCCACAACAGTGAGAGGCCCGCGTACGGCAAAAAAAAAAATCTGTGATTAGTAATGGTTGAAGGTTTTTAAGAAGGTACCTGAATACACTTAAGTATTTATATTTCTTTACAGTTTTCTCTGAAATAATTATTGGTAAAGCAAAATTTCTGTGAAAAAAATAATTCTTTTAATAGATGCATGACAGTCCACACATGTACCATAGTTAACTTAAGCTATTTCATACTGATAACTTTAGGATTTTTCCAATTTCTATTATATATCACATTACAAGATACAGCATATTTAAATATATCTGTATTTTGTTCTACTCTCTGACTTGGTTCTTTATATGTAAACTATCTGAGGGTTATCTTGGTCTGTGTGAATTGGTCTGCTCACCATCTATTCCTCCTCTAATGCATCTCTTGCACTGCACATGCGGGAAAGCTAAAAGTCCCATACATCTGAGTAGCTAGTGTTTCCGATGTGATTTAGGTTTTGTGAATGGGATGTACTTGTGTGAGACTTGACTTTGCAAGTGAATTGAGTGGGGAGGAAGGTAAGGTATATGACATCCATTTTACTGATACAGAAACTAGCAGAGGTAATATGGTTTCAGAGCCGGCAATAGTACAGGCAACTTAACCATTCGGCACCAACTCTCCTAGCCTAGACCTGCCATGTGGCTTTAGGAGTCATTCCTGGAAATACAGCCTGCAGCCTTTTTTTTTTTTTTTTAGTCCTCTTAATGATTCTGTAAGCCATTTAGTACTACGCACTAAACCCATTTCTGCTTAAACTAGCTAGAGAAGATACTGGGTTTTTGCAACCGAGTGTAACAAATACATAATGGCTCTAACTGTATTTATCTCAAATATAATATATTAATAATTCATTCTCTTCCCACTGGTTTGTAATCTAACCTTTATCATATGCATGGCGTGTATATATATATATATATATATATATGCATGGGTTTTTTTGAGTCTGTTCTTTTTTTTTAACTGAATTTTTTTCCGTTTATTCTACTGCCAGTACCAGCCTTGTTTGATTACTGTAGCTTTATGGTAATCTTTAATATGTGTTTGGATAAGTGCCCCCTATTAAACCAACATTTTATAAACCTCATGGGCTTTTCTTCCAGATGAATATTTTTGTCAAGTTCTAAATAGATCTTTGAATTTTAATTGACTTCAGGAGATAACCTACATCTTATAATACTAAATAGTCCCATCTCAAAACATATGTCTCTCTATTTAAGCAGTCTTTATTTATATAAAGAGAATTGTTTCTTTTTTTGTGCTTGTTACTCTGTATATAGATCTAACAGATTTATTTTCATGCTAGTTCCCAGATATTTAAATTTTTTGTGTGATGGAGAGTGACATAATCTGTATTGTTTATTTTAATCAGTTTTATCCAGAATATATTGATTTGCACATGTTTATTTTTCACTATTTTCTTCTCTGAACTCGTTCATAAGTTCTCATAATTTTCAGTTGTTCATAGGCTGAGTAGTCAGTCTTATAGCTAGTAAAATGATAGTGTTCCTTCCTTTCTAATTCTTACACTTCATCTTGTCTTTTTGTGTAAAGTTATAATTAATATATCAGTAGTATGGTGGATTATGCATCCTTTAGATGGATCAGCTCTGGACATCAGTGGGATCATAAGAAGAGGAATTCCTTGAGACCCAAGAGGTGTCTACTATGCTCTATTCCTCTTAGACTATATGACACAGAGCCCATTCATCCACTGTTCTGTCCATTCATTGCAAGATTCCCTTGCTTAGCATGATCTTACTGTCCCATATTTAGCCACAGATGATCTCATCATTTTCCCATTGGAAGATAATACACATTTATGTCAATAGGAGTGCCTGTTCCCTGAGTCCAAAATCTCTCCCTGCTCTCCATTCCTTCTGTATTTCTGTGGCAAAGCCATGGCGTGCAAAAGCTATTTCTGCAAATGCCAGTCATTAGAATATAAAAGAGAATTTGCAAAGATTTGAAAGAATGGAAATATCCAGAGTTAGTGAGAGTGGAGAAAAACAGACCGTGTTGTCAGGTAAATGAATCCCGATGAACTTTCTGGAGAGCGACTTGGCAATATGCTTCAAGATCTTTATAACGAGCATGTGCTATGTCAATTAAAATTCTTTGGTTGCAAGTAACAGGAAGCAACTGGAGTTGACTTAAAGAAAAGGGGTCAGGGAGTTTATTATAAGAATACAGAAGTCTCACAGGCGATTCAAGGGCAGTGTTGCAGTTGGGCCTTAAAACAGTATGAGAACAAGGATTAAAGACGTGTTAAGATCTCAGCTCCTGAGTCTCATGTCTCCCCACTCTGTGCCTCCGTCTTTTTTATCTGTACTTGTCTGTAATTGATGTTTGTTCTTTCTGTGGAGCTTGGCTCTCAGATATACTATGCATGGCTTCTGCACCTAGCATATACTCCTCCAAATTCTATGGCCATAGCCTTAATCTTCTTTTTTATTTTTTTAAATTGAAGTATAGTTCATTTACAATGTTGTGTTTCAGGGGTACAGCAAAGCGATTCAGATATATTTATTCTTTTTCAGATTCTTTTCCGTTATAGGTTATTACATGATATTGAATATAGTTCCCTGTGCTATACAGTAGGACCTTGTTGTTTATCTATTTTATATATAGTAGTTTGTATCTGCTAATCCCAAACTCCTAATTTATCCTTCCCCACCCCCTTTCACCTTTGGTAACCACAAATTTGTTTTCTATGTCTGTATGTTTCTGGTTTGTAAAGAAGTTCATTTGTTTCATTTTATTTTTAGATTCTACATATAAGTGATATCATATGATATTTGTCTTTTTCTGTCTGGCTTCACTTAGTATGATAATTTGTAGGTCCATCCATGTTGCTGCAGATGGCATTATTTCATTCTTTTTCATGGGTGAGTAGTATTCTCTATGGCCTTCATCTTGAATGTGCCTCTCTGACCATGGTGTTTAGGCTTCCCTCTATGACCACTTGGTGTTCTGAGCTCTTCATTTTTGACTTCAGTCTGTCTTCAGCTTTTACTCAATATTTACGTGTTGCCATTCTGTCTGTCTATCTTCTCCCAGGTGTCTGACCCAGGTTGCATGCGTTGTTCCAACTGGCTTAGCAATTAGCTATATCTGACGTTTTATCACTAGGTAAAGTGCCTAAAACTACTACTTCAACATGGAGATAAGTGATTTTTATAACTTTTTTTTTTCTCTTACACATTGACCCTCAAAATAAATTACTGGCCCCCTCTGTAATTAGGGGAAGTGTTAGAACAGAGATTTTGTACCAGTTTTGATGTGGGATCTACTTGAAAGGGAAATGGAACCCGTTCAGCATGGTTCTGGTTTGGGGCTGCCAGGCTCTGCCCCCAGGATAGTAAGGATGCAAGCCAGCTCAGTCTCTCATTTCATCTTTCTTGGCTTATAATAATGAAGTGACTCAGCCTGGGATTTTATAAAACAGTGAGTCATCCCAAACTATGAAATAAAGTATAGCACTTCTGTTATATAACCATAGTCATCACAGCCTACTCCCCCTGCCCCTTTCTCTCCATGTGCGTATCTATGATATGTCCATATTGTTAGTTACCAATTCTTGTTATTAGGTTTATTGGTTAAACCCTGAGCCTGGTGTAGTCACTACTAGGCTGGTCTTCCCTGGACACCATATCACATGGGACATACTATGTTAGTTACCGCTTGATTTCAGATAAGACAAAATGATTTCACAGACCAAACTTTGGAACAGACCAAAGTTTGCTCTTTAAGGAAATTTCCACTGTGGCTACATGATTTCATCAACTTTTCCCATTACTTTGGCTCTTTGTGAGTTCTTTTTGCTATCTATGAAATGTAGGGATACTGGAATTCTGTCTGTTCCATAATGTTAATGGTTCTGAAAAAAAAAAAAAAAGCCATCTAAAAAATTCCTGAAGTTGTGGTGGGAGAGGGTTTAGTGTCTTCTCTGGCTTTTGGCAGGGAAAAGAGTATCTTTCAAGTTGGGTGTTTCCTGAAAGACTTGCCCCTCAGAAAGCTTTTCTTTATGGTTGCTTTCTGTTTACAAATATTTAACAGCCCCTTGGCAGCAGGAGGTAGGGCTAAAAGCTCTGTACTTGCAGCTCTTTTATCCCTTTCTCCGATAATGCTGCTGGTTTTCTAAAAATGGAAACGTTCATTAGTTAACGTCCAACCTATTTATGGTTTTAATCATCGTATCATTGTGTGGGCTGATGTCTTAAATGTTCACATGTATGGGGAAAGATATTTCTAAGAAACAAGACAGGGTACTTAATATGGTGATAATAATCTATTTTTATGCATGCTGGAAGCAACTGGATATAACAATTTGAAGTCATTAAAAATGTTTCTCATTCATTCCTGATAGGTTTTCCAGGAGGCTGTTAGTAGTTATCCTTGTCTGTTCAGTAAAAGAGCATTTAGAGAAATAAACCATCCCTCTCTTTAAAAATTGGCTCGCACAGGCTTTCTTCTTTTTTCAACCAAGCAAGTGAAGTTTCATAATGTTGATTATTTTGGTTAGTAGTTAACCTGCCATTTGCATTTAACAGATATTTTGTATGGAAAATTAATTGATGGATTCTTTCAATGAGACCTCTTCTCCATGCCCTGAAAAATTAAATTTTTGTTTTTTGGTTTTGGTGAACTATTCAGTACACATTCTCTCCTAAGCTTCTCATTTGTGTGTCAGCTGCTGGTTCCTATCTAAATGTGGAATTCATTTAACTAAGCACTGCCAGGGCCTTTTCTGTGGGATTCCCCCCCTCCCTCCCACTTCTGGAGACTTCTATTCCTCCTGAATGCCCCTGTCTGGGAAAGATTATCTTGGCAAAGAAGGAGGACGTTGGGAAATAAGAGAGGGCAGCTCTTTGCTGCCAAGCAGAAGTAGTGGCTCACTGACTTCAGAGAAATGTGAGTGGGTGAAGTGGGAAACAGTTTTTAAGAAGTGTAAGTGATCTCATTCTTTTCCTTAAATGACTTCAGTGCCATAAAGCAAGAGCGATGCCTGAGAGCTTGATGTTCAAGCTTAGCAATCCTCTTTTTATGTAGCCACTGATATGAGATCCAACAGTAGCAATGTAAGATTTGGGGGCACCAAGATGATACTACTGACCACTTAAAAATGAGTCACGTGATGTATTTGTCCAGTTTATGGGACTTTGTTACTGTCTCATTTCATGGCCTTCCTAATCACCAGAGTCGTCTTCAAACTGTGTGTACCAGGAGCCAACCCAGTTGTTAAGATATTGAAGTACAGTAGCTCCCCCGTATCCGCAAGGGGATGTGTTCCATGACCCACAGTAGATGCTTAAAACGATGGATAGTACCAAGCCCTGTATGCGCTATGTTTTCTCCTATACAAACACACCTATGATAAAGTTTAGTTTATAAATTAGGCACAGTAAGAGATTAGCAATAACTAATAATAAAATAGAACAATTATAACAATATACTGTAATAAAAGATATGTGAATGCGGTCTCTCTCTCTCAAAATATCCTATTGTACACATTTAATGCCTTTCCATCTTAACTAAGCACTTATCATGCACCGTGGCCATAACTTTTGCAGTTTGAGGTGCGACAGCAAAAGGAGCACAAACTTTTTCTTCTCTGCGGTTTCACAGATGGAAGATTTGTTCTTACTGTAGATTTTAGCAACTTCAGCATACGATTTTTTTCTTTCCTTATCAAGTGGAGAACTTTTGTCTTTTTACTTAATGGAAGTACTTTCAAGCTTCTCTTTGGCATATTTGAATTGCCAGCATCATTACTTTTATGCTTTGGGGCCATTGTTAAGTAAAATAAGGTTTACTTGAACACAAGCTCTGCCAAGACAGTTGATCTGATAACCAAGACAAGCTAATAGGCGAGATTTGCTGGACAAAGGGTTGAATCATGTCCTGGGCAGACAGAGCAGAGCGGTGTGGTTTCATTACTCGGAACGTCTTAAAATTTAAAAGTCATGAATTGCTTATTTCTGGAATTTTCCATTTAATATTTTCAGACCATGGTTGACTGGGGGGTAATTGAAACCAAGGAAAGTGAAACCACGGAATGCGGAGGCGGGGGTGGGGGACACTACTGTACTTCAGGGATCCTCTGGATCTTCCCTAGATCAACTAAGTAAAGTGTTACTCACTTGGTAAGAGGGTGACCTCCAGGCCTCCTATGGATGGTGACCTTTCTAATTTGTCTAATATGGGCCATATCAGTTGGTAAATATTTTGACTATCACTGCTAATAACCCATCTTCTTTTTAGTTTTTCCTTCTGCAAACCCATTCATTCATTTTAAAATTCGTTTATTTAAGAAATCCTTACTGATGACCTGCTAAATGCAAGACATTGTTGTAGATGCTAGAGAAACATTAGTGAGGAAGATGGACAGGGTCCTTGATAGGGTGATGTTTTCATTTAAGTAGAGAGAACAAACAGTCAACATGAACACAGAGGTAGAAACAAGGTCATTTAGTAATGATGGGTGCTATGTGGGCAGTATAACAGTAATGAGACAATTGCCAAGGAGGGATTCGTTAGCTGGAGGGGTCAGCGAAAGCCCTTCTGAGGGGGAGTGTTAGCTGATACTTGAATGGGCAATTCTTCTGATGTCTCTTGGGCTCAATAGTGTGACCAAGAGTAGGCAGGCTGCCAGCTGAAGGCCTGCTCCATGCATCTCTCACACACATCCACAATCCTAGCTTAGGCCTTTCCATGGCATAAGTGGAAGAAAGGGAACACATGTTTCTGGATTCTTTCTGTGTCACTTGCTAACATCCTTGGTTAAAGGAATTCACCTGGACAAACCCAGAGACAAATAGGGAAGTTACCCGTGATGTTAAGTAGCAAACGATGTGGATAAAGTGAGGGCTGAAGAAATGGGATCATTAATGAAATCAGTCAACTATATATTCTTCTGTTAACTTTTCTCTTTTAGCTACAATGTTTTTTAAAAACACATTGTTTTTTCTCCTTTTCTATAGCAACCTGTTCTTGTGGTTGTGGATACACTAAGTAACTTCTCAAACTTTTCGGAGAAAACGAATTAGAATATTTTTTTTCTTAGATTTTCTTAGTTCTGTGAAAAATTGCTTTTTCCTCAAGGGTCAATATTATTTTTTGGCAATTTATTCCTCTTGGTCTCTCACTGATCCTGTGGTTTGTCTTAGATGTTTGCTGATGTCTGGATCTCAGTTCCCTTTTGTGGAGGACTGGATTGATTAACATTAGCCACAGATGTGAGCTTTTCCTATCGATTTTTCCTCCAATAGACCTCTCGACCCTGAATGGGAGGGCTTGGGATACTTGGCAGGCTTTAATTTAGGGAATAAAAGTGATGAGCAAGCAGGCAATACCAAAATAAGGATCATTTCACTCTGAGGTGCCAGTACCCACACGAGCAACCTTGATTCTATCCATATTTAGATATGGATATTTTAGAGAAGAGCCTCTAGCTTTTGTTGGGGATTAAATGCTGCTGCCACCCATCAATCTGCTTGGTCAGGGGCCTGGGAAAGGAGTGAATGGCTGAGAGGAGACATTTCTAGTTTTCTTTCCCCCTTCTACTCTCTACACCTGCCTCTGCCTCGCCAGAAGCCTCTCAAAGTTTTAGCAGAGAAGCATGGATTCTGCATTCACTGCCTCTTTATCTTGTTTCCTTTGCTCTGTTATTGGTCAGCATGACCCCATCGGCTTTCCATCTTCCAGACATTGATCAAATCTGTAGTCCACCCAGGCCCGGGATGGTGAGACAAACCCATGTGTTTCCTCTTCTGTCTTGAACTGGAAAGTCATGGAAACCTTGAAAATCCTACAGTAAACCCCTCCCAAATTAAGATTGCCAAACATTAAATTTTCAAGTGGAGGAATTTAAGTAAATCGATTTATACAGTCATCCCTCCTTATCCACAGGGGATTGGTTCCAGGACCCCCACGGATACCAAAATCTGAGGATGCTCAAGTCCCATATGTAAAATGGCCAGTCCAGTCAGCCCTATGTGTCTGCGGATGTGAAACCCACAGATATGGAGGGCTGACTGTATTAACATTGTCCATTTCCTGTCGCTTACAGCACCTTGTTGTTCAATTTCTCCTTACAACAACAACAGATATTAACTTTAAAGATTTCTTTTCAAAAGGCACATACTCATAAAATACACTCTTAGTTTCCTTTTGGTGCTAGCTATTGCAGGAGCAAATGGCCCCTAGCAATTGCAGGTTTCACTTTAACTGAATAGTCTTTCCCTTAAAACTGTTCTACAGCCCTTAGAAGCTTCTTTAATCTAGCTGCGAAAGACCCATTTAGCCATGAATGAGGATTGTTTTGAAATCTCTCTGCTGAAAAAAAAAAAATCTCAAGTAAAGTAGACCCTTCAGTCCTCCCCCCCGCCCCCCGCACCTGCCCCCACCAAAGACATTTCCTGGAGATAAACTGTTCTCAAGCCAAGTGTTCTGCTAAAGAGATTCCAGGCTCACAAGTGCTTCAGGCAGATTGCCCATCCTGCAGGGCTGGTCTGCAGCCAGGGGCTGTCCAACGGCACAAAGCTCTGGTTTAGTTGTGCCCATCTTGGAGGTTTCAGATTTAGGGAGGGTGAGCAATTCTTTCATCCCTATGCCTTGAAGTTTTGGGGGAAGGCTTCTCACTTTGCCCTGGCTTGAAGAAATAAAAAGAAAATCTTGACTATGCATATATGTGTGTGTGTGTGTGTGTGTGAGTGTGTGTGTGTATGTATATACACACACACACACAATGTCATTGTCAATGGTTCTAAACACGTGCAAAATAGCATGCCCTTTTTCCAGAATATTGGAAAACTTATTGCTGGCTGGAATTTTGTTTGACCATTGAATCATGAAAGGCATATAATTATAATTCCTAGAACGTAAGCAGAACATGTTTAGGCTTGTTTTGGAATCTGTTAATTTCAATGAACTAGTCCATACTGACGGAAGAAAAGAACATACATTAAACCAGTAAGGTCTTCCATGAGCATTGTCACTGTAATACTTTGAGGACACTCTTGTACCGTAAATTTCTCCCAGCACCATTTGTTCATTTGTACTATTTCCAATTAAACTATTTTATTTCAATTGAACTTTTTTTTTTTTGGTCTACAATGGATATGAGATAGAGTCTTTGTGTGTGGGGGGGGTCAAATGGCTTGGACCATGGTCTCTGGTTGTATACACTAGTATGTAACCAGTTGTGCATAACTCAGTGGTCACCAGTGCAGTAGACACACAGACAGGCTTTCTTTTGGGGGGACCAGCAAGTATCCAGGGGTACTGCATGCAATCCTGGACCCCCTTTTTCTTGCTTTCATAAGGTGAGGAAATCCCTTTGCCATTTGCTCCAATACCATCCTGAAGAGGGACGGAGGATGGGTAAACTCATCTGAGAGTGATGGCCTCGGCCTCTGTGCACCGGTGCTGAATTGCATCTTAGAGACAGAATTTTGGGTGAAGTAGAAAAGAACAGCTTTATTGCTTTGCCAGGCAAAGGGGGACACAGCAGGCTAATGCCCTCAAAATTGTGTGTCCCAACGCGGGGGGATTTGGTGAGGAGTTTTAGAGCAGTGGTTCAAGGGCAGGTTTGCTGATAAGGATCAGGGTGTGTACAAGGCCTGCATTCCTTTAATCTGGCCTCAGATGGTCTCCTGATGAGCTCCTGTGGTTCTCGTGGTTATCACACTGTGACCTTCTCTCTGGAATGAGGAATGCTTCATCAAGTAGTTAACATCTTCCATTTGTTGGGGTTTTAGTTCTGCAGAGAATCTCGAAGATATTGTTATGTGTATTCATTGAGGCAGAACCAGAACCCTGTCCCAAGGCTGCACTATTGTTCCTCCCTTGTTTCTGCATCCCCTCTCTTCCCTGATTAGCAACTGTTAGAACCTGCCCTTTAGAACTCAGGGAGGGCCATGGAAGCTGAACCCTCATCCCTACGAGCAAGAAATGGGGGACACAGAAAGGCTTCCATGCCCAGGAGCTCCACAGGGTCCTGCTTGGTTTCCTTCTTTCTTTCTTTCTTTCTTTTTTAAGGTTTATTTATTATTTATTTTAGGGTGTGTCAGGTCTTAGTTGCGGCATGCAGGATCTTCGTTGAGGCGTGTGGGATCTTTCGTTGCGAAAGGCGGGTTTCTCTCTGGTTGTGGCGTGTGTGTTTTCTCTTGTTGTGCGTGGCTCTGTAGTTGTGGCGCGTGGGTTCCAGAGCGCGTGGGCTCTATAGTTTGTGGCACGCAGGCTGTCTCCTTGAGGCGTGCGAGCTCAGTAGTTGCAACACATGGGCTTAGTGGCCCCACGGCACGTGGGATCTTAGTTCCCTGACCAGGGATTGAACCCATGTCCCCTGCATTGTAAGGCAGATTCTTTACCACTGGACCACCAGGGAAGTCCCCCCGCTTGGTTTCAAGAGCTAAAGAATTTCATACGAGGTGCCTACATTCCTAAAGGACTATCTAAATAATGTTATCGGACCAAGTTTACTGTGGTAAACTAAACCGTCGGTTTCTCCTCTGTGCAGCAGGTGGGAATACTCAAGGAAGCAACAAAGAATCTACATTTTCTATATTTTCTTTGCACTGTGGTGTGAATAAATCTGTGATTCTGATAGTGTGTTTTTCATGACCTCTTTCTTCAGCTTGGGATACAAATATATTCCCATTTCTTATTTTTCCAATTATTAATTCAGGCAACCCCAAATTCTTCCTCTGGAGTTCTCTCCTACTTCCTCAGTGGTCAGGGACAACAGGCAAAAGTGACCAGCTCTGCCTTAACACTCCAGAGGAGACGGGGCCCGGAAGGATGAATCAGTTCTGCTACAGTTGCTGCTGCTGGAGATCTGTCCTGCTTGCCCACTGGGGCAGGGATGTCTCTGCTAGTCCAAACCCATCTCTGTGCATGGGCAAGAGTTTGGATTAGCAAACTTTTGTGTGAGTCATGGATGCAAAACTGCTTCCCTCTTCAGCCTCACGCTGTATAGAACCAGCCTCCCCTACCAAATTTCCTAAGCCTATGAGGAGGTCCAGTACCATTCCAAACTTCCCTTCCTTCCTGGTGAGTGTCCTAGGAGGGCTTTGCTATTCTTTCTTTTTTTTAATAAATATTCATTTATTTATTTTTGGCTGTGCTGGGTCTTCGTTGCTGTGCGCGGGCTTTCTCTAGTTGTGCCGAGAGGGGGGCAGAGCTACATTTTGTTGCGGTGCGTGGGCTTAATGCAGTGGCTTCTCTTGTTGCAGAGCATGGACTCTAGGCACACAGGCTCAGTAGTTGTGGCTCAGAGGCTCTAGAGCACAGGCTCAGTATTTGTGGCACACAGACTTAGTTGCTCTGTGGCATGTGGGATCTTCCCGGACCAGGGCTCGAACCCGTGTCCCCTGCATTGGCAGGCAGATTCTTAACCACTGAGCCACCAGGGAAGTCCTGCTATTCTTTCTTGATGGCAGAACTTAGTCAGACCATCACAATCCATCCTGATAAGTTCTCCTAACTTTGAATGTTAGGCATAAGGAGTTGAGTTTCCTCCAGGAAACTACTGGCTTTCAGAAAAGTAGTTCATCTCGCCTACAGGTATGTTAAGGTATCTTCTTGGAAAAGCAAACTCGGTTAAATGACGAAAAGGTTCTCCTTTCCCCTTCAACCATGAAATTAAGGACCTCATTCTCTATTTGTTTAACTAAGTAGGGCCCCTTGAATGATATCTTGTGTTTCTGCTATTTGAAATCCATGCCAAGAATATAGGCACATATACAAAAGATTTTTTATAGTGTTATTTAAAATGATGGAAGATACATAACAATTCGAATATCCTATGTGACTGTTGAGGTACTACTTTGTATTTTCTTTTTACTGCTGGAAAACTTAGATATTTGAGATGGCTTTTCCCTCTGGAATTTGTACCTAGTTTTAAGGCCTGTGTTTCCTTTGCCCCAGATGTTTTTGCAGTGCCTAAAGCCTGAGTTGCTTGAGCACAGTCTTTCTTCTTGGCACTTGGGTAAGCCTAAAACAATTGGAGAGATTAGGTATAAGAAAGCAGCAAGAGAAGGGAGGAGATTCTCCAAGGCTGAGAAGGGGGCCAAAGTCTCTGGTTTCTGGTGGTGGTGGAGACCCACTCTGTAGGTGTCCTGGTGAGATGGCAGGAGCCCCAGGGTGAATGGTTGCTTAAAGCAACTAAGAACATTGGGCTGTAGGCACAGAGTTCCTGGACTGACTCTATGATGATTGGAATATATATATAATATACTAATGATACTAATCTTAGTATTATATATTAACACTATTATACACATGTAAACACACACACAAAATTAGAATTCTACGACTCTTCAGAGTTCTCTGCTGGAATGTGATGGTGTGGGAAGAGCCGGCGCCTAGACCATTCTCCTCCTTTTCTTTTCCCAACCTGGGGTTTGCCCAACACATGAAGGACCTCGTACACACATTTGTGTTCAATATTCTCAGAACACCTGCCCCTTGGTGTGCACACTGGAACTATTCAGTCTGGAGTAGAGGGACTGAGAAAAAGGGTTGTGCCAGTGCTAAAATTCTAGGGTCTCTGATACCTGGAACATGGTTTAAAAGGAGGAATATAGGCTCTAGGTAGGCATGTCTCCTTGGCAACTTGGACCCCTTAGCCTATGAGGAGGATTATATCCAGAGAAGGGCTGGAGTGAGACCCTCTTAATTGTGGGCCTAACGTCATGGCCCCCTCTTGCCCAGGTCTAAGGTTGGTACTGGTCTGTCCTGTGGATTATTCATATCAAGTGAGACTTGCTGGTGCCGTTTGATAGATTACATTGTTTAGTGCCAAGCTTGGAATGTTCCTTGCTGAGCAAGTTCTTTTGTGGTATTTGTGAAATATTGTCAAATCTGCTCTGAGAACTTGCCCAAGTGTGAGCAAAGCTATGAAATCCTTGACAACACGAAGAGTTATGGTTTACTAAACTTGAACTGGTATACTTCCCCTTTTGCATTTCCAGTACATAGCATCATAGACCTCCAGAAATATTTTTTTTATCATAGCTACAGAAAAATTTCTCAATTTCTTCTTAAAATGCTGAGAACCCAGATTGCATCCAGGACAGAAATCAGGGACATACGATGGTTTGTAAATAGTAAACAGGGCAGAAGATTGTCTCCTTGCTTCTTCTCCTTCCTCTTTCCCTGTTTCTTCTCGGCATTTGTGACACTTTGAGGACTCCAAAAGCCTGGGACAATGCGCATCTCCCAAGACTAGTAATCAGTGGAAGCTTTCTCGTAGGGAGGAAGACCAACTAATGGGCTAAATATGTGCTCTTAGTGTGGGGTAGGAAGTTTCCATCTCATTCACTTGGTAGCCAGCTGAGGTTGAATCTGGAGTGTTCCTTCTTTCCTCTGAAGTTCAGCTGCTGCTTCAACAGGAAAGGAAGGCTGGATCCTGGACCAACCTAAAAGACTGATTGTGTTACCAGGATTTATGTCATATCTACTAGCAGCATGCAAGGAGGTGTTCAACATAAAAGGCTATAATGTGTCATGATTCCTTAACAAGGTTACGTCCATAAAAATAAACCTGATGATAAGAATATTTCCAAACTGAAAGTTCAGGAAGTCAGGAAACTCAGACTTTGAATTCAAGATAGTGATTTCAGCCCACCATTTAATCTTTTTTTTTAAATTGAAGAACAGTTGATTTACAATGTTGTGTTAGTTTCAGGTATACAACAAAGTGATTCAGTTACACATATGTATATATCACTTCCCGTTCAGATTCTTTTCCCTTATAGGTTATTACAAAATGTTGAAGAGAGTTCCCTGTGCTATACAGTAGGTCTTTGTTGGTTATCCATTTTATATGTAGCAGTGTGTTTATGTTAATCCCAAACTCCTAATTTATCCCCCCTCCCCTTTCCCATTTGGTAACCATAGGTTTGTTTTCTATGTCTGTGGGTCTATTTCTGTTTTGTATATAAGTTCATTTGTATCATTTTTTTAACGCTTTCACCTCTTCCAAATTTCGACAGAGTCAATCAAAAAATGTCCAGTGAAAGGATTTATGCACTGTGTTAGCAATGCAAGCCAGGGAAGCGTGTCATTTATAAGTCAGAAACTCTGAGGATTGTTTTGCAAGGTAGAAGTAGGTGAATCTGGATTAGTGGTCCATGAGAGAAGACTGTCTGGGAAGCACATGGAAAAGAACTTCATGTAGCAGAATTCTCAGAATGGCAGAAGACCACAGTGGTGTAGCAGAGGCTTTAAAACTCCACACCAATTTCCCTTCCTAGGCTCTAAAACCCATACCTCAGCCGTTACACCAACACGTTTCTCTAGAGGACTCCCCTCCAATGACCGGAGCTTGTGTCTCTAGTGGTGATGCCTGACAGGTTACCTGCCACCACTCCCCTGCCTGCCCTGGGGCAGATTCTAGCCCAAGGCTGACCAAAGCACAGGCATAATAAATAGTACAGTTGCCTTTGCCATTGGGTAGACAACCTCTGGGGTATGATTCATGCTCCAGAGCTCCCAGTGAGGCCAAGCTGAGTCACACTTCAGCTGAAACTACCCCTTTGCCCAGCTTCTTTGCTGCCCAATTCTGCTTCCCTCCCTCCCTAAGGATTTTTCCCTGAGAACACTTCCTCAGTAAATCACTGGTATAGGAATCCTCATCTTTGGCGTGACCCTTAGGGAACCTGACCTAAAACAGTGACCTAGGAGTGGTACCAGGAAGCACACTCTAAGAATGGGAACCTAGAGTTGCGTCACTCGCTGATGGCGATGAGGGCCCCATCACTTGGGGTAGGTGTCGTACAGACAGCCCTTGGAATGCTGTAGCAGTTCAATCAATACGTTTATTTGTAGTGAGCAGGTGGAAGGAAATAGACTACTTTGTGCAAAGTCTCTGCCTTCATAGAACTCACAGCTGTTTAAAATGATCTTCTTTTATCTTTGTTTTCATGTGTATTGTTTGTTTTCCACGAGGACGGAAACTACCACATCCAAGATCGTGTGCATTGTGATCACTGCTGTTTCCCCAGCACTTACAACAGTGCCTCGCATTTAGTAGCTAATCAGTAACTCTTGGTCGAACACATAATAAAAAATTAATGGATGGGTTGGAGGAAGGAATGACTGAAGATTTGTTATTAGGTGTGGTGGTCAAAATACTTAACGATAGGGCCCAGGCACTGCCAACAGAATGATCACCATACATAGGGCTTGAATTCCCCCTTTTGCCAGGTGATAATATTTTAGTTAGTAGATCTAGGGGAACAGTCGCAAGGGTTTAGTCAAGAAGAATGGTTTCCACTTCTACTGCATCCTTCTTTTGTTTCCTGGGTTCTGTTTTCTGTCAGCATGACTCCATCTGCTTTCTATCTTCCAGAAATGTATCAAAATCTATAGTCCACTGAGACCCCACATGGTGAGGCAAACACATGTGCTCCGTCTCCCATTTCGAACAGGGAGCCCATCCAAACATTGAAGATCCCACAATAATTTCACTTAATATAATTATTAATATGCTAGGGCTTAAGTCTGCCATTTTATTTGTTACTTTCTCTTTGTTCGCTCCATTTTTTTCTTTCTGTTTTCCATTTCCTCACTTCCTGTGGGTTACTTGAACACTGTTTAGAATTCCATTTTGATTTACCAGTAGTGTTGTAAAGTGTATCTGTTTGTATAGTTTTGTTAGCTGTTGCTCCAGATATTCCATTATGTGTTTGTATGTAACCCATCATAGTCGATTGGTGTTGACATTCTACCAATTTAAACAAAGTGTGGAAACTCTGCTTCCTTTTCCATCGTTCTAGCCTCCCTGTTCATGATATACTTACCTTAAATGCTTCCTCTACACATATTTAGAACCCAGCAGGGATGAAAGTCTTAGCTCCTAACTTCACTCAGACTTTTCTGAGGCTACTCCTGCGGGTTTGAGCCTCTCATTATGGATGGATGAGGGTGAAAGTCTAGGCCCCCATTCAACATTTGCTGGCCTGGATGGGAATGAACTCTGATTTTTCTGTGGTGTTTGGCTGGAATAGAGCAATTATTGTTTGGAAGTTTTCTGTCTTAATAGGCTGTCCTTTTTCCTGGCTAAAGAGAACAGGCTTTAGTTAGAGCATTTAGGGGTGTATGTCCATTGGTGTTTCTGGGTTTCCAGCTTCTTCAGCTCCAAATCTGAGATATTTGAGGCCACAGGAAAATCTAGGGAACTCACCACTGTGTCATTCCTTCTTCTGAGCCAATCTGCCTACTTCTCTCCACCTTTCATAGTCTTATGTTTCATAAGACTTATGTTTTCATAGTCTTATGTTTATTTCATATGTGATGTTCAAGGTTTTTAGTTGTATTTAGTGGGCGGGATAGGGAAAAGTACATCTCCTCCATCTTTCCGGAAGCAGAAGTCTGCTGTATAGGTTTATATAACCTGTAGAGTCTGACTCATGTGAATACATTATTATTAAAAATCATTCAATAAAAATAATTAAATAATGCAATGGAAACAGTTAAAAGCAGATTGGATCATTAGATAAGAGATATAATGAATTAGAAAATCAGATTGAGGCATTTATTCTATCCCAGAGGAAAATGATATGAAATTAATACTAGAGTAAAGATAATGAATATAAAAGGCAGTTCCGAGTCATGCATTCTAATAAGGATTCCAAAAAACTAGAACTAAACAGATGAAGGACAATCAGTACGAAAGAAACAGTAACATGTCCTTGACAATTTACAAAACGACCAAAAGAAAGTTGATAAAAATATGTGAAAAAAATCCACTATGTCTCCAGGAATTAAAAAAAAAAAAAATCATAGGGGCTTCCCTGGTGGCGCAGTGGTTGAGAGTCTGCCTGCCGATACAGCGGACATGGGTTCGTGCCCTGGTCCGGGAGGATCCCACATGCCGCGGAGCGGCTGGGCCCGTGAGCCATGGCTGCTGAGCCTGCGCGTCCGGTTCCTGTGCTCCGCAACGGGAGAGGCCACAACAGTGAGAGGCCCGCGTACCGCCAAAAAACAAACAAACAAACAAAAAGCTAGGAGATAAAAGGTCTCTCTTGTGAAAATGGGTAAATATTAAAATTTGATGACATTCTAAGGTAGCCAGTATAAGAAATGGTTACTTTCATATGTTGCTGTTGGTTGTATAAATTGTTGCAGGATTTCTGGAAGGTAATTTCACAACATACCTTAACATTCCTAAAAATGTGTATTGAGTCTGACCCAATTACTTCAGTTCTATTGTATTCTTAGGAAATAGTAAAAAGATATGTGCAATGAGTTACCTATAGTTCATGGCAGCTGTAGATCTAGCTGTGGTTCATGGCAGCTACCTATATAATAGTAAAAATTAGACACAGTTATATTAGCAAAACTCTTGGTAGTATTTGCTATGTTTCAGACACTTTCCTAAGTATTGTCCACATATTAACCCATTTAATTCTTCCATCATCCTATGAACTAGGTCTTACTATTCTTATTTTATGAATGAGGAAAATTGAGGCATAGAGGGATTAAGTCAATTGCTGGGATGTGAGTCAGTGCTTGAGTCCATGTCTTTCACTGCTTTATCTGCTGTCTGTCTAGATACAATTAGGCAACATGTATATAATGGTTTATTATACAGCCCTTAAAGTAATTGTTCATATTTAAAATATAAAAATATATTCGAAGTTTATTGTTAATGGAAAACTGGCAGGCTACTAAATAATACAAGGCAATCTTAAGGGAAAAAAATCTAAGTGTAGATTTCTAAAGTGGAGAATCTAAGTGTAAAAGATTCGTGTTAAAGGATTAATGGTTTTTCCTTCAGAGCTGTGGTATCTTGAAGTCATCATTTTGATCGTGCTGTAGATATAATGATTTACCTAGTCATGATAAATTCTGGGCAAGTGCTAGACAAATTCACATGTACTGCAATAAGAAAAGAGGCCTTTGAGAGGAAAAATTGAATTTTCTTCAAATTTTTTAAAAAACTGGATGAGTAGAGGCATGCTTCCTTCCAAAATTATCTTGTGTTTGAAAATTAAAAACTGATTTCATCAGGCTTTGCAAAACTGATCTCACAATTGGAAACTGGATTTGTCAGCCATAGAAACTGAGATAAAGAAGTTTCCCCTAAAATTAGACGCTTATTATTAAAACTTAAAACTTATGACTCCTCTGGCATTTCCTGGTCTTTTTTACCTTCTTAGACATCGAATTTACCTGTGGTTCTTTGCTCACTCAGTGTCACCCGTCTGTAGGCCTGTCTCCCTTCCTCAGTTATTTTTATCCCTCATTGCCTGTCACTGCTGAGAATAGTTTGGGGGATAGGCTGAAATCAGTGGTTCTTTTTTCAGGTTATCATAAGCAAAGTGACCTGAGCAGAGTGATGTGGATAGTGACCCTAGGATCATTATTCTCTCCTGAGAACAGCTGACTTAAGTGAGTGAAGATAAAATGAGTGAATACATGATACTTGATAGACTTCCCTAAGATCCTTAAATGTAATACATCCCAATAATTGAAAAACCAAGATAGCAAAAGTGATGTTGACAGTAAATCATATGTTTAGTCCTTCCTTGATGTAAAGCATCAATTGAAATAAGAAAAAGCATCATGCAAACCACTATAGTGCTAACATGGCTAAAAAAGAAGTTCAGAAAGCAGTGTCATGTCAACACTTCTAATTTTAATCACAGCTCTAAATAGTAAAGAGCACACCCAGAAAATGACAGTGTGTATACCTCAGTCTGGTGTGTTTTGTGGTTAGCATCTCTCTGGCATAACTTTAGATAGTACAGGTGGCTTCTCTTCTTAGGGGCACAATTCTAAATGTGGCATTTACTTTCCAGAGGCTGTGGTTTGAAAGGAGAGGAATGACGGCTACTTGCATAATTACAGGTGTGATGACGAAGCTTATAAGAATAAGTATCCCTTTTGGATCTCTTAGAAGTTTTCAATTAAGAGGGATCCAGTAAGGAAGACATGTAAAGGTTGAGAAGTTGTAATTATTTCTCCACTTTTATTTTGCTTTATACTCAGATGACATAATCTTTTAGAAGGCAAGGTGAACATCTAGACACACATATATCTTTGTTTGTAAGAAATGCACTGGCAAAGACTTTAAAAACTTTTTTTAAACTTTTTATAATTTTTAATCTTATTAAATTATTTTTTATTGAAGTATAGTTGATTTACAATGTTGTGTTAGTTTCAGGTGTATAGTGACGTGATTCAGTTACACACACACACACACACACATATATATATACATATTCAGATTCTTTTCTCTTGTAGATTATTACAAAATATTGAGTATAGCTTCCTGTGCTATACAGTGGGTCCTTGTTTGCTATCTATTTTATATATAGTAGTGTGTATATGTTAATCCCAAACTCCTAATTTATCCCTCCCCACCTTTCCCCTTTGGTAACCATAAATTTGTTTTCTATGTGGGTCTATTTCTGTTTTGTAAATAAGTTCATTTGTATCATTTTTTTTTTTAGATTCCACATATAAGCAACATCATGTATTTGTCTTTCTCTGTCTGACTTACTTCACTAAATATGATAATCTCTAGGACCATCCATGTTGGTGCAAATGGCATTCACTCTTTTCCTGTAGCTGAGTGGCAAAGACTTTTTTAAAAATCAGACCGTCATGCCTATGAGTCTTCCCTGCTGTTGTAATTTCCCACCACATCATGATGATGTGGTGACTCACAGGACCAAAAGCCACTGAGTGAGTGGTGCCGTCGTTTCCATGGTGATCAGGACGCAAGTAAAGCTCTATACGTGCATATATCTTGGTGTCTGTGCTACTTAAGTAGATCTAAAACAAGTAAAAGAATGGTGACCTGAAATACATGTTCTGTGACGATTTGAATCCACAAGGACAGGGTAAATCCTCCCCACAATAAGGAAGATTTTGGTTAAAGTGGTGAAATGAGCACAGCATCAAGTTCTCCCCTCCCCAATTCTCCTAAAGTGGCACGTAGACCGTGTTTAAAAGGAAACATGCGTATCAGTGTTGTAAAACAGGAATGGGTAACAGCTCCATGCAAGAAACTGGTGAATTTCTGCCAGCTGTAATAGAAATGGGAGAGGGTATTGGAAGCTATTAAAATGGACACAATCTGCCCTCTTAAGAAAAAGTGCAGCACCCGGACACCAAGTGTGCTTTCATTTTGGAGAGGCTCTAAGACTCCTCCCTGACATGAGAGGCATTACCAAGCTGTGAAGCACTTTTCAGCTTTGAATGTAGATCAAGCATAGAAATAGAGCAGAGAGCCTGGCTCTGGGGTGTGTGGGGGGGGGAGAATTTGAAGCTCTCATCTATAATAGGTTCTTAGAAATACGAGTATGAAACTGGGGAGAGAGGTTTGAGCTAAAGATTAAAATGTTGGCATGTAGCTGGTATTTACAGCCACAATTGAGATGGCCGGATGCAATCACTGAGGGAGACCTTACATAAAAGAGAGATGAAGCCCAAGGATTGAGCTGTGGCGTGTTCCAATCTTAAGAGGCTAGGAGAAGGAGGGAGGAAAGAAAGAATCAACAAAGAAGATTGAGGAGGAGGGAGCAGGTAATTCCTGAACTACCAACTATTCCAGAGAGGCTTCTCAATCAAAATGGTAGGCTGACTGAACCCCTTCTTTTCCTTTCCTCCCAAGATTTCATTGATGTGAAAGTAAATGTATGTGAATAAGAATAAATCTATGCACATGTCGAAACCAATCTAAGTGCCATCACGTTGACAAATATTTGCAAAGCAGAAGGTATCTAATGTTCTTATTCATGAATAACACAGCAAACAGTAAACTACAGCCTGCAGCACACAGGAGCCAGCTCTCAGGGGAGGTGGGAAGTGATCTCACATGAATAAAGACTCCAGGCTCTGAGTCAGCAGATGCAGAGGGCAAGGATGGGCTCTGGGTTGTCAATCAGGGTGAGCAACGCGAGGCTTATATATAGAATAGGTGGACTGAGAGGCTTTCCCACCAGCTGGAGCCCCACGAAATGCTCTCTGAATAGACTGGAAGATTTGCCTGGGAAGGGTACTTGTTGTGTGTGTTGAATCTAGGTAGGGAGGAAGAGGAGAATAGGGGGAGAAGCTTAGACTCTCACAGGGGATGGAAGGGGCGAAGGAATAAAAGCTCTCTCCAGGAGTGAAATGTGCCAAAGCGTTATATCCTCAGAGTAGAGTCTTTTGATCACTTTGGCAACTGTGGGATTTCTAACTCAGCCTGCCTAAGTCCTCCCCACAAAGCACATATGCAGAGCCCACAGGGAGCCATCCCGTTAAAGAGAGGCCGTGCTGCATAAACATTCCAACAAAATTGCAGAGGAACTACACTCCTGCCACCTATATGAATCAAAACAACTCTTCATTTGCAATGATGTATGTTAAATCAACCATCACCAGACATTTGTGGAAAACAAAAGCACGAGAAGGAGGCAGAAGAAAGAGGAAGAAAAAAAGGAATGTTAAGAACAGAAGAGAACATAAAATTCTGTGATATTTTAAATGACACTTCACCCATAAAATAGAGGAAATAAAATGGAGTTTTAATGGATATTAAAATAGATTATCAAATTAAAATAATTAAATACCACTATTGGTGTAGCAACGCACGAGTATTACATAATCACCCTGTTGTAGGCATTGTTTCTTTCTTTTTTCAAGCTTAGAATCAACCTAGACTAAACACTCAAATCTTAATTTGTTGCAGAAAAAAAATGCAAACATTATAGATCCTGATGGCATAGAAACAGCTGGACAGTATAGAAAAAGCTGTACAGCATAGAAACAGGTGATAGAACATAGGGGGGACGGAAAAAGTGATAGAAGGAAGTGTGTGAGCTTCAGTTGTATCTAACATAGTCCAGAATCAATGGGTAGCCTTTGTTTAAGTGTATTTTTTTTAATGTTTATTTTGTTGAATACAATATTGTGTTAATTTCTACTGTACGGCACAGTGATTCAGTTTTACGTATATATATATACACATTCTTTCTCATATTCATGTGCTTTATCACAGGATATTGAATATAGCTCCCTGTGCTATACAGTAGGACCTTGTTTTTTACCCATTCTCTATATATTAGTTTGCATCTGCTAACCCCAAACTCCCAGTCCATCCCTCCCCCACCTCCCTCCTCCTTGGCAACAACAGGTCTGTTTTCTATGTCTATGAGTCTGGTTCTGTTTTGTAGATATGTTCATTTGTGTCATATTTTAGATTCAACATATAGGTGATATCACGTGGTATTTGTCTTTCTCTGTCTGACGTACTTCGCTTAGTATGATAATCTCTAGGTCCATCCATGTTGCTACAAATGGCATTATTTCATTCTTTTTTATAGCTGAGTAGTATTCCATTTTATATATATATATATATACGTATATACCACATCTTCTTTATCCACCCGTCTGTTGATGGACATTTAGGTTTTTTCCATGTCTTGCTATTGTAAATAGTGCTGCAATGAACATTGGGGGTGCATGTATCTTTCCGAATTATAGTTTTCTCAGGATATATGACCAGGAGTGGGATTGCTAGATCATATGGCAACTCTATTTTTAGCTTTTTTTAAGGAACCTCCATACTGTTTTCCATAGTGGCTGTACCAATTTACATTCCCACCAACAGTGTAGGAGGGTTCCCTTTTCTCCACACCCTCTCTAACATTTGTCAATTGTGGACTTTTTAATGACTGCCGTTCTGACCAGTGTGAGGTGGTACCTCATTGTAGTTTTGATTTGCATTTCTCTAATAATTATCGATGTTGAACATCTTTTCATGTGCATGTTGGCCATCTGTATGTCTTCTTTGGAAAAATGTCTATTTAGGTCTTCTGCCCATTTTTCGATTGGGTTGTTTGTTTTTTTTGTTATGGAGTTGTATGAGCTGTTTGTATACTTTGGAAATTAAGCCCTTGTCAGTCACATTTTCTCCCCATCTGTAGGTTGTCTTTTTGTTTTGTTTATGGTTTCCTTTGCTGTACAAAAGCTTGTAAGTTCGATTAGGTCCCATTTGTTTATTTTTGCTTTCATGTCTGTTGCCTTGGGAGACTGATGTTTAAGTGTATTTTTAATACACTGATGTTTAAGTGTATTTTTTAATGTTATAAGGATAAATAACATGATTGATAATGAGAAGTTAACTAAAATAACTCAAAATTGAGAGGGGTTTGAGTAAAAGTGCTCTAACCTGCCCATCTTTTGTGAAGGGAGATATTACACACCTTTCTTAATTGATCAATTCAGAAAGAGATTAAGTATATTTGTTAGAATTGCATTGGTCATTGCCAGCAGAACTGAAACTAGAAATGGGTAAAGTGGTTTGTACTTAGGCTGGAACTAGAGATGATTTGGAAGAGGGGACTTTTTATTTTTTATTTGTACACTTCTTAGGAGTGTTTAAAAGATCATGTCTATGTATTGCTTTTATTAATAAGTAACAGTTATTTTTAAAAAACTAACCAAGGTCCAAAGGAAGAAACTCCTAAGTTTTGGAAACCATCATAATACTGATACCAAACTCTAACAGAGAAGAAAACGATAAACTTTTAATTTCATGAATTTATAAATATTGATGCAAATAAATGTTAATAAAACAGATTTGGTAGTAAATTAAAAGACTGATGTGCCCCCCAAAGAGCATTTATTCTCAGAACATAACAACATTTCAACATTAGGAAATCAATTCTTACATTTCTACATGTTGACAGATTAAGGAAAAAGCCATAATCATCTCAGTAGACTGAAAATTCAACATTCTTTCCTGATTAATAAAATCTGATAGTAAAAGACAAATAGAAGTATACACTTTTAGCATTATAAAAGTGGTTGAAACATGTATGACAAACTTTAACTCAATATATAAAGCATTTTTATAAAGCAATAAGAAAGAGATATACCCAATAGAAAAATAACAATAGGAGGCAAATCACAGAGTAAATCAACTGTCCTCAAAACATTGAAAAAGTGTTCAGCCTTATCTTATTTAAAGAAATGTGAGCATAAGCTACGAAATAAAAACTTAAACTGTTATGTTGGCAATTATTAAAATGCTCATGCTCAGTATTGGTGAGGTTGAAAGAAAAAGGCTCTCATCTAGCTGGAAGATTATAGATTGACAAAATAATTCAGGAAGTAATTTGCCAATGTATTAAAAGCATTAAAAGTATATATACCCTTTGATCTACAAATTCTATCGATATTTCTAGGAATTATACATTAAGAAATCACTCGAGATAGATGCTCACAAAATTTAGCAACAGGATTATCAAAATACTGTATTTTATAACAAAAAATAGAAATAAACCAAATGTCCAACAATGGAATAATAGTTAAGTAAATTGTAATTTCATATAATAGAATATTATTCAATCATCAAAAGTGATGTTGCACATGAATACTTGTTGATATTGAAGATGTCTGATACACTCAGTGATTAAAAACAAAGCTTTAAACAATAAAACAGTATGATCTTGTTTTCATTTTAAAGGATTATCTATCTGTTTCTCTCTATAGCTCTATCTCTCATCTACCTATTTACCTACCTACCTACATGAAAGAGACTGGAACGATATTTATCATGAGTTAATGTTAGTTACCACTGGTTGGTGTTTTTTCATTTTCTTTATTATTTGTATATTGTTGCTTATTATTTTTTCTTTTCAAAAAAATAAATATTGCTTTTGCAATGATAAAGCAAATGCTATTTTAAAAGTATATATGTATTTTCTCTTTTGTGCAACGTATGGCAAAGGTTTACTATTTATTAAATAAAATGACTTACAAATCAATTAGAAAATGAACTATGCAATAGAAAAATGAGTTATAGATAATTCCCCACACGAGAACTATAAATGACCTGGGAACAAGAAAAATTCAACCTCACTAATAATTTAAAAATAAAATCAAAATGAGATCATCTTTTTCTATAACCAAGTAGAAAAAAGCCTTCTAAAAAATAGAGAATTAATTGTCTATGTATGACAGCAACTGTTTAGGGCTATGAGATCCGTTGTACAACTCAGAGATGGGAACAGTGTTTCTAGAGAATATGACGAACAAAAGCCTTAATTTTGTTCATGCCATTTGGCTTGGAGGTTCCCTTTTTTCAGAATTTCCATAGGAGATATTTATGGGCTTGTGCAAATGAGGATGACCAGTAGAGTATTGTTTGTAATAGTGAAAACTGGAAAAAACTCAAACGTTTCACTTAAAAAACTCAAATATTTTAAAAATAAGAAATTAATTAAATTACAGTATATCCATAAAATGGAATATTATTCAGAAATTAAACTGAACTTTTAGAAAAATAGTTAATGATATAGAACAGGTTTATAATATCCTGCCAAGTGGAAGGAGTGCTCCTTTTCCGCTCTATCACGATACCAGGGAATGTGTTCTTTTGGTGCCCTGGAACTCTTGTCTTGTTTGATATTCAACCATTTAACATCACTTGTGGGTGCTTCACCGGTGCCTGTCCTGACACTTGGTAACAATGACCCTGTGAGTCTCTCTCCTGATCTTTTTGAACTTATACAACGATTTTACAATGGGAAAAAAAAAATCTGTATTTAAAAAGGAAAACAATACTGGTAAATACTGGGCCCATGTCCCTGAGATACAGAACCTTGGGATGACCACTAAGGCAACAGGACAGTGATCTTGACAAAACTTGAAAATGCATTTAGAGCTAACAAAAAAAAATACACATGCCATCAATTGGATTTTTTGATTAAATTGACAATGCTAAAATATACTTTTTTGCTATTCAATGAAAAGACTGGGATAGGAAATCAGGAGTATAAGGGGTATGGTGTATGCTTTGAAACTACATGCAAATTATAACTCACCTCCACAGAGTCACTGCGATTCAGTCGTTCCCTGTGTAATCATTGGAAGCACCTCAGCACGATGGAGAGTTCAGCGTCTTTTGGTCACAACCTAGGCTCTGCTGCTCTGTGTGCTTAAGGCCAGTTACACAGTCTCTCTGTGCCTGTCTCCTCACCTAAAAAATGGGCATAATGATAGTACTGACATCACAGGGATATTGTATCTTTTAAGTGAATATATTTACTTCCATTTAAAAATATACAACTCTCTCACTTGTGTGCTTTATAGAGAAGTTCGATGTAATTCTTATACTCGTAGGTTGTCTCATTCCCTCCTGGCCCCCTTCAGGCTACTTTCAAAATTCTATCTTTGTCTTCAGTCTTCTTCAGTTTAATATGATATGCCTAGGTACAGAAATTTTGGTGTTTGTTCTGCATGAACTTCCTGCATTTGTGGTTTTGCATTTGTCAAATTTTGAAATATTCTTTGCAAATATTACTTCAAATATCTCTTTTGTTCTAGTCTTATTCTTTTCCTTCTGGTATTCCAGGTGTCCACGTTACGCCTTTTGAAACTGTCCCACAGTTGTTGGATGTTCAGGGCTCTTTTTTTTTCTTGTTACGTTTCAGTTGTTGGCATTTCCACTGACGTATCTTCAAGCTCCCTGATTCTTTTCTCAGCTGTGTCCATTCTACTGAAGAGTCCATGAAAAAATATCCTTCATTTTCGTTACAGTATTTTTATTTCTAGCATTTCTTTTTGTTTTTTTTTAGACTTTCAATATCTCTGCTTATATTACCCATCTGTTCTTACATGTTGTCTACTTTTTTTTTTCATCAGAGCCTTTAACCTTCAGAAGTGTTTCTCCTGTATATAGCTTTCTCCCCACTGCCACTTACTTGCTTCCCTAGCTATATCATCCCCAATCTCTGTCCTTGAAGTCTCCACCCCTTTTAACTGAAATGTTTCTCCTTAGGTGAGACATAAAAGCTGGAAGAATCTGGACCAAGCAGTAGTTATCTTCCACTGGCTGAGACAATACTGTCAAATTCTTTCCCATGGAATGTAGGACTTTGTTACATGATACCTGGTTAAGTTCTTGGAGGTAAATCTCACGACAGTTATGGGGTTTCCTTAAATCTGTACCCTCCAGGATTTTTTCACTTGTACGCTAGTCCACAGCCAGCAGACTCTGCCAGTTCATCAAAATGCCAATTAAATATTCCTACCAGCTTAAAAAAAAAAAAATACATGTATATATATATATATATATATATATAGGCCTTAGAGTAAGCATTCCGTAAATGCTAGCTGATGGTATTACTCTTATATTACTATTGTTACTATAATAGATTTCTAGTTGTTATTTTAGTTTTCAGTCCCTTTAAATATTTAGTAAAATTGGATGGTCTATATAACAGTTCCTTGCTTGCTCACGTACTCATTCACTGACTGTAGTTACCTATGTCTCTCTGGCTTTTTTGCTTTGAAATCTTAAATAGCAGAGCCTAAAAGACACACAGAGAATCTATGAGGCTGTGGAAGGCATGCGGAAGAGACAGGCAAGTAAGGGCAGTTATCCAGCAATGGGGAGGGAAACAGCACAGCTCAAAGCAGCAGACGGCAGAACAGGGCAATGGAAACCGTTCTGAGGGGCAACACGTTCCCAGCAGCACTAGCCCCACGGCAGGTCCTCCAAGTAACTCTAACTGTCCTAACCCTGCTTTTCTATGGAGTAGTTTTTCTGATTGGCCTGACTTCCATGTCTTTCTTTTATAATAAAACTCTGTCAGCTGAGGAAAACTGAAGACGTCTTTGACGTTTGCAGAGCATATATGACACACACACATGTGTCATGACACGGATAACTACGGGAAACTTCCAGACTTGATGGTGGCCCTCTCCAAGTTTTCTGCTTTGCTGGCCGCTTGGCTGCTTGACTCACGCTGCAACCTTATTCCTCATCCAGCCCTTTGGATGACTGTCTTAACTTCGAACTTAGCATCATGACTTTAACCTAAGGCACCTCTCAAGGTCTCAGTGCTAACTTCTGGCTTCCTTATTTGTAAAGCAGAATTGTTAGTAAGCACATATTATCGTAGCCCATGGAATCTTCTCTGCCATGAAATAGTAGAAAGATGAGACAACAGGCAGTGATAGAGTGTGAGTAATGGGCAGCCAGATCGAAGGGGAGGTGGTGAGTCCAGGAGAATTTCAGAAAGTAAACTGATAGAGTTTTCATGGGTGAAGGAAAGGGACAGGTCTGTGTTTTTGTCTTGGTTGCCTGGAATGACTATGAACAAGAAAATGGCAGGTTTTCCAGCAAAGATGAAAAAGTTTTTGCATGCAGGTGCCTTTGGAGATTTTAGGTAGAGCCTTCCAGAAGCAATTGAAAATCTACTTTCAAGAATTCAGACCATTTCTCCATTGCCCTAACTACCAATTAGTTTGAAAGTAAGCTGATATAGGGTAGACTGCTATTTTCTCTTCCCTGTTTATTTGCTTTTCGGGAGAATTTGGGTTCATACTATATCAGGAGAGACTCATATCATCCATGTTGGCCTCAGATAAAGCTATATTGTGTGGGCACCACTGAGAAATCTTGTGCACCAAGAATCTGACTTCCAGAGGGTTTTTTTTTCTTTGTAAGAATCATAAGATGTAACAAGATAGGTGAATAGTCATGCAGAAAGTTGATAAGCAGCCCTACATTAATTCTACTGCCTATCAAATTGGTTTCTAGAAGGAAAAAAATGTCAGAATGCACAAACTTCAGGTTTGAAATAACTCAGAGCCACAAGAGCATCTTGTAAAACCCCATATTATAAACTATGCTTTATAAAGAGATTTAATAGACTGTGGCAATAAAATTAATGGATGACAACTTTAAAATGTGTGGCTTCAAAAGCAAGTGCAGAAGAAAATGGTAATACTTTGCAAAAGGTATATATGTAATAGTCCACAATGTTATTTAGAAAGTTATTATTTCTGCCAGGGTGTTTGTTGTATGGGTGAAATAAAAAGAAAAAATAGCTAAGTAACCAAAAAAGAACCGAGTTCTGAAAAAAGGAGGAAATAAAGATAAGAGCAAAGAAAAAGTACCAAAAAAACTTTCAAAGAAAAAGGTAAATTAGCCACAAAAGATTTTTTTCAAAAAAGAAAATGTAGGAAAAAAATAAGCAGAGTAAATTCATGACAAGTGCACACAAAGGAAAAACTTCTAAAGAAGAAACACAAAGACAGGAAAAGGGAACTTATTTCTTATCACAGTAAGAATATAGCCTTGCTGATTTATCATTTTATTCCTTGGAAACCTTCTATCAATAAAGTAAGCCACAACTCTGTAGAATACGAACAAATATAAAAGTGTGCGTTAAACTCAAGAAATATTGAATAAAAAACCAACACCCGTCTTTGGGTGAGGAGACGATAAATGGTTTTCCCTTCTTTGTAGTTTTCTGTGCTTGAGCTAAACTTCTTACAGGAAGATATGCTACTTTCCTAATGGACGAGGATGAACTCCATTAAAAATGGAGCTCTCAGCTGCATTTTGTATCAAAATTTAATCCAGCAGAGTCTTACTCTGCTGCCAGCTAATTCAGGAACTGAACAGGATGACATGCTTTCCTGTACAGTCTATAATACAAACTTTCCCCATGAGTAAGAGTAGTTATCTCCAATTATCTGACATTTTTCCTCCCCTGCCTTTCCCATCACCCACTTTCCACCCACCCCAGGAGTTCTGCCCTGTCTTTTTTTTTTTTTTTTTTTTTTCTGAGAAACAAACAGCATGGTACCCATGCCTGCTACTATTATTTCCTATCTGGGTCTCCTTGGGCCTCTGGTGTTGGACTCCACAGGCTCCTAGAGTCCGAGAGGAGACTGGAGAGTTCTACCTGCCCACCTTCGACCTCAGACACCCACACTCCCCTCTGCCCGCTCGCACATGCGTTCCAGGATTCGGTGGATACTGGTGAAACTGGGCCTGTCTGCAGGCAGCTCGCTCCAACACAGACGCATCAGATTGTACAGTTCCAGGGGGCAGTTCTCTGGGCAGGAGAGGATGTTGCCGTCCCGCACGTAGCAGATGACCTCCTCGTGGGCCATCCCGTAGTAGGGCTGCAGGCCGTAGGAGAAGATCTCCCACAGGAGCACCCCGTAGGCCCACACATCAGACTCCGTGGTATAGCGGTTGTAGAAGATGGACTCTGGGGGCATCCAACGGATGGGGATGGCGTCGTTTTCGTTGGCTTTGTAGTAGTCAGCTGAGTAGATGTTTCTAGAGAGGCCAAAGTCGGCGATTTTCACCACCATGTTCTCACCCACAAGGCAGTTCCTGGTGGCCAAATCCCGGTGGACAAACTTGCGTTCGGAGAGGTAGGCCATGCCGGCGGCCACCTGCCTGGCGATGCACAGCTGCTCGGCACAGGAAAGGGGCGGCGGGCCGGGGCTGGAGGCCTGCGCCCCGCGGGTCAGGTCGCTGGGACTAAGGCTGCGTCCGGGGTGAGGGGACATGCTGCGGAGGAACTCATTGAGGTCCCCGTAGGCCATGTATTCAAAGAGCAGGCACATGGGCTTCCCCACCGCACACACGCCTAGAACCAAAACAAGGCCTCCTGTTAGAGGTTGCGTTTCTAAAGTGACACGTGGGAAAAAATTGTCCGAAAGCAAATGACCAGATCAGAAAATGTGGTGGCTTGCTTTTCTGTTGAGGGCATCATAGTCGAACTCTGACCCCCTTTCTTTGTGTAAACATCTCCTATTTATCTTTTAAGATTCAACTGATTTATCACTCCTCATGGGGTGCTTCAGCTCCTGACCTTTCCAGGATCAGATTTTCCTTCCGTCATTCTTTATCCTTAATCCTGCATCCTATCTACCTGCCTGTTATAACCATCCATTTAGCTGAGGTTTCTTCCCAACATTTTAGCCCTTTAAACTAGAGATTATATCTTAAGTCTTCTTTAAATTCCACACACCTACCATGTGTCTGGCGAGCAAGTACTCCATAAATATTGGGTGAATGAATTTATGAGTGGATGTTTGCTTTGAGTATGTAATGCAATTGCTCTGTCTTTCTGCTTCCTTTCTGAAGAAGGATGATAAGGAAGCTGTTGTATGAAATTTGGAAAGGAGCACAAAAACAATCCAAGATCTTAGATGAAGTATTCAGGTTACTGCAGTAAAACATGTAGGTAAATTTACAATGTTCATTCCAGAAAGAAACAAAATGTTAACATAAAGAGTCTTAGATTTAGTGCCAGGAAGACATTTGTTCATTTTAAAATCTTGCTGTATTTGAGAGGGAAATGGACAACTTGAAATATTAGATCAGATGGTCACAATTTCATATCAGCATAAAAATAGATCATTAACTATTCTTTTTTCAGGCAAAAGTTAGAAGTCCGTTCAAAAAGGAAGAGAAATGAGAATACTATTATCTTGGCTTGTTTATTTTGGTGTTAGTTTTTAATTCCAGGGACTTTAGCCATCTATATTAAATGTACTATATAAATTAAATTAAAAATTAAATACAAAATTGGTAAAAGAATTAATGAAAAGGCAAAATATTTTTCTGAGAAGTTTTTTAAAACTTCAATTTTTTGAATTTAGGTGATTTAATGAAATAGTCTACTCCCTAGTACAGAATATATTCTATGGGGAGGAACAGAGACATCTCTCTGATCAAGGAATGAAAGAAAAAATGTAAGTGAAGTATGAAGGAGAAAAAACTTGGCAAGCCTCTGTTTTCTGATGCAATACGTTTCTTCACTTATGTTTTCATACCTAAGAGTTTCACAATGTTAGGATTATCAAATTCTGCCATGAGGGCTGCCTCCCTCTGAAAGTCTGCTTGCATATCTGCCGAGGCTTCTTCTTTGAGCATCTTCACTGCCACCATTGTGAAAGGTTCATAGGGAAGTAAGCCTGGAGCCCTGAGAGATACATTTATTTAGCAAGAAATCAAAGATCAGGAAGATTACACAGAGTCGCATGGTAACTACCCATGTATACACATCCCCACACTCATGCAGCCTTTCCCAGAGCCACAGAACCAAAGTAAGATGCCAATGGCAGGTCCCACTTAAAGCTCCTTGACGCCAATGAATAAAAATCACTGGGGTTATTTTCAACACAGATTGTTTGAAAAATGCATTATTTATTAATAACAGAAAACCAAAAGTGCCCAAATCCAATGGGATTATCATTACCATCCTAACCCCTTAATCTCTGGCCAGAATATAAATTCCTGGAAGGCAGGGGCCCATGACTTATTCATCTTTATATCCCCAAAGAGCCTAAAAGGGTGCCTTGCATATTTTTTGGTTCCCAATAAGTATTTGTGTGAGATTTTCATTAATCATGTAACCTCCATACCAGGGCCACTATGAGTAGAAGTAAGGTTGTATCCTACCCAAGAGCAACAGGCCAAAGTAACAATTGGTGATTAAAACCAAGTCCACACTCTGTGGCCCAGCTGTGGGTCTGTGGAGCTACATCCATGCAGAGAGGATATTTTATTCCAACTCACACAAAGACATTAACTGGGCTAGCATTGGCCCTAATACATACTCGTTTTTTTGAGCTCGTTGGCTGACATTTTTGCGTAATTTTTTTTTCCTTTTTCTGTCTTGCCATTCTGTGAACATCTATTTAATATCCATACATGTCAGGCTTTGAGTTCTTAAACTGAAACACTATTTCAAAGTAAACATTAAGTGAAGTGGAGACTATAGCAATTGAAAATGGAAGAGATTTTAGAAGGATTTACTAAAAGCAATGTGAGAAATGATTATTTAAAATGTACAACGAAATTCTCTTCCGAAAAGAAAATATGATTAAACTTTGCTAATTGCTTATCATCGGAACACTTTATAAAGACTCTCTCCATATACACAACCCTATTTTCCAGCAGGGGGAAAAGTATCAAGATTCAAAGTACAGTACTCAATAAAAATAAGGTGAATGATGTGAAGAATGAACTAATTTGATAATAACTATTATACATATTACATAGAATCAAGTTAATATCTGGTAACTTTTCAGACACAATGTATTTCAGTTGGTAGTTTTTTGTTTTTTTTTTAACGTGGGCAACTTTACCTTGCTTGAAAGACCCTTCCAAATGCTCCCTCTCCAATATCTCTCACATATTCAATGTTATTCCTGGGATACTCCAGGCTGAGCAATTTGGGATTCAAAAGAAGTGGCATCCTCTGGTACATGGGGTTGGGATGAAGTCTGTCTAGCAGGAGTTCAGAAGGAAGAGTAGTGAGGGTTACAGCCGCTGATTCTCTGCAGGTAAGACAGGTAAGATCAATAATGAGCTGAGGACTAGGTGAGAGCTTTGTACTCAGACTTAGGTTCTAAAGAGACATGGTGTTTAGGGGGAAACAAATTATGCTAAGTTCACCAAAGATCCTTCCATTTTAGAGCCACGAAGAATTTGGTTTGGAGCCTAAAGTTACATTCTTTTTTTCAGGAATTGTGTCACTATCCAATCTGATAGTGGCAGTGGGGCTGAGGGGGCTGACAGCGAGCAGGAACGGCCATATTCTTCCAAACTGTGGTTTAGATTCCATCTGCTGTGAAAAACTAACCTTAGGACATGTGATCCTATGCAACAAGTCACTGACATTTTTAAAGATCATGGTGGGGCTGCTTACCGTTAAAGCAAGGCAATGGCTGTCATAAAGGAAGTGGCAGTGTTATATATACCCCTCCTCCCGTCTCCAGCTTCAATACCAAATACGTAAACGTTTTAAAAATGTTACTACACGTGGTTCACTTAAACTAGAATCTCACCTTTTCTTATTTTTCCATTGTTTTCGTCTTCGGCAGCAATAAAGAGTGGTTACGGTAAGAAGCACGAATATGGCAAAGCTGGACATGATGGAGATTATTACAGTCATGGAGTATGTAGGTGAGACAGAGGAGGAAGACAGGGAAGAGGGAGGCACGTTTGGAATGTCCACACTCGGCTTTGAGGACGTCATTGGTGGGAATGCTGTAAGTCAACAACAGATTTTCATTCATTCTTAAACTTTTAAGCAGCAACTTTCGTATTCAGGCAATCAGGAAACTAAATTTAAGATTATGTTCTAATGTATCAGGTTCTCCCTGGTTATATATCTATAAAGCACAATTGTAAGAATCCAGTGAAGTCTAGTTGTAAGTAAATCCAGCTTACAGAATCATAGAATTTTAAAGATGAGACTCAGAGAAAGGAAATACTTTTTCCAAGACAAATGCAAATCCTGGGCTAGTGTCTTTACACTCATCATAGTTTTTATGACCTGACAACAATCATGGACATTCTTAAGTTATTAAGTAAAATATTTTTATGAAATTGAAGTCAGGATTATCTAAAGCTGAGGTTTGTTGATTTACAAACAGAATTAAATGGAAGAACATGGA
Organism: Delphinapterus leucas; assembly: GCF_059928025.1. NCBI lineage: Eukaryota > Metazoa > Chordata > Mammalia > Artiodactyla > Monodontidae > Delphinapterus > Delphinapterus leucas. The sequence goes on along the minus strand of NC_143134.1, from coordinate 102,510,551 downwards.
AAATGGAAATAGTAGGACAGAAATGAGGAAGTTAGTTCATCTAACAATTGAACTCCTGTCAAATTCCTATTAAAAAGGTCAATGCGATATACAAATAAGTTAAAATCTGTATTACCGCTGGAAACCAAAAGATGTCACACTAATGTCCCTCTGTTTGTAGGGTGCAACGTCCATTGTATATCTATTAAAACAACATTATGAATTATATTTTAAATCCTTTTAGTTGACTGAGTAAAGACAAAAACATGGATACAGAATGTTTTAATAATATAATCAACAAGAATGTCTTAATAGTGAAGAATGAACTTTGTACCCTAAAAAGACAGAATAAAGCTTATTTTCAAATATTTGTGGGATACTGACAGACACGGTCTTTTTTGTCAGGTCACAAAGATGAATCTCAGTAAATTTCAAAAAAAGAAATTATGCAGATCTATTCTTTGATCAAAATGCAATTAATAATAGATTAAATAAAATCCAATAAGACATTCAAAAAAGAAACATTTTAATAACCTTTCAATCAAAGAGTAGAAAGTAGCCATAGTTACAGATGACAAAATAACTTCCTAGCAGTGTTGATGAGATTTGGCCAAAGATGTGTTCAGTGATAAACTCATAGCATTATCTTCTTCCATTAGATAAAATGAATGAAGTGAATGAGCTAGATATTTAATTCAAGACTTTGGAAAAGAAACAAAATCTACAGAAAACAAAGGAAAACAGGTGATATAGTAACAGCCATGTACAAGCAGAAATTAATAAGTTAGAATACACATAGCACAAATGATAGAATTTAAAAATAGGTCAATAGTTTTTCTGATAAATATTTACAAGATAGTCTAATCAGTGACATTTTAATTTTAAAATGAAAAGAAAGGCACAAACATACAAAATTAGGAATGATAGAGTCATTTTAACAATAGACTCAAAGGTCAATAAAAATGAAATAATATATAACTATGGAGTTACATTTTTAAAATCTTAAGGAAAATGGTAGGAGCACATTAATTACCAAATTTGAAGAATCAGAAAGTCTGAAACTAGCCATAACCAGGAAGTTTAAGTCATTATAGAATTATGGTTATATTCTTTCAGTATTGGAAGAGATACAATTTTCACAGTTTTATAATATATTCCAGTAAGAGAAAAATCTTTCAGATTGTTTTAGCAAGCTATTATAATACTAATATCACAACCTGACAGGGTTAGCACAAAAGAAAAGTGCAGATTATAGAGCATAGGTTTAAAAGATCCTAAATGAAATATTAGAACTTGACTGCAATATAGTCAAAGATTTCATAGAAGGAACTATATTATTATAACACATCACAGAGTCAAAGGAAAACTTTCATTGCAGGGATGCCTGAAGCCATTTGAAATAGGACACGTAAAAGCAGAGATTATAAGGGATGCCTACGTATGACTTCTTAGTCTAGGCATGGAAGCAGTGATTATGTCCTGAGCACCAGTGGCTAAACAAGTGGCTTTGAAGCCTGTGGAGACCAAGTTTGGTTACCCCTGTGACTCAAGCAGGCACCTGGAACTAGAAGAATATTAGCACAGCAGTAAAACATTCGTGCAGGACCAATGACAGCATTTCTCATCAAGCATCACAGCAGTGGTGGATGTAACAGACTTCCCAGGCTCCGCTGTGATGGTTTGAAAGCTGCTCTGACTTTCTGTGGACTGAGTCATTCGAAGATTTAAAAAAATCAATCCAAGATGAGTGGGGAGGGGGGCTCAAATTGGAGAGCTAAACTTAATGCTAATATGAAAGTAGGAGCAATCATTAAAAGACAGGGAGAAGGGAAGCAAGAAGGAAATATCCAGAAGATAAACTAATGATTAAAAGAAATCTTCCATCACCCTTCAAAGTGAACTGGTAATATCCTTTAGAGTTTACTCAGAATTCAAGAGACTCTCCAAGAAATATTTGAGGGCTTTACACACTCCCACAGAATATGAGACAGTCTACCTAATAAGGTTGACTTCTCTGTTCAACGATCGACCTACCTGAAGAGCTAAAGCCAATTTCTTTGATAATTGTATTTAACTCAGGGAACAATTTTAGACATTCCTCACCATATGGTCAGATGAAATGATCAGTTTATGACATCTGGAGTTCATTTTCTTACATATAGCAAAGATTTCATAAAATGATTTAGCTAATCTATGCTGCTCGCAATTTCTTATAATCAATGTAGAAGGCAGAAATCTGGATGCTTTTGTGTGTCTTATTTCTGTCTAATCTAGGATTGAAGGTCAGCACCTTTCGTACAGTAAACCCTCAATGAATGGATGAATGAGTAAACAAAGGATAACAAACATCACAGTCATCAATTAAGAGTCCGATCAAAGTTAACTTTCGTTGCTTCTGTGACAAAGAATTGAAACATTTCTTTTTCATTCTTTCAAGTTGGGAATGACAATCTGACAGGCTTCCAGAATAATAGATTTTGAGGGTTTTCCAAAGCTGTTCTTGTTTCCTAGCTCTGAGTGATTCAGTTGTGACCAGTAGCATTCTTTCTTTCAATATTCTAAGTCTTAGTCCTTTAAGTAAGCTGGTAAGATCAAGCCCTGGCATTTAGCCAAGTGCAGAAAAAATTAGGCCTGGAATATCTAGCCCAAGAAATGAATATGATTTGAGCCTTGAACACGAAAATCAGAGGAAGTTAGTCGACATGAAAAAAATTTCTAATTTCATTCTGAAGATTTCTGCATTCTGATAGGCTTGACGTACCATCTGATACACGTTGGTTTCTAGGACACCCCTTTTCAAGCAACCTTCTTGAATTCTTTCCTAGAGATTTTGAGATCACCCTTTTAAAACCATTTGATTTGACCCTGTAAACTTTATACTATTGGATGATACAAAAATCATGAATGCAGAATCAAAAGGTGATATTTTAAATTGGCTTATTTTATAGCCGTAGAAGGGATAAAGCAACTTAGTAACCTTGAGGTAGGAGATGGGATTTGCATCATTCACTGAATATGGTGCTCTCCATGGCCTAATTAGAAGCTATAAACTGGGATCTCTGATGATCTTCCTTCATATTCTACCCTGGGTGAGTATAGTGAAAAGACTTTGAGAGGGACCGTACATCCCGTTCTGGACATCATGAAATATGGGTGTAAATATGCATGCATGAATCCAGTTACATACACATAACGTTTCAAGGGCACAAACAAAATTACTTACTTGTTAGGTTTTCTTTTTTATAATCTGAAGGGGAAAGGATAAAAATTTGTTTTAAGTGAATATCCAGATAGCTCCTGTGTTCTGTGAGAGAGTGCTAAGAAATGCAAGTTCTCTTTCAGCTTTTTAATATACAATGGGAAAACATTCTTCGCATTCGAATGCGAAAGGATTGCATCTTTGAAATTAAAACAGCTGTTAGGGCTCACCACATAGTTCCTTACAGATGAAGTTCATTAAAGCAACATGCAGCCATTCAGCTTTGTTTTGTGAGATCAGCATTTGCAAACATATGGCTTATTTTTGCATGCTGAAAAATCTGCTTCCTTGGGTAAGAAAGAGGACTTTATGCTTTTATTCCACTCCCCTGACAAAATATGAAGTTTCTTAGCCGTTTCTCTGCACATTCAATAAAATGTTATGAGCTCTCATAAGATCTGCTTATGAATTAAGGTAAGATCTCAAGCAGCAGCGAAAAGTGCTCTTTAATTTCCTTTAGAACAAATGGAATAAATCCTTATGTTAACCGGTGCAATTAGGATAGCAATAGGATTCTGTTATTGGGTATGGAAGGAAGGCAGAACTCAAAAAATATTGGAAATGCCTAGAAATATTAGGAGATTTAAATTCACACCTTAGTTTCCTCAAAATAGTAAATTTCTCTGAACCTCCAAAGTCTCGAGAGAACTCTGTTACCTAAATATGGCAGTCTGGTACAGGCCATGGGGTCCCAGTGCATGCTGGGGAGTTTGTTGCAGTCCGGCATGGAGAGCAGATGTATCCTAGATCTGTAGAGTCCCCTGTGGGTCTTTTCTTCCACCGCTAGCCATTCTTTTGCACAGAAGAGCTCCTTTACTGCCAGGCAGTATTCCCTAAAATAATTTAGGGAGAACAAAATTTGATGAATCATAGCACGTTGAAGCCAAATTGGTGGCGGAGCCTAAATCCCATATTTTCAAAACATCATCATAGTACCCTGTTTTTTCTTGCAAAAGTGTTTTTGTAAAGATCCTTTTATTGTAAATAATGTGAGAAGTTATGAAATATATAGTATATTATCCCATGAGATGAAATGCTGTCTTGTTTTGTTTTTAAAACATCACTAATGCTACTGGGGAAAAGAATGTTCAAGTTCCAAAGGTAATGGATTAGGAATCCCAGATATGTTTTCTCTTAACTTCATATTAAAGTAACTACAAAGGTACAGAAACAAGGTACGCAGAGCTTTAAAAGATCATTGTCAAGCAGTCTCCAGCCTGGGAGGTTCTTCTGTAATCTCAGGGCTAATGGGCAGGGCCTGAGGAACACAGTCCGTGTCTCTGTGTGCTTTGTTCCCTAAAACAGAACAGTATCACCTTCCTGAAAGGTTATAGGAGGGCTTGGGAGTCCTTACCCAGCCCTACCCTTGGAGAAGCTGAGTCCTATCCCATTGCTGTGTGTGCTTTCATCTGAGAAAGCTAGAGTAAGGTCTGTGTGAACATGAAGCTGCAATGTTCATCTCTGTTGTACTGAGTGAAAAGGCTGAAGAAAGATTAGGTAGACTAGTTGGACTAATTAGAATTTTGTGGATTAATCATTGTTCAAGCTTATCTTATAGGAAATAGGATAGACTACATAGGAAAAATCAGGTTAGTTCCAAATTAAGATATTTGGGATTCATAATAAGAGGAAATTAAAGATAATTAAAGAAATTAAGGATAATAATATCATTCATTCAATATATGAAGTATAAAAGAGGAGGAAATTTTGTGTGAGTGTGTACATTTGTGTGTAAGTGTAGTTATATATACATGTATATGTATTTTTTACTACTCATGCCTACACTCCTGCTTTCCCAGGCAACCACTTGCCAATATGGACCAACTGAGCATGTGCAGAATAAAAGGGCTGTGCATACTAATGTGACGGGATATAATGGGAGTCATGAGTACAACGATGGAATGTAGATTCTTAATATGTCTGCAAAGGAAGAGGGAACAATGGGGCTTTTAGGCTTCTGAGACTCTGAAGAACTGGAGAAACACTGCTTGGCTTGCTTCTTCTTATGCCTGGTCCCATCCTTGGGTCATATAAGCAAATCTTTCTGCATTCAGATGTTACAGTTAAACTGTGCAAAAGCAATATGGGACATATGAAAGAAATTTTTAGCCCACATTATGTGGAGAAAGCAAATACCTGGGAAAATTATTTTTTATTATACGTGGAAAAGACACGTTAGAGAATTTAAAAAATTGTTTTGTTTTCATTGACATGCACTGAAGCATGGCCTCTAGAGAAGAGTTTTTCACGGGGAAAAAAATCAAGATGAAATGGAAAATAGAGTGAAAACTAGGTTAAGTTAAACATGGTAGTGACTGAAGAAAATAAATACCACAAAGAAGTGAAAACAACTTTGTTTCACTGAAACAAGTGAAATCTTCATTGAGAAAGAAACGGCACAGCAAGATACTGAACAAATAATAGGGGAAAACTTTAGAAGTTCTAACTGAATGCAGAAAGAAAGATGAAAATAGTGAGTAAGGAGATGACTGAGAGGGAGAAGCAAGCAAGAAATTCAAAGTACAAATAACAATGTTTCCCAACAAGAAACTAGAGCACATAAAAAAATAGAAAAATACTCAGAGGTATACTATAAGAAAAATTCTTAAAATAAAAAGGACATAAGTCTGATGATGAAATCATATTATCCATTCTTTTTATATTACTTATAGGAAAGAAAATAATGAAGAGAAATCTACTCCCAAGTCTTTTTAAATGTCTAATTTTTTAAACAGTTATTGATTATATATAAGAGAAAAGAAAACCTTAATGAAGTATAAAAATGTGAAAATTTCTAGACTATATTTTTCAACCCCAAAGTGAATAAATTGTTTACAAGGATTAAAAAAGTAGAAACAATTTTCAGATTAAAAAAAAATACTCAGGGACTTCCCTGGTGGCACAGTGGTGAAGAATCTGTCTGCAAACGCAGGGGACACAGGTTTGAGCCCTGGTCGAGCAAGATCCCACATGCTGCGGAGCAACTAAGCCCGTGTGCCACAACTACTGAGCCCGCATGCCACACTACTGAAGCCTGCATGCCTAGAGCCCATGCTCCACAACAAGAGAAGCCACTGCAGTGAGAAGCCTGTGCACCACAACAAAGAGTAGCCCCTCTCGCCACAACTAGAGAAAGCCTGTGCACAGCAATGAAGACCCAATGCAGCCAAAAATTAATTAATTAAAAAAAATACTTGTTTAAATAACAGCTGGAATTAAGAAAAAATTTAAGTACACTACAAATGGCTCACAGATTTAAGAGTTAATTAACTATGCTATTCTAATAAATTTGAAATCTCAGTGAATGGGATTTTTTTTCTCAAAAAACAAATAAATTATTTTCAATCTTGAGAAAGAACATCTGTGGCCTATGCATGTAAACTGATCTAGGGCATAGATGTTGGGAAATTACTCAATAAATTTATTTTGTGCTAGCATATGAAGATACAATTCAATTTTAATTCTCATTGTTCCTCAAAAGATACTTAGATGTCATGTCTGATGAAAATATAATCTTAAGTGAAGAAACAACAAAGTATATGTCTTAAGTAATTTTTTTTTAAGATTTTTTTTGATGTGGACCATTTTTTAAGTTTTTATTGGATTTGTTACAATATTGCTTGTGTTTTATATTTTGGTTTTTGGGCCGCGAGGCATGTGGGATCTTAGCTCCCTGACCAGGGATCGAACCCGCACCCCCTGCGTTGGAAGGTGAAGTCTTAACCACTGGACCGCCAGGGAAGTCCCTATATTAGTCTTAAAATGTCTCCAAACCCTCAAAATTTGCAGTAAGTTGAAGAATGGAGCACTCTATTTTAATGACCTCTGTAGTCCTTTTATACTAAATAGAATGCCTTAAAACTATTTCAATATTTAAATAGTTCCTGGTTTTATCAAAACAGTTGGAAATGTGCTGTGTTGGTAGTCTTCATGTGTTTTCTTGAAAAGCAAACAGTATCCATCCAGTTTCTAATATATACCCTGGGTACAATTTATCCTTTAATCCTCTCAGCTCTATTGCAGACGAGGAAACTGAAGTTTAGCTGAGGTCATATGTCAGTGCATCTAGAAAGCAGTACAAAACAGTATTTGAACTTTGTTCCATTTAGCTCAAAAGCTACATTGATTCCTGTCTTTTCTACACAAGAAGTAAATAAAGGCAAAGATAATTCTATTGAAAGTGGGTTTATAAATTTCAGTGTTTAAAGAGTAGGGGGTTTTCAAGAAATATCTGTTTTATAACTGTTTCTACTCCTTCCACCCCCATGACACAAGAGTGTCAATACATAAATTAGAATATTGGGTGGAATGTATTTTAATATTCTGACATGCTTACCAAGATCTCATATTTATTGGCTAATAATGCTGAAATACTGGATATGTAGCCTTTATTTTCTCTATCTTGGCTTACTAATGAGGTCCATATTAGTTTGGGATTTTGTTTTTCACTTCCTAGAAAGCAGGGATGTTTATGAATATGATAATAATGTGAACAATAACAAATGTAATAGAATATTATATCTTTTATGACATTTTCTAACTTAGAGCCCTTGTATAATAGGGTATCCCCAGTGATTCACATGGTAGGAATTTTGTCCAATTAGTTACCTTATATTTTGGACAAAAGCCAGCTTTTGCCTTTACTCTTACACCTAACAACTTCCTCTTTTGAAAACTTTTCTTGTTGGCAGACAGACAAACAGAACTTCCCCATTTATTTATTTTGTAAATTTTACCTGCAAATGGGTGTAGGAGTAGGTGCCACCCCAGGGTTACATTCTTGGAAGATGTGGTTACACAGTAAAGCTTCAGCAGCCGGCCGGCAGAATGGGCTCACTGCTTTCAGTTCAATCCAGGCAGTGTGGACCAGTAGTTCTTGGGCCTCCTCAGGGTCTGCGTAGGAGTTGTTGAAGAAAACAAGAGCATCTTTTGCCAGGACAGCATTACACACCTCCCCTCTGTACTCGGCGCAGTAGCCTTTGTTATCTTTCTGTGGTTTACTGAAAGAAGCAGTGAAAAACATTCCTGATCACATGCTATTTCTTAGCATTCCATCTGCCTTTTTGTTTGTTTTCCATTTCCACATCTGCATCACAGAAATAGAAGATTGCACCAGCAAATTGGTTGAAACGTTCCATCTGAATATTGTCTTCATTTCCAGCAGCAATTATATTACCTCTAGCTACTCCAGAGGGCTATGAAGAGGATCAAATGTGATAATGGATGTGGAAAGCTTTGGAAACGCTCAAGGCCAGAACGGATGGGAGAATTTTTATTGTTTCCATCATAAATAAAATTTAACTCCACATTTGTTACATATAAGCGTACATAGCAAGTAAATACGTCTAAAATATATATTCATCATCATGATTAATAAATGACTGAACGTAGTAATTGCTCTGATCCAAAGAGCTTGCAGCTTGATGAACACAGTTTATTTAAACGTTATGATAATTAATGATTTGAATTTTGTGGTACATCTTCCAAAAATCAGATCCTCTCACTCACACATCTTCCCAGCATTCCATTAAAGAAGAAGAAGAAAGCCACACAGGAAGGAGAAAGCATTGGCTATGGCTCTCAGAGGACCTAAGTAGCATCTTCACTTTTGCTATTTTCTTACCACATGTCTTGGGGAGAGTCATCTGGTCTCTGACAGTGTTCTAATCTGTAAAGTGATGTAAGTAATTATCCTGAACCCAGGTTATTGTGTGTTCATGGGTAATATAAGTGTTAGCACAGCAATAAGATTAAAAGCTAATCTGCTATAACAGTTGAAGAGGACAATAAGAAAAATGGAAAACGCAGCTGGTACTCCCTCCACATATCCACTGCTTCCTTAATGCAATGCTGGGAATTATAATAACTCCTATACTCACCTGACAGATGTTTATTGAGCACTTATTATGTGCAGGCACTGCAATGGTCTCAATATACCCTTATGCCTTCCATCAGATATGTCATTAACAATGACAGCAAATTCAAGTTGCACTCTCATTTAGATTTGTACATCTGTTGGAATTTAGCATTTTATTATCTATATATAAAGGATTTCAAGGAAAGAAAATTAAACAAATTGGAATTTGTGGGGATTGTTTAAGTTGCTAACAGACCCCATTTGAATTTGAAAAGGTGATTAGAAACATCATTGACTGGTCTTTGAAGCAAATCTATTAAATGAGATACAACTCATTCAGGTAAAACAATGAACTTCCGTGAAATACTATATTTTAAAATGATGTTTTGTAACATAGAATCATTCTCTAATTCATACTAGCATTCTACTAATTAGTCAACATGAATTTTATTGCATTACCTGTAATTCATTGGGGATTTTTTAAATGAACGCCTTGAATAAGAAAATGCAAAACTCCCATGAAAACTTGGGCCCTATAGGGTTGAGAAAACACCCAGAGAAATAGCTCATGACTCAACCTCTGAGGGAACTCAGGGTATGCTGACACTAAGAAAGTTCTAGAGAAGCAAGGATACTGTGCTTTAAGAAACTGAATAATAATACCTAACAATTAGAAATACCCCAAACTGGCTTACAAAATGATCACACATATTGATAATCCTTCCATAAAAAGAGAGGATGGATAAGAGCAGGTGTGACTCTTTTCACTTAGAAAAAAAACTATGGGGACTTCCCTGGTGGTGCAGTGGTTAAGAATCCACCTGCCAGTGCAGGGGACACGGGTTCAAGCCCTGGTCCGGGAAGATCCCACATGCCGCGGAGCAACTAAGCCCGTGCACCACAATTACTGAGCCTGTGCTCTAGAACCCGTGAGCCACAACTACTGAAGCCCGTGTGCCTAGAGCCCATGCTCTGCAACGAGAGAAGCCGCGGCAATGAGAAGCCCGCGTACCGCAACGAAGAGTAGCCCCCGCTCGCCGCAACTAGAGAAAGCCCGCGCAGCAACGAAGACCCAACACAGCCAAATATAAATAATAAATACATAAATTTATTAAAAACTATATCATGTAAAAGTTGAATATTTCTCCTAGTGTCTCTGAGCTGAGAACTATTCATCCATGTTGCACTGTCATGTGTTAACTGTTGAATGACACTTCTTTATTTTTCCATGAATATTTTTAATTTAAAAAATTCATGATTTTTTCTTTAATTACATAAGCAAAAAACATTTAAAAGAAAACATTGGAAACTAAGAAAAATTACACAAAAGAAAAAATGAAAATAGCCTCAGAGATAAGGATTATTAATAATAAATTAAGAACCAATTCTTTAAAAAAAATAAAAATAAAAAACCAATTCTTTTTTTCTGAGTCTCTGCTGCTTCTCTTTTAAAAAGCCCTGGAAAAATCTTTAGAACAACCTCAATGTGAATTAATAGTATGGAGTCCTCACTGATTTTTGAACATTAACTATATAATGCAAAAGAAAAAAAGAAAAAGCAGAATAGGTTTTGAATAGAAATGAGAAGATCTTGGTTTTAATTTTGATTTGTCTTCCTACCAGCTTGAAGATAACTAGCCTGTGAAAACCCTTTGCATGCTGGGAAAAACCATACAGATACAAAGTATATGGTTCTTATTAATTTTCTCTGTCTCTGTGATGTTCTGGGAGCATTAAAGACTTAGCTTTGGTAGTATATCTTTGCTTGGATTAGCCCCACTAGGTAAGGGATATATAGTACCAAATATATATATATACAGGAATAGAGTGAGTGGTTTAAAAATACATAGGGAGGACACAAGTGCTGAACAGTGTACGAATGAAAGATGGCATGTCTTCTGCGGGTGGCCTGTATTTTAATTTCCCTTTTACCACACACACACACACACACACACACACACACACACACACACACACACACACACACACACACACTACATACGTAAAGAGACTGCCCAGTCACAGTTTCAGTCAGAGTTGGAACAATTTCCTCCCCTGTTTTGCTGACTTATAAACCTCAAATTTTATGCAGTGATCAAATTTCAGAGGCAAGATATGGAGGCCAATGGGGCCATTTTCCCCCTCATCTTTCTAACCCTATCACTTAAAAAATTGAAGGAGGTCACAGCAAAACCCAGGGAACAAGATGAATGCAAAAAATTTCCATTGGTGTCTTCTGTCTTTTGCAAGTGATGAGTGCCCTTTCTGTCCAACTGAAGTCGTATTTCTGCACATGCAGATCTTGGGACTGTGGATGGAGCAACAGCAGAGGCAGCTGGTCCTGTTGCTCGTTTGAACAGTGGGGCAGAGGTCACAGGGATCTGTTCACAGAATGCTGGTTGTTTTGGAATGATCTGCTGGACTACCTCCAAAAATTCTAGTTAATATTGCACATGGAGCCAGTCCCTCCCTTGTCTCCTGACAGACTGAACCTGGCTGACCTCTCTTTCTGAACAGTTTCTCTTTTTGGAGGCAACAACTGATATCTGATCCCACGTCCCCCTTCTAACTTATTTTATAGCAGACAGCTCTCCTTGGTCAGATGGAATATTTAAAGGATTCTCACTACACCTTCTGCTTTTATTTTCTCTCTGCTTTAACATGTATGAATCACATTCAGTAGAATACAGTTGACCCTTGAACAATGTGGGTTTGAATTGTATGGGTCCACTTATGCCCAGTTTTTTTTTTCAATAAATACTACAGTCCTACGTGATCCCATCCGTAGTTGGTTGAATCCAAGGATGCAGAACGTGGATATGGAGGAACCACATAGACAGAGAGCCAACTCTAAAGTTATAGGGCATGCTGGTTGGTGCCCCCAACCCCTGAATTGTTCAAGGGTCCACTGTTCTAAAATGTGATCTTCCAGTTTCTATGAGGGCAACATCTCTTCCCTTTGAACACGTTGTCCAAGGGCACATCCAGATGACCAGCCATGGCATGGTTGGTTGGGACAACCCCACTACCCCAGCGGAAACTCCACACCTTCTTTTCCTGCCCTCCCTAGGGCTGGCACACGTGAGAACGGGACCTCTCCCCTGATAGCGACACATCTTCTTCCTTATACAGCAACTGCCAGGTTCCCATTGTACTTTCCCAACAAATGTTGGAAAGTACTCTTAGAGTACGCCACTCTAAACTTCCAAAGCAAACTGGAATTCTTTTTATCCTTTCATGCCTAGTGTCTTTGTATATGATTCATTCTCTATGACAGGGATCGGCAAATAGAACCCACAAGTCAAATTTGGCCTACTGCCTATTTTTATGCCACCTGTGAGCTAAGGATGGTGTTTACATTTTCAGATGGTTGAAAAAAACCAAAAGGAGAAGTGAAAATGATATGAAATTCAAATTTCAGTGGCCAGAAGTAAAATTTTCTTGGCACAGAGCCAAGTTCATCCGTTTACAAATTGTCTGTGGCTCCTTTTGTGCTGCAATAGCAGAGCTGAGCAGTTGCAACGGAGACCGTATGGCCCACAAAGCCATATACTTGCTATCTAGCCCTTTGCAGAAAACCAAGAGTGCTTGTGTTATCACAAGTGAAAGATGGTATGGAATTTTCATTAGCATTTGTTTGACTATAATCAGTTTAAATTATTTTCATTTGCATTTAGTTGCATGTGACTGATTTATTTCTGTTCTTGAGCCCTTAGAATTTGTGCATGATTCCATTATTATGTTACCTTGTAACTAGTGTGTGTGTGTGTGTGTGTGTGTGTGTGTGTGTGTGTGTCGGTCCCCTAGTGAAATGTAAATTCCTTGGGTGCAGGGAATATGTACAATTTGTTTTGTTTTATCACTTTCCAATATAGTGCCAGGAATACAGTGTTTTAAAGATGCACAGAGAAGACAGGTGTGCTGAATGAAAGAGGTGTATGAATGAGAGACGGCATCTCTTCTGTGGTTGGCCTGCATTTTAATTTACCTTTTCCCGTGTTTATGTTGTATATCCCTTCAGTAGATACTCAGCTTCTCTGTAGAATCCTTCAGGTCAGGACTCTTTCTCAATACCTATTTATTAGGTAAACAAATGCATCAAGCTATATGAATTGGGAAAAAGATTGAGAACAAACTAAATTTTCTTATGCAATGAATTATTTCATTCCATGGAATTAGAATCAATGGCTTGAGTTGCAGGTCCTGCTCAGTTGCTGTGCTACCTGGATTAGCAACATAGGTATGAATCTGTGTTCTTGAGTCTGTCTGTCTGAGCTCAGATTGAGGCTTTGTAGTTAGCTATGTGGTCTGGACAACTCTTGTGCCTCAGGTTCCTCATATAAAGAAAGAGGGATGATAGCTTTTGCCCCATAAAGTTGCTGAAACATTAATACGAGACCAGTGGTACTCAAAAATGTCCTGCAAAGCTTAACTGCTATTATTAGTAGTAATGAACAATTCTAAATTTACACATCATAGAGTTTTTATGAAAGGCAATTTTATGCAAATAAAATGCTGTAAGTTTCACAGTGTTATATTACATGGTGTTACTTTCTTATCTGCAGGATAAAGCTATGAGGGAGGGTTTGGGAGTCAGTTCTGTGTCTCTTTTCCAAGCCTATCATATACTAGCTGTAAGTCATGTGTACTCTCCAGTTCAAAGTATGTCTCTTTGTTTCTCTTCTGTACAATAGGGATAATACTAGCATCTATTTCATGTCCTGAGGATAAATTTTTAAAATGCATGTAAAGCTCTTAGCACAGTGCCTGATACATAGTAAGTGTTCAACGGATGTTGCCTATCTTCATCTTCATCATCATTTTGTGAGAGTATTAAAAGGATTAGAAATTAGAAAGTTTTCTGAAAGATTACAGTACTCAACGAATAATAGATACTCAGTAAATGGCATGTCAAACAAAGCGAAACAAAACATTGGCATAACAATAATATCTTACCTCCATTCTAGTAACAGGAAAGGAAGTTTCCACAGGAAATCAAATTAAAGGGGAAAAGAAACAAAAGTTAGTACATTTTCATCTCAAGGTTTGTAACAGATAATTTTCATTCTTCTAATCTCTAAGTTTCTGAAAAGTTCCCTGCTTCTGCTAGGAGGCCAGATCCTGCATTAACAGGCAGAGTTGGAGAAGGAGAGTAAGAAAATATTAAATGTCTCCAGGAACTGAATTCTTCCTTTCAAGCTGAGTCAACCGTGGCCTCATTAGCCCAGGCAGTATCATAGGTCAGAATTTCCCTCTGTTGGCCACCCAAGGACTTTGCATCAAGAAAGCAAGAAGTGGAGGTTGAACAGGAAGAGGGTGGCGGAGCTGTGATTCTTACAGACCCACTGGCTTCACGTGGTCACACAGCATCCCACACTCAGAAGGGTCCCATGCTTAATTTAATGTTCTGCGGTTATCATCTTGAAACACTTAATAATTTTTTAACAAGGGGCCCCACATTTTCTGGAGAGAACAGATGGAAGAAACAGGAGGAAATTCTTACAGAGAAAAAGGTATATAATTTGGAATGGGTAAAGGCAGAATCTAATAGCAGCTGAGCAGGGAAACCTGTTGAAACGTGAAAAGTCCAAGGTTATGTATATGAAACAGCCCTCAATTGAAGATGTAAAAGAGAGGATTCAATACCGTGGAGGTCAACCAGAGCCAAAGAATCCAGCCATAGAACTTGGGAAGAGATACTCAGCTTAGCTAGGCTTCGATTTCAAGGACAAGTGAGGAAAAAAAAAATCAAGGTCATTTAAGGGTGCTCAGTCTTTTCAAGAATATTAAGAGAATCAAAGGATGATTCACTAGGCTTCCATGTGTTTCGTACAGAAATTTCTCCAGTCACATTTTCATTTTTGCGGGGGGGGGGCGGAGAGTGGGGAGCAGGGAAGGGGTCCAAGAGCCTCCGATTATAAACAAGTGCTTTTATCTCAAAACTAGATTTTTAAAAATTTCCAAAACTTCCAACAGCCATCAATATTTGTAGTATCTTTTCCATTATCTGGAAAAGCCAATAAAATGTTGTCTCTCTTCTAAAACAGGCAGCCAATCTAATATAAAAAAGCTGCCTGATTGTAGAAGGAATGCTTACCTCTTGAGCCTAGCTGCAGAACAGCTGGTAGCAATTTAGTGTGGCTACTGGCTGTTAGTCATTTATTCCTTTCCCTTTTATTAAAAACAAAAACAAACACCTTTAATCCATTGGAAACCAGATGAAGCCACCATGAAATGCCAAGGGACGGGGCCTGTTTTGTTGGTAAGAACACTTCTACCTATCGTGGCTGAAACACTGGGTGCTGCTACATCACCCCACGTCTCACAACTGGGGGGAACATTGCGGGGGACACGGGAGTGTGACTATGAGACATGAGAGAGAGTGTGAAACATGGTAGTACGTTCAATCAGCTGTATCGATTACAAAATAAGAGTCCAAAGTTCTAATTTTTTTCTGTAATAATGTGAAACATCAACACAAAATATAGAAAATAAAAATATGAGATGAATGAATAAAGATGTGGTATGTATACACAATGGAATATTGCTCAGCCATTAAACGCATGAAATAATGCCATTTTGCAGCAACATGGATGGACCTAGAGATTATCATACTAAGTGAAGTAGGTCAGACAAAGACAAATATCATAGGATATCACTTATAGGTGGAATCTAAACTATGATGCCAATGAACTTACATACAAAACAGAAATAGACTCACAGACATAGAAAACAAACTTATGGTTACCAAAGGGGAAATGGGGGGAGCGATAATTTAGGAGTTTGGGATTAAAATATACACACTACTATATATAAAATAGATGACCAACAAGGACCTACTGTATAGCACAGGGAACAATACTCAATATCTTGTAATAACCTATAATGGAAAAGAATATGAAAAAGAATATATATAACTGAATCACTTTGCTATACACCAGAAGCTAATACAACAGTGTAAATCAATGATATTTCCATAAAAATTTAAAAAATAAAAATACGTGGCCAATTTTGGGAGGGTGGGGAACTCCAATACTAACATATCGGATTTCTCCCTACTGCCCAGCTTTGGTTATGCTACATATTTTCATTTGAGCTTTAAATTTAGTGACCAGAATCCCCAGACTCTGAGGTCAATCCAAAGAAGGGGCATTGCAGACAAGGGGGGTGTTGGTAAAATGAGGAGTGTCTTATGTTAGAGGAGGGATGTGACCACAGACTCATTCCTGTACCCTCAGACTGAATAAGCAGAAAAGAACTCTGGACCTCAGTATTTCGTGAAGGACCTATTAATGCCATTGAGAATGGGAAATACAAACATGGATTTTCCTCTACTGGATCCCTGTGTCTATTTTTCCTAGCTTTATTAAGATATAAGTGATATTCAACATTGTGTAAGTTTAAGGTGGACAAGGTGTTGATTTGCTACAGTTACATAATGCAACTCTCTTAGCAACTTTCAAGTATATAATACAGTATTAACTATAATCACCAATGATGTACATTAGATTTCCAGAACTTATTCATCTTATAACTGGAATTTTGTACCATTTGACCAATGTCTCCCCTTTTCCCCGACCCCACTGCCCCTGGTATCCGCTACTGTACTCTGTTTCTATGAGTTAGACTTTTTCAGATTCCACATATAAGTGATATCATACAGTATTTGTCTTTCTCTGACTGACTTATTTCACTTAGCACAATGCCCTCAAGTTTCATCCATGTTGTCGCAAATGACCAAATCTCTTTCTTTATCGTGGCTGAATAATATTCCATTATATGTATATACCACATCTTCTTTATCTATTTTTCTGTTGACAGACACTTAAGTTGTTTCCGTATCTTGGCTACTGTGAATAATGCTGCAATGAACATGAAAGTGCAGATACCTCTTTGATATCCTGTTTTCATTTCCTTTGGATATATATCCAGAAGTGGGTTTGCTGGATCATATGGTAGTTCTATTTTTAATTTTTTTCAGAAGCTCCATACTGTTTTCTATAGTGGCTGAACCAATTTACAATTCCACCAACAGTGGGTCAGGGTTCCTTTCTCGCCAATACTTGCTAACTCTTACTTTTTTGATGATAACCATCTTAGTAGGTATGAAGTGATAGTTCATTGTGGTTTTGATTTGCACTTCTCTGATGAATAGTGATGTTGAACACCTTTTCATGTACCTGTTTGCCATCTGTATGTCCTCTTTGGAAAAATGTCTATTCATATACTTTGTCCATTTTTAAATTAGATTGTTTGGTTTTTTTGCTGTTGTATGTGCTCTTTATATATTTTGGATATTAACCCCTTATATATAATTAGCAAATATTTTCTCCCATTCTATAAGTTGCTTTTTAGTTTTGTTGATGGTTTCCTTTGCTGTACAGAAGCTTTTTAGTTTGGTGTAGTCCCACTTGTTTATTTTTACTTTTGTTGCTTATGCTTTTGGTATCATATCCAAAAAAATCATCACCAAGACTGATGTCAAGGAACTTACTGTCTATTTTTTCTTCTAGGAGTTTTATGGTTTCAGGTCATGTGTTTAAGTCTTTAATTCATTTCCAGTTAATTTTTGTGAGTGTTGTAAGATAGAGGTCCAGTTTCATTCTTTTGCATGTGGTTATCCAGTTTTCCCAACACCATTTATGGAAAAGACTGTCTTTTCCCCATTGTATATTCTTGGCTCCCTTGTCATAAATTAACTGACCATATATGTGTGGGTTTACTTCTGGGCTCTGGATTCAGTTCCATTTGTCTAGGCATCTGTTTTTATGCCAGTCCCATACTGATTTGATTACTATAGCTTTGTAATATAGCTTGAAATCAGGACATGTGATGCCTCCAGCTTTGTTCTTCTTTCTCAGGGTTGCTTGGCTATCGGGACTCTTTTGTGCTTCCATACAAGTTTTTGAATTGTTTGTTTTATTTCTGTGAAAAATGCCATGGGAATTCTAATAGGAGTATATGAAATCCACAAATAGCTTTGGGTGCTGTGGACATTTTAACAATATTAATTCTTCTGATCCATGAACACAGGATATCTTCCATTTATCTGTGTCTTCAATTTCTCTTATCAATGTCTTGTAATTTTCAGCATACAGATCTTTCTCTTCCTAGGTTAAACCTATTCCTAAGTATTTTGTTGTTTTTGGTGCTATTGTAAATGGGATAGTTTTCTTCTTTTTCAGATGTTTTGTTGTTAGTGTATTTTAAAAAAACTGATTTCTGTATGTGAATTTTGTATGTGGAACTTAATTCATTGATTAGTTCTAACAGATTTTGGTGGAGTCTTTAGGATTTTCTATGTATAAGATTGTATCATCTGCAAACAAGGAGAATTTTACTTCTTCCTTTCCAATTTGGATACCTTTTATTTCTTTTTATTGCCTGATTGCTTGGGCCAGGACTTCCAGTACTATGTTGAATAGAAATGGTGAGAATGGGCACTCTTGTCATTTGCCTGATCTTAGAGGAAAAGTGTTTAACCTCTTGCCATTGAGTATGATGTTGGCTGTGGGTTTGTCATATGTGGCCCTTATTGTGAGGTATGTTCCTTATATCCAATTTGCTGAGAGTTTTTATTATGAATGTATGTTGAATTTTGTCAAATGCTTTTTCTGCCTGTATTGAGAGGATCATGTAATTTTTATCCTTCATTCTATTAATGTGGTGTATGGCACTAATTGATTTGTATATGTTGAACCATCCTTACATCTCAGAGATAAATCCCACTTGATCATGGTATGTGATTCTTTTAATGTGCTGTTGAATTTGGCTTGCTAGAATTTTGTTGAGAATTTTTGCATTTATGTTCATCAGGGAAATTGGCCTTTAGTTTTCTTGTAGTGCCCTTACCTGGCATTGGTATCAGGGTAATAAAAATTGGTGTTAATTCTTCTTTAAATGTGTGGTAGATTTAATACCTGTGTCTATTTTGATGGCCTTTGGCTCTTCCAGGACTATGCTCATTACAGGGATCATGAGGTGTCTTGCTGGTCTCTGTCACAAGGCTGATGACAAAGAGAAGGCATCTTGCCAATAACCCAGCATCCTGCTGAGTTTAAATTGCAACTTGAGCCTTTTGAGGTTGTGACTGGAGGGGAAATGGAACTTCCTGGTTCATAGGGAGAGGTTCCAAAAGTTTTTCTGGCTCCTTTTGATGACTAACAGCAAATGTAAATGAGTCAGAAAGAAGTATATCACATTTCTCAAATAATACATATGAATCTGGGCATACACATGGAAGAGTTTTGGGAAAATGAAGGCTGATCTTTATTTTTTGTTGTTGTCTTTCAGACACTAGCAATATCAATAGACATAATCCTAAGCACTAGACCAGATTTTTCTATTTCCAGTTTTCCTGCTGGGTTGAGTAAATAAACAGATGGAGTGAAATCTTCAAAGTGAAACACAGAGAATGTGACAAAGGGGACTGTTGACTACAGAACACTAGGGGAGGATGGGGATGGCTGAAATGAGAGAAAGGAGAATTTGGGGTAAGGAAGCATTGCCAAAATGTCCAGGGGAGGCACCAGGCTCTGGACCTCTGGCCAGCCCCATCAGAGGCCAATGGAGAGAGATGCCTAAAGCAGAAGTGGAGAGAGCGAATGTCACAACCAAGCTCTGAGAGATCTGGAGAGCATAAGACCGTGCTTTGAAATGATTCTGAATTAAAGTGGTTCCATGAATCCCTTTTTCACCAGAGTGGCGTCACTTCCATGGAATATTGGTTCAGGGGGCACCCCAGAGTTGGGAAGTATGACAGTTTCCTCAGTGATGGCAGGGAGACTTTTATGAGGCATCTAGCAGCTTTGATTGAAAAGAACGGGTTAAGGAGAGGAAGAAAAATGGCAGATGTCTCATGGGGTTCAGAGGTCTTATTCCAATGCACTTATGAGACACCCTCATTAAATCTGCCTGAGGAAATTTTAGGAAAAGTAGGGGAACTTCAGGTCTCATAGTAAATGGGATCCAACAGGAAAAACAGATCAGGGGATGAACAAAAGGGCCTTGCAGCTTTTTATGAATTAGCTACGTGAGGGAGTCCCTCTACTCATTTTAGTAACTTTGTTTCTATGTGCAGATGGATTCACATTTATTATTCAAATACATTACCTACAGGCCCATTGGCTAAAGTCACGTCATTACTGGTTTCAGTCTACATAACTATTGCCCCTACTGGGGTCACTGCTCCCTATCTGCATTCACCTCTGCTACGGCAAGTTTCCAGTCCTCTCTGCTGCTATGTGCCAACTCACGCATTGCTCCCACCATTCCTTTCCCCATGCAAATTCTCCTGCTATTTTCCCCCAGGCTGCCTTTGCTCTTTGCCCTCATTCTCACTCTGGTCTATTCTCAACATTAATGACTTCTCCCTGCATTCTGGGACATTACCTTTCTATGCTGCCTGTCCACACTTTAAGGCTCTTTTCACCACCAGAAGATACCATCATTTTCTTTAGGATTACAGCTTCCTCTGTTGGTATACTTCTGTTTTAACGGTGTTGGATCAGGTTCTCATTTGGACTAGGACTGGGATGAAAGGGGTGATGTTGCTGTATACACTATGGTGGTAATTATGCCCTATAGTCCTTTCAGCATCTTGGAGATCATGTCATGTGATGGATCTGTCTTTGTGGCAGGGGAGATAAACCCATTTTATCAGGTTCTTCTTTTTATTGATCATAGCACTGCCTTCACACCTGTCTTTGTACTTATGATGGGTGGGCTCTGAAGGTTACTGCACTAAAGGGGGAGTCCCTGACCAGTCCCTTCAGCTTGGTATGTTGCAGAAAGGTGGAAGGTAAGGGAATTAAGAATTCAGATACACATTTTATAGATTCCTTTCTCTGGACCAAAATCCTAGAAGAGAGGTATATTGATAAATTAAGGAAAAAGCCAAAGCAGAGGGAGTTTTTCCTGCTTCTTATTTGGGACTCTAAAAGCAGAGAACCTTTTAGGGACCTCTTACCCTGACATAGGATGGCCATATTAGTGTAAAAATGGTAGCATGACATGGTTGGGTAGACAGCAGAACTGAGTTGGTAGGTGTGAATATTTTTTGGATTTTGTGTAACATTAAAGTGATCCAGAAGTTGCTTCAGGCTGCATGAGGGATAAGGAAGGAGCTGACTTGGATTTTTAGCATATCTGGTATTGTAGGGAGAGCCAGGGTGACCTACGTGCAGACGTTGCAGGGTAGACTCTAGAGAGGGGCTCGATGAAGGATTTGACTGAGATGTAGAGGGTTGTGCTGCTACAGGAAGAGCCTCAGTGGGGCTGAGCCAGACAGGGAGGTCCTCTGGGTCCCAACCAAGCCAAGAGATGAGATCACTAGTTCTCTAGCTGTAGACCTTACCAAATACCAGGGCGGGTCCAGAGGACACCACTGCATAAATCCAAGACTCCTTCTCTCTTTCCATGTAGGGAAGAGATACAAGGAGAAAGGGGAGGAAGAAACGTGGCAGGAAATTGATCTTTGAATGACTGAATAATTACCTGAAATGAAACTCTCTTCAGATTAGCAACATTAATTTTTCTCTTCTAACCAGTGGAGGTGATTCTAATCTAAGCTAGATTAGATCGGTCTATTTTCTTGGATTTGAGAATTCATATGTAAATGTTTCTCCTTCTCTCTGCACACACAAACACACATACACACACTTTGTAAATATATAGATATAGGTTATATAAATATATATTTATGTATTTAACACTGGGTCTTGATCAAATATCAAATAAAACATAAGATAGAATCATTCCAAGTAATTAAAAAGCATCAAAAATTTAATTGTTTTATTATCTCTTGAACCTCCTCATGTTCTTTTATCTGTTATTATTTGTCCTAGACGCTTTCCTCAAAATCTCAGACACATCTGAACTCCTTCTACCACATTCAAACACTTTCAAATCTTATCGTTTCTCTCCTGATAGGTTTCACACATCTCCCCTGTTCTCTCTTTACCAATTGTTACTGTTGTTGTTCAGACCTTCATGACTTTCCCAGACTCCTGGAATAGCCTCCTGTCTGCATGCCATGCCTCCCCATCTTTTGACACCCGACATCTGTCGATTTGATAAAGAATGTATCTGATCATATCACTTGCCTTCTCTAAGAAAATTAAATGACTTCCCATTGATTGAAGAATGGTCCACCCACTCAGGCTTTTCATAACCCAGCTAGAGCTCACATTTCAAACCTTTCTTCCCATCCTCCACCTCATTCTCAGTCTCCATCATGACTTGCTATTTTCTGAACTCATTTCGACCTTGTCATCTCTAACTCAAATGGTATCTCTTTCCCAAGGATTCCCTTAAACTCTGTCCCGTGTCTGCTGTTGTACCTTGTGCTGCTGCATAGACATAGTCTGTGCCATAATGTGTGTGACCGATGGGCTTCCTTTTTAGATTGAGAGTCCCTAGAAAACTGGGACTCCATTGCTAATGATCCCATTCGTTAATTAAGTTTGCATCCTCTACCTAACGCAATGGACTGAGCCCAGCGTATTTAATAAATGCATGTAAGAGTGCTTCGTAAACAACAAAGTGCTATGTGAATAGTAATCACTTTATTATTATTTGTTAAACTGAGTTGAATTTACTTTTAAGAATCTCACCCTCCTCTGGAAAAATGACTTCCCATCAGTGGAAATTCTCAAATAACTGATACGATGTCTCAAGATACTGTAGGCAGATATATCCTTGGAGGAGAAGGCAGAAGGGATCCTTGGTTTTGAAATCTCTTTCCTTCATGGGCATGCCTCAGAGGGCCAGCCTTGTCCAATGCTCCCTTTGTATCTCTCTGTGTCTTTATTCGCCTCATGCTAAAAAACCGCAAACATTACTGGAAATTTCCCCATCAGGGAAGATCTAAGAAGTGGCACTGTAATAAGCTCTGGGGAGCTGGCCCTGGGCACAGGTTCTACCAGTGCTTGCCTTACATGTGAGGCCAAGCATCTCTCTGCTGACCCTTGGACAGTAGACATGCTATGAATATCATCATGCCGGGCATTTCCTGATACAGGGATTATTTCCATCTCTAGGAATTCCACAAATGTTCTCAGAAGCCTTTGGGACATTTAAGTTTTAAAAATAAACCTTTATAACTCAACACAAGTATCCTAGAAATCCATGTGTCAGCCCTTTTCCTTGAAAATACCTGTAGGTCCTGCTATCACTTGCATGAAACAGGAAGGGGAAAGACCGTAAGGTAGATCACATGTTCATAAGTAAAAATGCCCTCAAAATGTAGCCATGCAGAAACTGGCACAACCATATTAAAAGAGGGGAGGAAAAGGAATGAAAAAGAATGGGAAGGAGGGAGGGAGGAAGAAAGGAACGAAGGATGAAAGGAGGGAAGGAAGGAGGGAGGGAGGGAGGGAGGAAGGGAAGAATAAAAGAAGAAGAAAGGGAAGAAAAGAAAATGAAAGAAAAAGAAATGAACTCCTGGAAGCTGTTACCCATCACTTGGGCAGGTATTTGTGGATCTAGTTTTTGAAGCAACAAATTAGCCAAGATCAATTATCTAGGTCAGCCTCTGGAGTGTCCCTATGGAGGAAGAAATATCCCAAATGGGACTGGAGTAAGAGATTAAAAAAAAAAAGATTTTCCCCAGTGAAA
This sequence comes from Delphinapterus leucas, assembly GCF_059928025.1. NCBI lineage: Eukaryota > Metazoa > Chordata > Mammalia > Artiodactyla > Monodontidae > Delphinapterus > Delphinapterus leucas. Next base: position 102,486,840 of record NC_143134.1, on the reverse strand, counting down.
GATATTGTGGAATAGTGCCAACTCTCTCCTCTCCTGGAGCAATGCAATTGTGAAAATCCATCCTACCTGCTATACTGATGGTGGCTGCAGCCTTTGCAGTACTGAATTTCTCTCCATGCTTATTAGTAGCTATGCATGTGTAGAGTCCTGGCTTGGTGATAAACAGCTGCAGTCTTGAGTCAATGACTCGGTCTTTCACACTTTCTTGAATGGATCCAGAAGAAACCTGGTGGAGTCAGGGGGAAAAAGAAGATAGAATTAGGTCAAGGATTTCTAATATGCTGTATCAGTTGCCTGGAAAGAAAAACGATAAGGATTACGATCAAAAGGCATGTGGTAGATTGCAAAACTTGCCAACAACTTTTCTCTCCATATGCCCATGAGCTTGCAATGTGACTTTGTTGCTCTTCCCTCAAGAGGTGGCATCTTTCTCCATGCTTTGAATCTTGATTGGCTTGTGACATGTTTTAGAAAGACACAGAGACTTACACAGTTTTTGCACATTGTGGCTTGCTTTCTTGTTGCTCTTAGACCTCCTGTGAACAAGCCAAAGCTAGCCTGCTGGAGGATGAGGCACATATAGCCCAGTCATCCTCACTGATCCAGCTGGGAGCCAATAATATCACCCAGATATACGAGTAAGGCCATTCTAGACCAATCAGCTCGCAGTCAACCTGCCAATCACAGGAGCTAGATCAGCAAGAGCAGGCAATCCTAGCCCAAATCAGCAAAACCATCCGGTTGACCCACAGACTTGTGAGCAGTAGCAAATGGTTATTGTTTTAAGCCATTAGGCTTTGGGATGTCTGTGATACAACAATAGATAACTAATGCAAAGTAGGAAAGGATATACTGTGTGAATCCTCCAAGGTATGTCTCTCTGTCTTGAAGATAGAGTCAATTACGAGAGGTTATAGAGTTTTGGGCTTATTTTCATAATTCCTGTTCAGTTCCCCATAAATGCACATCAAATAGCTAATGGTTATCAGGAGAAAATGGTTGTAAAGCCATTCTGTTTCTGCCTCATTACTTAAATCAGGAAGTCAAATGTCCTCAAAGAGCCAGGCTATCAATGCCGTATTAGCACATAATTGACAGGTTAATTTATGTAAATGCTAATTAGCTGTCAGCATTCAACTCTGTGAGAAAGACAGCTGTCTAGCACATTCTATTGGGCTGCAGAGTTCCAATTTACACCCTAGTTTGTCTGATCCCAAAGCCTGTGCTTTTCATCATTATGCTTTAGTGCCTTCCCTAGTCCTAGAAAACAGAATAGAGTTATTAGAAAACAAGAACAGTAATAACAACCTCAAATCAACCATGAACAAAACAAATGTCTGACTTAAATGTCATTGTTAAAGTGGTGGCACTTCTTAAACTGGTGATTCTTTCTTCACTATTTTCTTAAGCACTCTACCATCTTTCCAATAATTATTGTTTAATTATCGTTGCTTATATGAGGGGAAAATGCTGGTTTGAGGGAAGTGTGAATGGAATGACAATCAAGGAATTAGCTGATGGTTTTACCATAACCTTATCTTGGAGGAGTAGGGATGAGTACCATGGTGGCCTTGAAAGAGATCTTTCTTTCTAGAAGAGAATGAAAAACTTGGAGCCAGTTATTTTACTGTTTCACATGAGGGAAGATTTCACAGTTAGACCAGCAAGGCGGAGGGAAGCCCTGAGGTGAGACCAACTTTCCATCCTTCTGCTGCCAGGTGGCTGGCTGGCCCCAGAACCCAGCACTCTCTGTAGCGACTAGGCAGTGAAAGTTTGTTCACTTAGCTTCTTTGTCTTTTTATTCTTTACCTGCGCTATTAGTCTCCTTATGAGAAACACTGGTTTATGTGAGCATCAATTTACCTTAACTGGGGAAACGTCCCAGGTCAGATCAAGTATTGTGGCATTTTCCCCAGATAAGCAGCCTGGACTCTATGAGAAATTGACAAGGCAGAGAGAAAAATATCTTTAAGAGACATACATGCAGTTGGGAATTCAAACCGAATTCATCATTATCATATTTATCAGAGGTGCACGTTCTTATGGATTTGCGTGTCCAAGTTAGATGGAAAGGATTGAACAATTTGAAATATAATTTTTTAAAAAGTTTATTGGAGTATAGTTGATTTACAATGTTCTGTTAGTTTCCGGTGTATAGCAAAGTGATTCAGTTATACATATGTTCATTCTTTTTCAGATTCTTTTCCCATATTATTACAGAATATTGATTAGAGTTCCCTGAGCTATATAGTAGGTGCTTGTTGGTGAAATACAATTTTGGACTCTCCCTGAATTTTAATACAAAGCAACAATGAGAAAAAAAGCTAAAGACCTCCAACCCCTGTCAGTCAGTATGCCTTATGCTCTCAGGATATTTTGTTTATAAATATAATCCCTTTCCAGTTTATATATGTGAAATCCGTAGAACCTTCCTCCTCTGCAAAGTTCGTTACCTCTTTCAAGAAGTAGGTCTGTACCGTCAGTGCCTGGGAGACAACTCAGAAACGAGTAATCCCCCAAATGCTGACTAAACTCCCACAATTTTCATGTTCACACCTAAGAAAGTCACTCCTCAAGGTCACTGAAAACAGCCTTGGGAGGAAAGAGAAGTGAGTTTTAAACCGCCTGACCTCTCTTCTCCTGGACATCATCCAGGTGCTGACGTAGTTCAACGAGTAGACCAGCAAGTCCTGAGGCTCATTGCCTGATTATGATGTGATTCCTAAGAGCTTTTCCTCCTGTTTCCAGAGGCCTGGCTTGATCCAGTTTGTGAGTCACGCACAGCAGGCCTTGTTAGTCATCGTTTGAATTTGTTTTTCTTTCTTCATGGAGCAGCCTGACCAACAGTTTAGTATTTTTGATGACCTAAAATTCAAAACAGCCCTTTGCCCTGCATTTTGATGGTTTTGTTCTTCAGGTTTAAAAGCTCAAAATGATGAGTTCAGCTTATTCCTGGGAGCTTTGACCAAGGTATGCCGAGGCGAAGCTGAGGACTTAACTGAGGTGACTCTATCTGGTATTACAGTAAATATGGTATTTCTCCAAGTCACCCAGGCATACTGATCTGAAAGAGCTGGATAAACAGCTCTCTGCTCTGTGTGTGGTATTGAGACAGTGACCTCAAATGAGGGCATCGAACAGGAACTCTATTAAATAGGCATATTAGTTCCCACCTGATTGAACGTATGTAAAAGCCTTCTGAGCGAGGCAATATAGGTGGAATATTTTTTACATATCGTTAATATATTAATAATGCTGTTTGGAGAGAATCTATCCCGAGTTATGGATAATCCCACAACTTCATCATGATTTGACCTCAACATAGAGAAACCTCTGAATGGTATTCTGGCTTCTATGACCTTGTCTTGCAAATAGTCCCATCTGGCTAGGATTGTCTCAGGGACCCTTAGGATGTGGCCCAATACGGTCCATGTTTAGGGAGTTGTAATAATGTCTGTCTATGCATCATAGAAAAAGGAACAATTGAGAAAATTTCCCATGCTGTTTTTGATCAACATAGCTATGAATATTGACCTCTTTTGATCTAGCTGCTGAAATATTCAACTTAATATATTCCACTTGATATATGTAATTGTCTTGGTTTACCCAGTTAGTGAGAGATGTTTCCAAAGCTTGTGTCCTTTAAACCAAAAAACTGCCTCTTAAAAATATGTATAGGGACATCCCTGGTGGCGCAGTGGTTGAGAGTCCGCCTGCCAATGCAGGGGACATGGGTTCGAGCCCTGGTCTGGGAAGATCCCACGTGCCGTGGAGCAACTAAGCCCGTGTGCCACAACTACTGATCCTGCGCTCTAGAGCCCACGAGCCACAACTACTGAGCCCTCGTGCCACAACTACTGGAGCCTGTGCACCTAGAGCCCATGCTCCGCAACAAGAGAAGCCACTGCAATGAGCAGCCTGCGCACCACAACGAAGAGTAGCCCCTGCTCGCCACAACTAGAGAGAGCCCGCATGCAGCAAGGAAGACCCAACGCAGCCAAAAATAAATAAACATATAAATTTTAAAAAATACGTATAATATATAGGTGAGCCTCCCTTTAAGGAAATTCAAAACCCACAATCTTCAGCACAGATGATTTGGCTATTTATTTTATAAAATTCTTCTAATAAGTTAAGATGATTCAACTTTTAACATATTTTAGGAACTATATTGATTGGACAAAGCAAGAGAGATGTGCAAATTTTCTACGTTTTTTATTTGAATGCCAAAATAATAAATAGATGGGTATAACTTTAAATAAATCTCTTTATCAAAATATAAGGATATTTTCTTTCAGAAAAGTAAACTCTGCTGTAGCCACGCCAAACTATTATTTCCAACGTTGTAAAACAAAAGTGATATTACTGCTCACTCTGAGTTCATCTAAGACAACAAATTTTCATGAAAAATGAATGATATTTCCATAGGAAGAAAGCAAAAGAATTCTTGATGGCTTTGGGGTAAGTTGCTTGCTTTTCTCTTGTTCTTTGGCTGTAATCATTCAGGGTTTTAGTTTTTGGCATGTTCATGGGGGGGGAGAAAAGGAGCATTCACATCTTTTAAAGTACTCCTACTTGGTAGTGTGTTATGAAGTTAGTTCACTGGCTTATAGTTAGTGAAAAGCCACAGTTCAAATTCTGTTTTATTCTGTGTCAAATAGCTCCCAACTCTGCATTTGTCTTAATCCCGCCCACCCAGAATGATACCAGGTCTGTGGCCCTTCCCTGTTCTCCTCAATAGACTTTTCTGGTTGGCTACTTGTCCCACATTAAATGCCTGCTGTTGCCTCCAGTTCCTGTGTTTTGCATCAGCACGGGGCAGTCATCTCGATTTCTATTTGGACTTGGATAGTAGCGCCAAGAACAAAACTTGGCTGTGACAAAGCGAGAGAGAGGCATGGACATATATACACTGCCAAATGTAAGGTAGATAGCTAGTGGGAAGCAGCCGCATAGCACAAGGAGATCAGCTCCGTGCTTTGTGATCGCCTGGAGGGGTGGGATAGGGAGGGTGGGAGGGAGGGAGACGCAAGAGGGAAGAGATATGGGAACATATGTATATGTATAACTGATTCACTTTGTTATAAGGCAGAAACTAACACACCATTGTAAAGCAATTATACTTTAATAAAGATGTAAAAAAAAAAAGAAAACTTGGCTGTAAGAATAACACTCTCTCTGACCATGAGAACTGCAGATGTCCTTTTGCTTTCTTCCTGGAAGAAAGTTACCATTCATTTATTTTATTCCTGTTTTAGAATCTCTGCCGAAGAATCCATTTTGCTTTCTGTTTTTTTGTGAATCACATCTTGAAAGATGAAGTTGGAGTCTCAATAAGACCAAAACTAACTCTAACCATTGGCTTTTTTTTTATTACTCCTCAACTCCAACAGAGAATAATCATATATGTTCCAGTTCTAAACTCGAAGGAGCCTTTTGAAAACACTGAATTTTTTAAAAGCCTATGTCTTTCCATTTTCTGTATTAACTGTTTTCACAGAGTTTAAGACAAATTAATAGTCATATTGTCAGTTACCCAGTTTTCTTAGGGCATCTCTTTACACTACTTGGAGAGGCTTAAGACAACTCCTACAGCTTCACAGAAAAGCCACAAAACATACTGCCAAATAAGATGTGAATTTTAAATGGCACCTAAAATTTAATTCGAGAGCTAAAGAAGAACAAGACTACAAGTTACTTTACTATAACAAGTTTAAGGCAGTCTAAGATTAGTAGTAGCCCCTGGTCCCTAGCAGAAACAAACAAAAATTCTCTGGAGAAAAGAACCTTTGTCTAGACCTCAAATTAATCTCTGACATTTTTTTTTCTCAAAACGATGAACAGCAGGTAGTCAAAGATAACTAGGCACACAAGGAAACAAAACACAATGAAAGAGTCACCAGGAAAACAGACGACAGAAACAGACCTACAATGGCACCCTGTCTCACTCAAATAAAGCCAAATTGTATCAATTGACCTATATAAGCCTGTAGGATCTACAACCCCTATGCACACCCCTTACCTCTTTCCTCTTTGCTCACTCACCTCTAGCCACACTGACCTACTTGCTGTTCCTCTGACATACCAGGTGCACCTTTATCTCAGTGACTTTGCCTGGTTATAATCCCCGCATTATCTACATAGCCTCCTCCTTCAGCTCTTTCAGATCTTTGCTCAAATATCTCCATCTTAATAAGGCTTCTCTGACCACTTTATTGAAAATGGAATCTTTCTCCCGAGATTGTATTTTCTCATTTTCCTGCTTTATTTTTCTCCATGGCATTTGACACTGTGCACATAGACTATAGATTCTCCCATCTGCTTATTTTATTGTTTGTTTTTCCCCATCACAATGTAAGCAAGTTGAGGGCAGGAAACTACCTGTTTTGGTTGTGCCTGTATCCACAATGTCTAGAATAATGCCTGATGCCCAGGAGATGCTCAATAATATTTGTAGAATGAATAAATGAATGTTTCTATGTAAAGTGCTTAGAACAGGGCCTCGTCATAGCAACCACATACTATATGTTAGTTATTGTTACCAGTATTAGAAAATTCTGTTGCACTAACAGACATGGGTTCTAATTCTGGATTACTTTTCATCAAAGTAGGCTCCAACAGTGGACTAATTCTTAAATTGATGAGTTTTGTGTGGGAAGGAATTAATACCACTTCCCTTTTACACAAAAGCATAAAGAATGAATTTGACTTTCTACTATCCCCATGATACAAGGAAAGAAGTAAACCTATGGAGTTCAGTCTCTAAGTCAGTGACTTCTAGGATGAAAATATTGGAAGGCTTTGAAAAATGGAGATGCAGGTAGGACCAATGACAGAGGTCAAGGTAACTCTACAAATAAGTGGTCTGCCCTGAAATTCACTACCAGTGCATCTTCCCCAGACAAGTTTCCATACAGTTGGCACTCACAGCGTTTCCATTTTCAATCCAGGTGATGGTGGGGACAGGGATGCCTGTTGCTGTACAGCGCAGGGTCACAAAGGAGCCAAAGGTGACATTGTGGGATTCAGGAGGCCGCAGGATTCTGGCAAAAACTGTTAGGAAAACAGAAGTGGTGAGTGACTCTCCTACAGGGAATAGTCAAGCTGGAGTGGTCTTTAAGAAATGCAAATCAAATCATGTTCTCCTGTGAAGGATCTTCCATGTTCCCTCTGTCTTAAGGGTAATATCAAATACTGTGCCCTGGCTTCTAAGCCATTTATGCTATGACCCTATGCTTTTCACCACTCCAGAATACACCAAGCTTGTTCCCAACTTAAGAGATGTCCATGCCATCCATCCTTCAGCCTAGAGCACTCATCCCATAGATCTTCATGTCGTGGTTTCCTTGTATCATCTAAGTCTCTGTTTAGGTGACACTTTCTCAGAAAGGGCCTCCTTGACCACCCAACGTAAAGTCTAACCTTCCCCCCATTTGCTTTTTCATCATCCTGTTTCATTGTCTTTATAGACCTTACCCCTATCTGAAGTTATTTATTTTTTTGTCTATTGTCTGTCTCCCCGCAGTAGACCGAGAGTCCTCAGCGACCAAAACCCTTGCCTGTTTTGTTCAGTACCTAGGAGAGTGCCTACCAAAGTAATAATATTTAATTGAATTAATGAAATAATTAATTAATGCTTTACCTCTTCAACAGTATCGTAGTGGGAGGACAGATAAAATCTGTCAGACTTTTCAGAGAGTGAGATGAGCATACAGGGTCAAAAAGAAAAGGAATATTTTAGACAAAAGTGGGCAGGAGAATGGGTGATTTATATTCTTTTCTGAGGCTGAATCCCCACTAACTAGGTAAGAGGAAGTTCTTTTGGTGTGAAAAGAAATTTTACCTTTAATTGAAGAGTGGAGATGAGGTTTAGAATGTACAATAAATTGAAGGGTCTAATCTTGGAAGAGACTTCAGAGATCAACTAGATTTCTCCTCTTATTAAATAGATGTAGAAACCAAAATCCCAGGTAATTTAAGTTTCTTCCCCAAAGTAATAAAACTGATGGGTGAGAAACCTGAGTTCAGCTCCTCTGACTTCAAATCCAGTGTTCTTTAAACCATTATGGAATCCTTTTAATTGCCCATTTACTGCAAACATGATTTTTTTTTTTTTTTTTGCTCTTGCCTTTTGTTTTCTGGGACTTAAAGACAGAACATAACATTAGACTATGAAATTCCAATTAACACCAGGCTTTGATGCTTAGTTCTTCTAAAACTGCGAAATTTGTGGAGTCTGTATTCGAAAGGAAAGTACAGAAGAGATAGTATATACTAGATAGGAGATGTACAGGCCAGGGCTAGATCAAATTCAGCTGTATTAGAAGTTACTCTGATTTTTGAATACCTTTTTAAAAGGGTTACATAATTCAAGGAGATATAGGAGGATATGATTTGTTTGACAGTTGTATGCTTTTTGCAAGTTCTAACTCCAGATTTGCAGGTTCAGATGAACTCACCTTTCTTTTTTTTTTTAGAGAGAGATGGCAATTGGACCTTGTATTTTCTGATCATATTTTAGAACATAATAAATTTGAGGAAAATATAAATTTTGTCCTTAACCACAAGAATCGAACACCCACAATCTATTGATCATCTTCTTTTTTTTAAACATCTTTATTGGAATATAATTGCTTTACACTGTTGTGTTAGTTTCTGCTGTATAACAAAGTGAATCAGCTATATGTATACATATATCCCCATATCCCCTCCCTCTTGAGCCTCCCTCCCACCCTCCCTATCCCACCCCTCTAGGTGGTCACAGAGCACCGAGCTGATCTCCCTGTGCTATGCGGCTGCTTCCCACTAGCTATCTGTTTTACATTTGGTAGTGTATATATGTCGATGCTACTCTCTCACTTTGTCCCAGCTTACCCTTTCCCCTCCCCCTGCCCTCAAGTCCATTTTCTACATCTGTGTCTTTATTCCTGTCCTGCCCCTAGGTTCATCAGAATCATTTGTTTTTTTAGATTCCATATATATGTGTTAGCATACGGTATTTGTTTTTCTCTTCCTGACTTACTTCACTCTGTATGACAGACTCTAGGTCCATCCACCTCAGTACAAATAACTCAATTTCGTTTCTTTTTATGGCTGAGTAATATTCCATTGTATATATGTGCCACATCTTCTTTATCCATTCATCTGTCGATGGACACTTAGGCTGCTTCCATGACCTGGCTATTGTAAATAGAGCTGCAGTGAACATTGGGGTGCATGTGTCTTTTTGAATTACGGTTTTCTCAGGGTATATGCCCAGTAGTGGTATTGCTGGGTCATATGGTAGTTCTATTTTTAGTTTTTTAAGGAAACTCCATACTGTTCTCCATGGTGTCTGTATCAATTTACATTCCCACCAACAGTGCAAGAGGGTTCCCTTTTCTCCACACCCTCCCCAGCATTTATTGTTTGTAGATTTTTTGATGATGGCCATTCTGACCAGTGTGAGGTGATACCTCATTGTGGTTTTCATTTGCATTTCTGACCTAAATAGACATTTCTCCAAAGATATACAGATTGCCAACAAACACATGAAAGAATGCTCAACATCACTGAACTCACCTTTCTATCTTTTGATATTGAGGACTCTAAGAGGTGGAATCTAGAAGAGCGTGCTAGAAATACACATGTTGGACCCTAAAGCCAGGAGAAAGAAAAAGGAAGGAAGGTGCCAACTTCAAGGCAAAAATTAAAAAAAAAAACAACAAAGTGGATTTAATGTTTAAAGGGAAGCTGAATTTTCCCCCTTGCCCCAAATAAACACAAAATTGAGCCTGATTTTAAGTAAGTCCTGGGGTCAAATTACCAATATACAGAAGAATAGAGGATTGAGGAACATGTTAAACAACATTATAAGGATAAAATTCAATCATATCCCAAATATAGACAATTGAGCAGGGCAAGTTATGTTGTTTCCTCACCAAATAAATAACATTGGGGGAAAAAAAGAAAAAGAGGGAACTATTATAGATTGAGAAAGGCTTAAGAGGCATAGCCCTAAATGTAATGTGTGAATTCTCATTTGGATTCTTATGCAACAAATCAGATGTAAAAAGAAGTTTTTTGAGACAATCAAATAAAAATTGCACTGTCCTGGTAGTAAATGGTATTAAGAAATTAGTGCTAGCTGGGATGGATGGGGTAATGAAAATGGTAATGTGACTGCGTTAAAAAGCCTTAAAGTACATACGGACTGATTGAATCCATGTCTGGGATTTGCTTTAAAATAAACCAGCAGCAATAAAATGGTACTGGGTTAGATAAAACAAAAATGGTAGACTATCGATCACTGTTGCTGTTGGGTGATGGGAACATGAGAGTTTACTATTAATATATTACTGTATCTACTTTTTTGTAAGATTGAAATGTTTTAACATTAAAAAGTTTAAAAATTGCAGTAGAGCTTACTCTACAGCTCCAGAGAAACATGCAATGGGACACATACCTCTTTTGGAAAAACATTTGTCAGAGGTGTCAGTCCTAAGAGTTCAGAAATAACCACCACAGTTTTAGATCAGAGCTCTGTGGGGGATGATTCCAAACTGAAACAAAATGTGGGACTCAGAGAAAATTTTCCCTAGCAGGCAATAGTTATAACCTATGAAAACCTATGAAAAATTTCATAACCTATGAAAAATTCCATAGCAAGAGGAATAGCAGTCATTGTGGTGGTCAGCAGGGTCGGCTCCAAGAGCGAGTGACCTGTGTAGTCCCCCAGGGCACCATGCTTAGAGGGACCCATGCTTCGTTTATTTTTCTGCTGCCTGTGTCTTGAAATTATAAGTGATTTTTGAACTAGGGGCCCTCACTGTCATTTGCACCTGGTCCACAAGTTATGGAGCCAGTCCTGAGAGCCTGGCGGTGAGAGCTAAAACTGCCTTCTTAAAATAGGGGTGAAGGCTGCACCTCTGTTGGAGTTCCAGAAAAACAAGGCTCCAAGGTGAAATGGAAAATTAAAAAGTTGCAAAATGCTGGATGGGTCAGAAGGAAGTGTCAAGCAAGACTAGAAGACAGAGGCTGTCCGCATTGGAAAGTCCAAATTTCTCAAGAAGACAAGCCAGCTAGGAGGCAGTGTACATTTCTTCCAGAGCGACAAACATGGTACCCCATCTGAACACCTGATAGGAGATTTCTCCCAAGTCAGTCTAAGTTCACAGATTGTGGACCCTGGACAACTAACACAGAGTGACTGGCATCTGAGCGAGGGTACACCCAGGGATTCTTTTCCTTCTGATGTTTTCTGGCAACAATAATGGAGACCTAGATTGCACAACATAATTGAGTCCATATTCATCATTTGGCTGAAATAACCCTTGTAGGGGGTTGGGGCTATACTTGTGGGTCCAGAAGTTTTTGAGTTTGAGTCTACTGTAATGATCATTTTATGGGTCCCACTGCCTTCGAGAATCTGGGGAAAAAAGCAGCATCCTTGAAAGATTGAGAGTGGGTTTAATTCAATTCCATAAATGCTGGAAGAGTGTAGACAGCAACTGCTGAAGAGGACAATAGTCAGTGTGCCCTTAAAACTGAATGAGAGCCTTCTGGCTGAAGGTGAGAAGCGTAAGACACTAGAGAACTATGAACTCTCGATTGTTTGTTTCTGCTTTAATTTACAAAGGCAAGAATTTTCATTTGGGGGACTTTAAATTCTTCCTGGAAATTTAATAATAAGGGAGGGTTTATTTATTTATTTATTCTGTAATTTATGGATTTTTCTCTTCTTTTGGTTGGCGTTACATTATTTGGAATATCATTTGGGCTCATTGCAAAACCTCTGATGATCCATATTGCACAACACAGTTAAGAATTATGTGCAATGGTAACTAAAACAGTCCATCATCGTTCTAGAGGTCAACGTAGCCTTGGGGTTGATTTAATTAATGTGCTGCTCTGTCCCATATCAGAACCTTCTGGGAGGTCCAGTGGGGCACAGGAGGGTACAGAAAGGAACACCATTGGCATTGCAGGTGGCTTCATGAATGTAGGGTTGTGCTGACAACCTGCTGGTCTCCTGCTCCAAGGGGGCAGATATACCCTTGGCTGATCATGGGTTTCATTGTCAAGTCTGATGGGTTAAGAGAAAAAAAAAAAGGCCAGGAAATAAAGGGAAGCTGGTCTCTCCTGCCCTCCCACATTCTTGCCAAAAGATAAAATAGAAACTTGACTCTTTTTTCAGTATTGAAAGATAGCTTACACCTTTCCTGCCAGTTTCCCTCCCTCAAAGAAGGTTGCAAATGTCTTTTAGGTTTTGACTCAGATGTCTTCTCATAATGCTTTCTCGACACATCCCCTCACACCATGTCATAAGTATTGATTTGTTTGTTTTTTGGCTGTCTCTTCTCCTGGAATGTAAGCATCAGAAGGGCAAAGCTTGCTTTGTTCATTAACACAAGCTGATTGATAGACAGATCGTTGGTCGGTTCATTGATCAATTGATCCAGAACCCTGCATGATACATGGTAGGCACTCAATAGATATTTGTTGAATAAGTGAATTAGTGACTCCTCTGATTGGTGAGATTGGGGAAAAGTGTATATATGATGAGTATCTCAATCCTCTCTGGGCCATCTTTCTGCCAGCTACCCAGCAAACAAGAAGGGTATGGGTTAATATGCAGTAGGTAATTCTCCAGGTCAGGACTTCGCCATCCTATGACTCCAGGTGAAAGGTGGAGCTGTGGGGAGGAATCAGTAGATCACTTGACTCCAATTCTTGGATGAAGGAAGAGAAAGCTTTATTTTTCAATTCAGCTTTATCAGCAATGAAGCTAATATTCTTATACCCATCAGTATTTGTTACCAGCTCCAAGCATAAAAGATGAAGGGATGGAGAAGGAAATTTCACCACATTTATCAAACATTCAAAACAATAAAGCCAGTTGCCATTAAAAATAAATGCCAGACTGCTCCATGGATAACAGTATACCTGTAATAATAAACTTAAACATAGTTCAGTAATAAACTCCCATTGTTTTAGCGGCAGCCACAAACTGAAACTTCGTTCTGAGTCATCCATTTTAAAAGTAACGTGATAGGTTTCATATCAAATAAATGTCCCTTGAATATCTCTATTGTACCTATATTTGCATGAAAGACAATATAGAAGTGTTTTTGTTGCATAAACGAGCTGTTTGATAGAAGGGGCATGACATTACTGAGTAATTTGGAAAATGTTTACAATTGTTTTGATGTGGATTTTTAAAGAAAAAAATGATCCAACTCTTCTTTCTACAAATAGTTTTATCCATCGTTCTCCAATTCACTGTGAGCTGTTTCTGACTTGCTTTCCTATGGCCAAGCACGTTATTCTCCATCTGCAACATGTAAAATAGACACGGGCAATCTGTTTATCCCTGGGTTTCCTCTCATGGTATCTAGTTCTGAGTTTGGGGCTCTACTTTCTCTGGGGTAAGTTTACAATAATACTAACTGCATGTTGAGAATCCTGTATTCAAAATTGGGCTTAAGCAGCCAGCGATTCCAAAGTTCTGTATAATATAACCGTATTGTATTCCCATTTCCTTTCTCTCTCTGTTTCTTTCCTTTTCCTTCCTTCCCTCCCTTCTTCCCCCCACCCCGCCACATCTTTCTCATTCCATTTTTCAAAGCACTTTCAGATATATAATAAAGTTTATTATTGGTTGCCATTTTAAGGGGTAATCTGAATTTGTAATAAGGAAGTAGGGCCATTATACACTCTGAAATTTGCCTGGTGGGGTAATGGAAAGCCTAACAGGTGGGGGACCCAAGTTAAATCCTGAAATTAATAAGCAGTTTGGCTTGAGGTGAATTGCCTCTCTTTTCTTGCTAAGCGAGTAGGACCAGAAGAATACTGAAGTCCCTTATAAATTCTATTTCTGAGCAATTATTTCAAAGGACACAATAAGTTTGCATGAATTTTTTCTTTCATTCTCTTCCTTCTTTCTAATTTTCTAGCTTCTCTTAAAGAGGTCTTTGAGGCTACTTGATTCAAACCAGCACTGACAGGAGTAAATTGAAAACAAGCAAAACAAAAACTAAAAAACAAACAAACAAAACCCCCCAAAACCACACAGGAGCAGGTGAAATAATTTTATCTAAATTTAGTTATAAGCAGCCTGATATTTAGAAATAGGAAAACATCTCGGATACCTTATTTGAAATACTAAGATAAGGAGGTGCTATTTCAAAGAATACCACCCTAGGGTTTATTCCTAGAGCCAAACTGTATTATATGAGAACTTGTGAATTTCATCCAAAATACACAAAAGTTAGATTAGAACACTATGGTTGATTTGGTTTGGTTTGGAGCAGTTGCATAATACTTGTCCACTTCAAGTAATGACAGTAAAAACCTAAGCTGGCACCTTGACATTTTTACAAGTCTCCGAAGATTGTAACACCCTCACCTCCTGTCCCCGCAAGGCTTTTGGTCAGAGGATTTTTCTGTTCCAATCTGTGTGAGATTTATATTCTCATGTTGGTTTACGTCATTTCATTTTGTTTGCATTTTCAGAGGTTGGGGTACAAAGTTTAAACATTTCTGTTGATTCAAACTTTTCTTAATAAAAGTAAGTGCTCAATAACTATATTATGTAATAAGGCAGCCCATCTAATAACACTGTTAAATGCTGAATTAATATTCCCCATACATCGTTTGTTATTTCCTTACAAAATCATGGCACTCAGAGTTGTTTACAAAGTCAGAGAAATAAACAGTTGAATCGAACCATACATTTAAAAAGAAGCAGTGCAGAAAGCAAAAAAAAATACCTTTAGTATCTTGCTCAGGTTCACTCTCTTCTATTAATAGAAACAAGACAAACAGACAAACACAAACAAAAACAACGCATCATGAAAAGGGAAACCTTTGAGCACTGAAACAGCGCTGTAAAGATGAATTAGAATCTGCTTGTCTCTTATCTCAGTGAGAGACAAATGCAACCAAGTGAAACTTCTGACCTTTTAAAAGCAAACTATTAAATGACATACAATTTCAAATCATTACTTTTAGTCAGGCAGTATTACACAGAAAATGAACTACAGCATATCCCAACAACACAGCTCATTCATGCATTTTTATTGCGATGTTGACAATTACCCTTTCTTTCAAGGCCACAGACTGTCTACTCTTCTGATAATAGTAGTAGTGCTTGTGCTTCTCCTTGTCAGCGTGGCTTCTCCACTTACGAGGCCCTGCTGTGAAGTCAGTGATGTTGAATCTGGGATCTCAGCTATCATTTCTATGGTAATAGACTCATGTTGTGGTAAACAGAGGATTAGGGGGTGTCTGCAGAACGGAGCCTACAACCAACAGAGATTCTCTCCTCTGTATCAATTCCCAGAGGCTGCTCAGAGAGCAGAGAGGAGCAAGTCATTCTCTTTCAGGAAAAAACCAGTAAAGCAAGCTACAAAGAAAAATATCAAAATAGCTAAATTGGGTATACGGAATTGAGAATTTTTAGAATTTTAAAAATCCTAGAAAAGAGACAACCACCAAATTAATTGTTCCAAAATGTTTAATACAACCATATCAGATGTAGAGCCCACATGAAGCTCTATTTTTCTATCATGAAGATTTATTTTTTCATGTCAATTTAGACCTTTCTTTGTTGTTGAAAAAATATTTTAATTTTATTGGAGTATAGTTAGAATAGACCTTTCTTTGAATTAGTGATAAGCCAAGTACAATATTTTTTTTAGTATAAAATGGCAACGCTATTGTTAACTACTTTTAATGATAAGAATACATTGGTATAATTCTTTACAGATTATGGAGACTTTCACACACATTGTACATTATCTCACTTAATCCTCACCATATCTCTCTGATTGTACATGATTGATATTATTCAGCCCATTTTCCAGACAAGGAATCTGAGACTCACAGATTTGCTTCAGATGAAGACCCAGACCCAGAAATGCCACTCCAACTTTCAGACACCAAATCTTCTGTTCTAACCTAGCATCACAGTGAGAAGGCCTCATTTTGGTACTTAATACCCAATACTCTTAAATTTAAGTGAACTTATAATTTCCCAGTTAGATTTTACTCTGAACTTTCCCTACCTCCACCAATCAAGTCCGTGGCACATTCTTATTTTATTTTTTTAAGTATCAAGGTCATGTTGGCTAAAAATGAGTTATTTTCCATGCTAAAAACTGGTCATCTGGACATTTGAAAACTGCAGAGATTCCCTGTTTGCCACACAGATCTTAATCAGAATAAGTAAATAAAGGTCCATAGTTGGACCAGATTGGACCTGAAAAATTATATTTGAATGCCTTTGGGCTGCGCATATCTTTCTAGGTTCGTCAGCACAATTGTGCTTATTTCTAAGCTTAGAAACCCCCCGTTTTTTTTTTTTTCACCAGCCAAATAACTATTTATGAGTGCCTGAGATGGGCAAGGGACTTCTCTGGGAATATTAAGTGTCTTTGTTATCTGGCTGCTATATCTCCAAAATTTTGTTCCACTAAAGTTGAAGGGCCTTAAGTAAGTTTTGAGAACTTTATTTACTCATCTCTTACACTACTCTCGCTAGGATTCTAGAGCAAGTACAGGTAAATCCTCAGTCTCCTTTTAATTTTACACCGTGATCTTTTACTGGGCTGTATTTTAAAGTAGACTCTGAGGGCAATGCTGATTTTCCTTTGCCATCTTTCACCTTGTTGTTACTATTGTTATTATTGTTCATTTTACTTGATCTGTTTGGAATTGGAAGCAGTTTTGAACTAATGCACCCATTTCCCCCACTCCAGATATGTAGAACCAACTCGGAAGATGAAAGAATGTCTAAGATTTGCCATTTTCCTAGGAGGAGGTCTGGAAGTTCCACCAGAAATTATACTTTCGTATATAGACTCTCAAAGTTTTTTTCTATACACAAATGCAAATATACATCTTTATAGATACATATTTACATATGCTTAGGTATTAATATACACATTCACATTCACACACATGCGCACACAATTGAGGTTACTTTACATTAGAGACAAATATGCAAGAATACCTGCAAACTATTTAAGGTTGAGTACCAGCATTCAGTGTATGAGATTGTTATTTCAAGGTCAAACTGTAGCCCTAGTTTTTCCGTGTATCCTGCTTGCCTAGCCTACCACGATCCCCCTTGTCTTCTAAACTGATTGCTTTACTTCTTATCAATTTTTACGTATTCTGTTTCATGGTCTTTATTCTCACTTAATTGTTAACTTTTCGTTTAATTGCCTTATGTGTACTGCATCAGTCTTGTCTTCCAATGTGATTTGTAATCTTCTTTAGGGGGTGGGGAGTACGGGGTGGAGGAGGGAGCAGAATAGCATACTTTGCTTTTGCTGTCTTTTTTTCCCCTAAAGTCCAGCACAGTCTCTTGTAGAGAAAGGAAATTCTTTAAAAAAGAGTTGGATAGTGATTCATTTTCCGTCTCTGCTTTCTTGGGATTGTTCAGTAGGACATTTAGAACAGAGAATCTGAGACTTCTCATATTGGAATAATCTGAGATAAAATCAACATCCAAGTTAAAGAGGATATCCATCATTTTCTTGAACACTTTGGTTTATGAGGAACTCAGCATTATCATATCAACCCATTTTGAACAACTGTGTTTTAAAAATATATACATATATATTCTAAATCAAACTAAAATCAGTCTCCTTATAATCACGCCCCCCCCCCCCACCAGCCGCCAAGACTTCCTACTTCTAACCACTGGACAAAAATGAAAAAAAAAATCCATCAAATATTTTCATTTTTCCAAGCTTGCTAGCCCCAGTTTACCATCCTGACAGCTCACTTTTGAACCACCTCTTATCTTTCCCTCTTTTCGTAATTTATCCTCTTATCTTGTGGTACCAGGAACTAAAACTAACATACACCAAGAGTCTCACAAATTCAAAGAATAGCAAGACTCTTTCTCAATGCTCTACCTCTATGAATCTAAATTTGCGTAAGTTTTTATTTGCGTTCATATAATAAAACAGGTCATTGGTTCCCCTGAAAGTCCTGAATACCCAATACTCATTTCTATATTTGCTTTTATTAAGGTCTGTCTCCCCAATTTTGAACATGTGTGTGTGTGTGAGAGTGAGCAAATATGACTTGATTCTAAGGCCAATTAACTTTTTCCTACTCAGTTCACCGTATTAGTTGATGGGAGAAGAAGTTTGGAGGGGAAATGTATTGTTATATAGAAGGAGGGAAAGTCATCAAGATTCTCTGGCAGAAATAAAAGGAATATATTTGGTTAAATAATACAGGTCATGTAGATCTTGTAGAAAGAAAGAAATGAAACCAGAAGAGAAAACAGGCAGACCTGTGAGGCGGTTTCCATTCTTTTGACTGTAAGAGTGAGGAAAGCCAAGAAGATAATAGGAATTTGGCTATCTAGAGTTGAAGTCTCAATGGAGGCTGAAATAGCACATTCTTTGCTCTTTGTAGGATGGCATCATTTATAATTTTCTTCTTAGGCAATATCTTAAGGAAATCTCTGGTACTCTAAGAATACCATTCTAGGGCTTTTTCTAAGGACATACTCAGAAATTGGGAAATCAAAATCGTATTACTAGAATTGTTTCCTTACAGTTATATATAATACCCTGAAAACAAACCAGGCAAGTGGATCTGGGTTTGAGTCCTCACTCTACTGCTTATTAGCTGTTTGATCTGTGATATTTGCTCAACTTCTTTGAACTTCAGCTTCTTCATGCAGAAAATGTAGGTATCGGCTCCCAACTCATAGAATTATGAAGAAGATTAAGTGAAATGATTTGTACAAACAAGTTAATACAGCAACTAAGACACAGCTAGAAGGTACTGAGGGCTACTTTTGAAGCCATGTCTTCTAGCTCTTGCTTGCTTGCTTGCTTGCTATTTCTATCTCTATGGTATCTTCCTGACTGATGAAAGCTGTTCTTCCAACTGACTTCAGAGGTAGAAGGTTATTTTATTTTATCTTGTCTTTAAATTTCAATCTGCCTTAGCTGGCTGCGTCCCACATATTGATCATGTTGAATAGCCTTTCTGTCGGTGTTAAAAGCCTGTGCTTAAATCCATTCCTCAATTATCCGAGAAGAATCACTCTAGAAAGAGAAACCCATTCTTCAGGCCCTATTATTAAAACATAGATGCTAATCAATGTTAGATTATTTGAATCCATTCTTAAATAGGCTACATTTGTCTCATATAGCATGGTATTTTAAGAATTATTGAGTCAGAGATGCCTGTTAGTAGACAAGCATCACAAAGAACAAAAAAGGTCATTTTAATTTTTAATTTTATACTTTAAAAAAATGGCTCAGGGGTGGTTGAAAAGAAATCACAGTGAGGCTCTGTGGTACTTTGTTTCTGAACAGATTCTTCTTTTGTTTTCCAATCATTAAAAGAAAACCTGACAATAGTAATGATAAACCTAAGTAAATACCTGGTTTTCCTTTCCTGACTTCTTGGTGGCTAAAGCAAAGAAACCCGATCCTGGTGTGCTGCCACTGTTTACATTTCTGTCCCCTTTGAAGCAGAGCAATGCATAAAGAGGTTTATCCACTGTGGCTCCACCTCTGAAGGGATGGGAGCGCAAGTTCCTTTAGAAAAACATACATGGTACCCTCACAAACTGTGACTCTCTCCTCCAAGTCAGGCTGGCCTGCCTCTGTGACATCTCAATTCTCTAAAGTGGCTTGGGCTGGGGACCTTTCTGTGGCCTTTGAGATAATAACATTTTCCTAGCTTGTAAATATGGATGGCGAATAATGACTGTGAGTAAGACATGTTTACCAAGGAAATCAGACAAGAGCCACACAAGGTTAACTTGTTTTGATTTCAGTCCTCGACGTAGCTAGAGCAACTATTAGGAATATTTTTGTTAAAATGGTTCTGTAAGTACATTACAAGTTTAACTGTAAGTTGAAAGTTGAATCTCGGTTCTGATTCACTTTTTTCATTCTTAAAAAAATTATCTTCTGGTTTTAATGGGAGGAGATGCTAAACAGCTTGATGATGAGGACAGAAGTCGTTATTAGTTTACCCTTTCAAAAGGATTTTATTTGGGACTAATTTTAGATTTACAGAAGAGCTGTAAAGGAAGCATAGGAAAGTTCCCAGGCACTCTTCACTCAGTTTCCTCCAATGTTAACACTGTATATAACTACAGTATATTTATCAAAATCTTCGTTTACTTTTAAATGACATTGTGACCTAATCGCATGAAAAGGAAGATACCTGAGCTCTGATAGTAGTCAAAGAAGCTGAAGTTTAATAAGAACCAGCATTTTCAAATTATTTATTTATTTTTTAGCTAACCAGAAATTTTATCTGGGAAAAGAAACAGGAGTCACAACCTTAATCTTAAGTGACACGGTAATATCCCAGTTGTCTAAAGGGGCTTGGCTTGGGAACATTTCTGTAGCCTTTGAGATGGGATTCTGGATGTCCCAATAGGACCATAGATAGGCCTCCAAACTGTAGGGTCCCGTGCTGATGAGATGGTAGATATACACCCATTTTAAAATGATGTCCAAGAAAGATAGCATAGACTATAAACTCAAATAGCTTGTGAGTCAAATTGCAGCTCCTTCCGGTCTTCATAGCGCCTCCAATAGATACTATCCCAAACTCTTTGGTCCATCTTTGACTCCCTGGTTAGGGGTCAGTGTGCCTGTGCTAGCATGATAAGTCTGCCTTTTCCCCCTCCCTCACTGAGATGTGATCTGTACCATGAGCTGCCATTCATCCATCAAAGCCCTGTGAGACCTCACCTCTCTGAAGCTTTCCCTGACCTTTCACTGTCTCCCCTGTCCTGTGTATGTATCCTGCCCAAACTTCTATCATTGCAAATATATTGAACTTTAATTACTGTAATTACTTGCTTGCATGTTCACCTTCCTCACTAAATTTTGAAAACTTTTCAAGAAATGAACCATGTCTTATTTATCTCTGTAACCTTGGATTTACCTCACTACATGGAATATAGTAGGCACTCAACAAATGAATAAATTTGAAGCTATCCTAATACTAATGGTGAATAAGCTAAGTTTCTTCTTAAATTTTTAAGCTTCATCTGGAATGAAGACATTCCAGGTAGAAATCTTTACATCAATGTTTCTCAAAGTGTAGTTCATAGACTACCTATGTAAAGATCATTTGGGAGATTGTTAAAAGGCCTTAACAGAGACGCATCAGATCTGAATCCCTGGGGAATGCAACCTAGAGCTATGCCTTTAAATAAGATCTGATGTGCACTGATGCCTGGAAACCACTACCTTGGAGGAAGAGTTCCATTAGTCCATCAGCTTTGTTATTTCCATCCCTCTTCATAGAGAATTTTGAAGTGAGTCTGATCAATGGTGTGACAGTAAATTAAATGAAATAACAACACATTAGTTTTAAGAAAAGGAGACCTCTTGTTGGTTTAGTGTAACAGATACTATGACTAAGCTTCAAACTGAGTTCTGAGATACATGCAAGCTAGAGCAAAAAAGAAAATAAAGTACATAGCTCTCGCTACAGGAAGGAGTGCAAAATGGTCTCAAGAGAGACCATTGTTTTCTTCCCACACACTAAATTTTTTTTTTTTTTTTGCGGTACGGGGGCCTCTCACTGCCGTGGCCTCTCCCGTTGCAGAGCACAGGCTCCGGACGCGCGGGCTCAGCGGCCATGGCTCACGGGCCCAGCCACTCCGCGGCATGTGGGATCTTCCCGGACCGGGGCACGAACCCGTGTCCCCTGCATCGGCAGGCGGACTCTCAACCACTGCGCCACCAGGGAAGCCCGGCACTAAATTTTTAAAGCAATTTCTCACTTAAGATGTTTTGCAGAGCAGTGAGTGATGGAATGATCAATATTTTCAACAAGATTTTTGGCAAACAGCTATTTCTGTAGTGAATAAAATATGATGTAAGCTTGGGGTATGCACTAAGGTTGCCTCGACTTTCCTGATTTTATACTTTTTTGTGGGGGACAGTTTGATTCTAAACAGCCCATTTCTAGTTTGCCGGTAAAGTCACATCTTCATACAGCTCCTTAGATAAGCATCCTTATATCACTTGTCACAATGGGGCCAAACCAAAGTTAAAATCTCTAACAAATACCAAGAATGCTGGGACAAAGCATTGCTGATTGAGGGTAGATTTATGTTCTTTGGAAGCAAGAGAAGCAGTTGGTAATGTTGACATTCTATTTATGAAATTTGAGAAGCCTAACCAGCAATATTCTCTGGATAGAAGTCATCCAGCTTCATAACAATGTAAAAAACAGACAACAATACCAACAACAGCCAGTATTAATCGAAGAGCTACCACGTAGACACTGTATATATGCTATCTCAGCCCCTTTTAAGAACTTTATGTTCCAAGTCATATTGCCCCCATTTCACAAAGGGGAAATAGACTTGCAGAGGTTAAATTATCCAATCTCACGTTAACTAGTAAGTGGCAGAGTACTGATCTATGTGACATAAACATAGAAAAAGAAAAGACTCAAGAATGGGGTAATGAAAGATGTCCTGGTCTAGGGGTTAAGACATCCAAGCTCTTAGATAACTTAGGCAAAGTAATCATTTTTCTGGTCTCAAATTTCCTTATCTGAAGACTAAGGGATTGAGCTATAACTTCTAGGGCTCATTTCAGATTTTAAAGTCGATGGTTACTCTTCTGATAGAACCAAAGTTAATAAAACATCAACTCTTTTCTAAATAAAAATTTAGTTTTTGCATTGAACTTTATTGCTTCTACCTCAGGGATAAAGATGACACGTGGAGTAAAGAGCTGTAAACGTCTTTCCAGTTGCTTAAGTCGTTGCTTTCACTGTACTGAAGTTACTTTAGTTCTAGAGCTAATATTGATAACTATTATTTGAGTGATTTCTCTGTTCCAAGCACTCTTCTAAGAGCTTTAAACATGGTATTGAGGTTTATCCTTTTTCAACTTATGAGATAGGAAGTATTATTCACCTTATTTTACAGGTAGGGAAACTGAGGCACTAAGAAACGAAGTAACCCACCTGAAGTTAGCATAAGTAGTAAGTGGTGGAGCCACGGTTTGAACTTCAGCAGTTGACTCTAGTCTCTGGAGCCCAGGCAGTTTTCTCAAAAATCTAGAGCCCATGTTATTAGCCAGTACATTAAGTTCCTTCCAAAAATCATGCCTTGTATAGTTTATCATTGGTGGAAATAAATATACTAATTAAAATTTGAAAGTCACATATTGGATCTCTGAAGGGAACAGGTGAACGTATTATTTGAATCCCATATTGCCATAGAGTCCTGACAGCTTTCTGTGATACCTTTGCATAATTCAAAATAGCTACATTTTGAAATTAAGCCCAGTGATGGCATGGTCTTGTCTGTCTCATACAGCGCCTGGTGTATCGCTCAAGGAATCTTTGTTGGACGAATTAATGCGTTAAAGAGAAAGAAGTTTTCCTTTTTTTGGTGAATGTATGTTTGAACTTGCACATCTCATTTTAATACCTAAACAATGAAAATAAAAGCTTACTCCAATTAGAGGATGCATATTTTAGGTCCCAAGAACTTTTCATTTCAAACGATATAATGTCAACATTGTATCAATTTGATTATCTTAAATAATTGAAGACAAATCTTTGAAGCACATTTTCTTTTCTTAAAAGCGATTAAAGAGGGCCTAACTGTTCTTCACCTTGAAGTATTATATGTTCCGTGCATAATCATTATATAACACTTTTTTGTCCTTAGAGAACTTTACTGACAACTCTTCAACTAAAGGACCACTTTACCATTGTTTCTCAAAAGCACTACAGAACTTTCTAGATGAGAATGCAGCATAGTCTCCCCTAAAGTTGAAATCAATGGGTCAAACCCTTCTTTTATAGCATGCACCCTATTAATCATGCAGATTTAATTTTCCCCATGATAGCCCCCTGGGTTATTGAAGGTTTATGCCTGTTTCTTTTCTTTGGTTTTTAAATGCACAGTGTACTCATGACAGCAAATCAAAGCTGTTAGTGGCATCAGGCAGGTAGAATTGATGCCGGGAACAGGCCACTGCAAATTTTATTAAGACTGCAATCACTGAGAGCACAGCACACGTTGGGGGTTTAAATACCTCTCTCTGTGGCATTTGTCATATTAAGAGCTGCAGCATAAACAAAGGAAAAAGCAAATCAAATGTATGTAAACATTTCTAGATGCAGTAAGGAAGTCTGATCTCTAGGAAAGAAGACAGCCAGAAGTCTAACATTTTTGAAAACAGTCCTGATCTCTTGCCGTTTGCCTCTGGGACATCCTATGTGTGTATTTGTTTGGGTCTTTTAGAGTTCTACTTATATACTGCGTATGTTTGCCAAAAATCTTCAACAACAACAAAAGCCTCCAATAGACCAGATCATCCCTAAGGATACATGGTGAAGCTTTTCAGATTGCCGAGAAAGGGACTGACAGCAATAAAGTGCCCTGTTCAGTGTTGGGAAACTCTTGCCCTGGAGCCGATCAGGTTTGCCAAATGGCTCACCTTCCCTCCTCCTCACTCCCCAAAATGCCTCTCCCAAGTGTGGGGACATGGGTCTCTTTTGGGGGCCCCCTGCAAATAAGGAGTTGTTTAAATGTTAGAGGAGCCTCTAC